>NW_027361680.1:17745000-18055000 GCF_039654945.1 Dendrobates tinctorius
AGTGCTATGCCATGTTTAATCACCTAACACTCAGCCTTGTTATACGGTAATGTGACTCCGGCCTGAGAAGGGGAAAAACCTTAACAGGATGTGTAAAAAATGTTTCCCTAGTAGTCACACCTTGTATATCATTTGGCGTCTTTCACAGACAAGCCTTTTACCTTCAGGCACATTTGGTGCACCCGTAATTGTTGGTGAGATGGTGCATTTTCTCCCGGAGTCTGGCAGTTTCCGTCTGATCCTCTGTCATTTCTACACTCCAATTACATATGGGGTTATTTGCCTCTCTGTAAAGTTGACCATCTCAGAAAGTAAAATGTGAGCTGCATTGGGAACAAGTACTGATGTGAGTGCACAGACCAAGTGGCCGAATATGTTTGCTAGTATAATTGGACATTGATAAATTGCATATTGTTCAGCAAGTTGTAAATCACCTCACACTGCATGTATACATACACTAATGTTCCAAAAATGGATCAGGATCCCGAGTCTAAGAACCTGTGTGTTTGAAGCGCACCCAGGTGCTCTGCAATTCAGTCCAAGGTAGTTCCCTTCATTGGGTATACCTATTTGTACATAGCTGCCCTTTGGACTAATGATTTTACTAAAGTTGAAATAAAAATTATTTTATCCTTTGAGCTGGATTTCCCCATTTTTTGGAACATTCTCCAGGTTTGCAGAGACTAATCCGTGCTCAGATTGCATCATGCCAGCAAAGAAACAGTGAGGTGAGCTGAAATAACTCTTGTGTGCTATACATACACTAATACCTGTATAGTATTAGAAAGGGCATGTAACCCAGTAGCCCCGGGGGTTTCGTGACCCTGTGCTGGAGTTGTCACTCGGCAAACACCGGGACCGGCCACAATATATGTGTATGGGGCGTCCTGACTCTCATGCTGATATCACAGTAGGAATCGGCTAAAGTTTCGGGAATTTACTTAATAGCGCCAGGGTGATTTAAGAGATTCAACAGGAATGTGATTTCAGCCGACTCCGGGACTTGACCCATGCAGTCATTATTTTATACCTAGAAAGCATGTTAAGTTGGTTACATGAGTACAGTATTTTTCGGACTATAAGATGCACCAGACCATAAGATGCACCTAGGTTTTAGAGGAGGAAATTAGAAGAAAAAAAATTGAAGCAAAAATGTGGTCAATTCTGTACTTGATATCCCCTATTCTGGTATGCATGACCTTCCTCATCCCTATCCTGGCATCAAGGACCCCTCATCTCTATCCTGGCATGCATGGCCCCCCTCATCCCTTTCCTGGTATGCATTGCCCCCCTCATCCCTTTCCTGGTATACATGGCCCCCCTCATCCCTTTCCTGGTATACATGGCCCCCCTCATCCCTTTCCTGGTATGCATGGCCCCCTTCATCCCTATCCTGGTATGCATGGCCTTCTCATCCCTATCCTGGTGTGCATGGCCCCCCTCATCCCTATCCTGGTGTGCATGGCCCTCCTCATCCCTATCCTGGTGTGCATGGCCCTCCTCATCCCTATCCTGGTATGATTGGCCCCCACCCCCATCCTGCTATGCATCGTCCCAACAGAAAACATAAAAAAAAAACATTACACTTACCTTCCCGGCACTCCCTTGCGGCATTTCGTTCCGATGCTAGCAGCTGCTTTATGCTAGTAAGCAGCGCGTGGCAGGGACGTCATGCTCTGCTTGCAAGCCGAAGGGCAGCTGCCAGAATACTCACTGCTCTGCACGCCAGGACTGTGTGCACAGAGAGCAGTGAGTATTCATTTAAAAGAAATGAATATTCACCGCATTCCACTCCCATGGACATGGAATGCGGTGAATATTCATTCCCTTTAGTAGTGGCACACGTGTCCACCGACAGTTGCAGGAAGGCTTCGGCTGAATCTGCGCGCTACTGAAAAACAATGAATACTCACTGCTCTCTGCGCACACAGTCCTGGCGTGCAGAGTAGTGAGTAATCCAGCAGCTGCTCTTCGGCTTGCAAGCAGTGCACAACGTCCCTGCCATGCGCTGATTACAAGCATAAAGCAGCTGCTAGCATCGGAACGAGATGCTGAGAGGGAGTGCCGGGAAGGTAAGTGTAATGGTTTGTTTTATTTTAATGTTTTTTGCTAGGGCCATGCACACCAGGATATGGGTGGGGGCCAATCATACCTAGACGTGATTAAATAGAAATGAATATTCATTGCCCTCCACGGCCATGGGCATTGGAATTCAGTGAATATTCATTTCTCTTTAGCAGTGGGCACAGGAGTTAGCCGCAGCAGCCGGCTCCTGCATCTGTGACCCGCTGCTCTGCCGAAACACCTCCCCCACCTCCCCACCACAGCGAGAGCCAGTACATCCGAACTATAAGACGCACCCCCCATTTTCCTCCACATTTTTGAAAGAAAAAAGTGCGTCTTATAGCCGGAAAAATTAGGTATATCCAGTCATAGAATTTTAACATGTAATAAACAGTAAACCATCATCTTAAAAGGAATATGTCACTATGTTTTGCTACCCAGGCTGAGAGCAGCATGATGTAGGGGCAGAGACTCTGATTTCAGTGACGTGTCCCTTACTGAGCTGCTTGCTGTCATTTTCAGAATCCCTTTTTTATCTGCTACAGATCTATCAATTTTTGGATGGGTGAATTCTGTATATCCCCACCCACACCACTGAATGGCAGCTTCCTGTGTATATATGTATGTGCATAGGCAGACAGCTGCCAATCAGTGTAGAGGGCAGGGTTATACAGAATGCATAAATATGGAGGACTCCGTGGCAGCAGTGTACTAGTCCTCTAGTGGTGATCCCCTGCTGATACAACAGATATTTTATAAAAACCTACCCAGCAGCCCAGTATGTGGCACATCGCTGGATCTGGGTGCTCTCAGATTAGGTGGTAAAACCTGCTGACTGATTCTCTTTAAAACTGCCTCTACTTTACATATACCTGTCCATCATTACAGCTCTGGGAATTTCCACATACCTAACAATAATAATAATGTGTCCTTCGCACTGTTCTGCCTGAAAGAAATTCTTCAAAAACACAGCTAAAATGAAGCCTACAAGTGAAATGGTTTCATCCTCTTTGTTACTTTACCAGTGTCCCCATTTCTGTCCCCAGTCCCAGTGTAGGACACCCCTAGCTGTAGCATTGAACAAAAATGAGGTATTAGCCCCTCCTTACTGACAGCGGTCATTGGTTGGCATTTTTTGCCATTTTTGAGATACTGTGTAGAATCTTAGGCCTGTTTCACACATCCTTTTGTCACCATCAGTCAAAATCCGCCGATTTGCAAAAAAAAACGGATCCGCCATTTATCCTGGCGGATCCGTTTTTTCCCCCATTGACTTTCATTATCGGCGAATATTGACTGAGGATCGTCCGTTGCATCCGTATTTCTGCCGATCTGCCAAAATTTTGGCGTCCGCTGAGATCACCGAACGGACAATGCAACGTTTTTTTGGTGTCCTGATTAGTGTTGAGCGATACCACCCGATACTGAAAAATATCGTATCGGAATGGATCGGCCGATCTAAAAAAAGTATCGGGTATCGCCGATTCCGATCCCGGAAGTCCCATTCAACTAATAATAATGTAGAATGTATTGTGGGAGGTGTAGGAGACATTAAAGCCATAGAGCTTTAGCCCAATCAAATGGAATAGCAGGATTTTGGTGTTTTTTTTAAAGACGTTCGTAGTTACAAAGATATTGACTATGTTAAAGTCTTTAATTTTTTGTCAGATATGTATGTTTCACTACTTCCATGCTCTTCACCTTTTTTACTTCTCCCACACTTTCTCCTTCATCATCTTCAGCAGCAGCAGTATCTTCTTCTTCTTTTATTCTTCTTGTTTTATTCTTCTTTTATTCTTCTTCATATTCTACTTCTTCATCTTCTTCCTATTCTTCTTCATCATATTCTTATTTGTGTCAGGCATTCCTGTAGTTGTTATCTATAAAAGTTTGAAGATTACACCTTCCGTTCAGCCTGTCACAAAAGATTTACAACAGGATTTGTCCGCGTTCAGTTTGGCCTGCAGCAACAGGCCTTTTCCAGGGGCACCACGAGGAGGAACGGACTCACCCCCATACACTGCTTAGTCTTCTTCTGGTGGTCTAGGTATTCTTCTGTGTGGTCTTCAGGGTCATCATCTTCAGGGTCATTGTCAGGGAGATCCAGAGTGAGAATCAAAAACCATTTCCACAAGCTTGAACTTGGAAAAGTAGCAGAAGGTACAAGAAGGCTGAGGAACTGCCGAGAACCAGCTGACGGTACTGGAACCCGGAGGGGCAGCAGAATGAACAAGAGCCAATGGCACAACCGTGGACCAGCTGACGTTGCTGGAACACGGTTACTAAGCAGGAGGTACCTGTGCTCCAAAACACTACCAACGACCAGCAGACGTTGCTGGAACTCGGATACCAAGAAGGAGGCACCTAGGCCAAAGGCACTGCCGAGAACCAGCTGACGGTGCTGGAACCCGGATGGGTAGCAGAAGCTGCAAGAGCAAATGACACTAGCGAGGACCAGCTGACGGTGCTGGAACCCGGTGGGGCAGCAGAAGGAACAAGAGCCAATGGGAGAACCGTGGACCAGCTGACAGCGCTGTAACACGCTTTCAAAGCAGGAGGTACCTGTGCTACAAAGCACTACCAAGGATCAGGAGACGTTGCTGGAACTCGGATACCAAGAAGGAGGCACCAAGGCCAAAGGCTCTGCTGAGAAACAGCTGATGGTGCTGGAACCCGGATGGGTAGCAGAAGGTACCCAGGAAAAAAACAAAGTTGCAAGGCCGTGAGCCGGCCGCAGTTACCGAAACCCACAGTCCTACAGGGGGTGCTTGTTGCTTGTCCTATTGGCACTACGGAACCAGCCTTTATTACCGGAACCCGCAGTCCACATAGGAAGCACTGAAACTGCAGGCACCATAGACTCGGCTAACCCGACCGCAACACGACAGGACAACGTATTGGTGGCAAAGTGACTGACACTACCCGGAAACAGCAGGCGTGCTGGAACCAGGCTGGGCAGGAGGGAGTGCCCGTGCCAAAGACACTTCCGAGAACCAGCTGACGGTGCTGGAACCCGGATAGGTAGCATTAGCTACAAGAGTCAATGGAACTACCGAGAACCAGCTGACGGTGCTGTAACCCGGAGGGGCAGCAGAAGGAACAAGAGCCAATGGCACAACCGTGGACCAGTTGACGGTGCTGGAACACGGTTACTAAGTGGGAGGTACCTGTGCTCCAAAGCACTATCAAGGACTAGCAGATGTTGGTGGAACTCGGATACCAACAAGGAGGCACCTAGGCCAAAGGCTCTGCCGGGAACCAGCTGATGGTGCTGGAACCCGGATGGGTAGCAGAAGGTACCCATGAAAAACAAAGTTGCAAGGCCGCGAGCCGGCCGCAGTTACCGAAACCCACAGTCCTACAGGGAGTGCTTGTCCTATTGGCACTATGGAACCAGCCTTTGTTACCAGAACCCGCAGCCCACATAGGAAGCACTGAAACTGCAGGCACCATAGACTCGGCTAACCCGACCGCAACACGACAGGACAACGTATCAGTGGCAAAGTGACGTTGACACTACCCGGAAACAGCAGGCGTGCTGTAACCAGGCTGGGCAGGAGGGAGTACCCGTGCCAAAGACACTGCTGAGAACCAGCTGACGGTGCTGGATCCCGGAGGGGCAGCAAAAGGAACAAGAGCCAATGGCACAACCGTGGACCAGCTGATGGTGCTGGAACACGGTTTCTAAGCAGGAGGTACCTGTGCTAAAACGCACTACCAAGGACCAGCAGACGTTGCTGGAACTCGGATACCAAGAAGGAGGCACCTAGGCCAAAGGCTCTGCCGAGAAACAGCTGACGGTGCTGGAACCTGGCTGGGCAGGAGGGAGTACCCGTGGCAAACACACTTCTGAGCAGCAACATGCTGTCACGGGGGCTTAGTTCAACTAAGGCTGAAATACCCGGGGCCCCTGTGGTGTCCCTTTACTAGGGGAAACCCTGTCTGACCCTCAACCCAGGGTTTTTGCTGAAGGTGCAAATGCCTGAGCCTCCGACCTTTCCTTATCTCCTGCTCAGCCCTGCACTTAACCCTCCACCCTCCACCCAGTGAGAAGTCACCACCAAAGCTCCCACACAAATAATGACAGACAGGGAGAACTTAAACTGCACTGCGCCGCACGCACACAGGAATAAACAGTAATGTGAACAGGGCACAACTAAACACAAATATGGGAAGGAGAAAGGATAACGACGGATCATACGACACCAGATATGAATCTCTCTCTCTTGAACACCTCCACTCCAGACCGGAACCACTTGGTATGAAACACAAGCTATAATCGGCGACGCCCATAGGCCAGCATGACTATTTAAAGACCGTGGGCGTGACTAACCATCCAACCTGGTCTCCAGCAGGATTAACCCCCGAGAGCCTGAAGATCAGGCCGGCGCCACTGAGGCTATAGTGGCTGGAGGTGGAACTACCTCTGCCTGCCGGATGCTGTGGTGTGAACAGCGTCCGACATGACAGTACCCCGTCTTCTACGAGGGACCCCAGGGCCCTCAAGACTCATAGGACCCGGCTTGTCCGGATGACGACGGTGAAAAGAACTGACCAGCCGATCCGCATGTATGTCTGAGGCTGGAACCCAAGACCTCTCCTCTGCCTGCCGGATGCTGTGGTGTGAACAGCGTCCGACATGACACATGCGATGTTGAAGCCCAGGGGTCAATCATGCAGCAGGCTGAGGCCAACTGGGAGCGAGTTTTATATTGGTTGCGCACAACTACTGATTGTAACCGTGCTCCACTTTGGCCTCTGGCTCTACTGTCTCTAGTATTTCCCCTGGCCTCCAACCACGGCAGTTGCTGCTCTGCAGAGTTGTCTGCACAATCCACACTTGTTCCTGAGTTACTGGGGCTCAGTCACGTCAGTTGATCCCCTGATGTGTGTCCGGCAAGGTGTCCTGCTCTGTCCACATTCCCACAACTATTAATGGGAATGGGGACAGAGCAGGAGACATTGCCGGACACACATCAGGGGATCAATTGACGTGACTGAGCCCCAGTAACTCAGGAACAAGTGTGGATTGTGCAGACGGCACATCAGAGCAGCGACTGGCGGGGTTGGAGGCCAGGGGAAATACTAGAGACAGTACAGCCAGAGGCCTAAGTGGACCACGGTTAAAAGTCAGTAGTAGTGTGATGTTGGAGGCAGCAGGAGACTTTGCCATCCGCACAGCAGGGGAACAGCAGGCATTACTGAACCCCACTGACACAGGAGCTAGTGTGTTTTTCTCTGTGAAGACGGCACTTCTGAACACCAACTGGCGTTTTTGGAGCCCAGGATGAGGCATGGAGCAGGCTGAGGCCTGATGGTGTTGGCATGTGGAGGTAGCAGGAGACTTTGCCATCTACACAGCAGGGGAACAGCTGGCATTATTGAACCCCACTGACACAGGAGCTAGTGTGTTTTTCTCTGTGAAGACGGCACTTCTGAACACCAACTGGCATTGTTGGAGCCCAGGATGAGGCATGGAGCTGACTGACGCCAACTTGCAGCACGTTTTATAGAGGTAGTAGACTACAACAGATTGTAACCGTGCTCCACTATGGCCTCCGGCTCCACTGTCTCTAGTATTTCCCCTGGCCTCCAACCCCGCCAGTGACAGCTCTGAGGTGGCGTCAGTACAATCCACACTTGTTCCTGTGTTACTTGGGTGCAGTCCCATCTGTTGATCCCCTGATGTGTGTCCGGCAAGGTCTCCTGCCCTGTCCTCATTCACACTACTATTAATGGGAATGTGGACAGAGCAGGAGACCTTGCCGGACACACATCAGGGGATCAACTGACGTGACTGAGGCCAAGTAACACTGGAACAAGTGTGGATTATGCAGACGCCACTTAAGAGCTGTCACTGGCGGGATTGGAGGCCAGGGGAAATACTAGAGACAGTGGAGCCAGAGGCCTAAGTGGATCAGGGTTAAAAATCAGTAGTAGTTTGAATGTGGATGGAGCAGGAGACTTTGCCGTCCACATAGCAGGGGAGCAGCTGGCGTTACTGAACCCCACTAACACAGGAGCTAGTGTTTTTCTCTGTGCAGACGACACATCTAAGCGACAACTGGCTGTGTTGAAGCCCAGGGATTATAGTTCAGGTGGTAGAAACATGAACCAAACAGGAGACCTGGATACAGTTGCCAACCAATTATTTAGTCGGGAAGAGGACTGGCAAATTCTGGGGAGATCCAGGCCTTGTTCATTTTCAGAAAAGTAAGCCGGTCGACGTTATCGGAAGAAAGTCGCGTGCGACGGTCTGTTAGTACACCACCTGCGGCACTAAAGACGCGTTCCGATAATACACTGGCAGCAGGGCAAGCCAGCACCTCCAATGCATACTGGCTAAGCTCTGGCCATGTATCCAGCTTAGAGACCCAAAACTTGAAGGGGAAGAGCCATCTGGGAGTACACTCACAGGGCAAGACATGTAGTCTGATGGAAACGTTGCCTCCTGCTGACTGAAGCCGTCAGTGATGGTGTAGACAATTGTGGCGGACACACAAAACTTTGCCACATTTGGGCCATAGTGGTCTTGCCTTGTGCTGAGGCGCTGCCTCTGCTCCCTCTTTGTGCAGAGTTTCCTCCACTGGCTCGACGCACAGAGGTGCTTTGTAAAGCACTAGCACCACTGCTGTCGGGTGGAATGGAAAACATGATGGACTGCACCAGTGTGTCTTGGTACTCCCGCAGTTTACGCTCCCGGTTCAACGTTGGTATGAGGGTTTGCAAGTTGTCCCGGTAGCGAGGATCTAGGAGGGTGTACACCCAATAATCAGCCGTGTAGAGAATGTAGGCGATGCGGCGGTCATTTCTCAGGCACTGCAGCATGAAGTCAACCATGTGCTGCAGACTCCCAACTGCCAAAGAACCGCTGTCCCCTGCTTGAGGCGTGATCTCTGCCTGCTCTGCATCACCTCACCCTCACTGTACATATTGACTAGAGCTTTGTGTACCTCCCTCCTGTGGAGAGATGTCTTCCTCCTCCATCGACTCCTCCTCATCCTCCTCACAAAGTGTCCCCTGCCTAGGCCTTTGTGAGGAAGCACGTAGCGCAGACTGTCCAGAAGCAGATGGCATTTGGGACTCCTCATCCTCCACCTCTTCCAAAACCTCATTCCTTAGTGCTTGCAGTGTTTTTTGAAGCATGCAGATAAGGGGGACAGTCATGCTGACTAGTGCATCATCTGCACTCGCCATCCGCGTGGAATCATTGAAGGCACGCAAAACGAAGCAGATGTCCTTCATAGAGGCCCACTCAGTGGTGCTGAAGTGTGACCGGCGCACATTGCGACTTGTTTGCGCCCTATGCATCTGGTACTCCATGACTGCTGCCTGCTGCTCACACAACCGCTCCAACATATGTAAAGTTGAATTCCACCTGGTGGGTAGGTCACATATGATGCGATGTTCCGGAAGGCGTAATCGGCGCTGCAGAGCAGCAAGGCGCGATCTTGCCGTGCTGGAACGACGCAAGTGAGCGCACTCTATGCGTACCTTGTGCAGCAGTGCATCAAGATCCGGATAGTCCCTCGGAAAGCTCTGCACGATCAAGTTGAGCACATGTGCCAGACATGGGATGTGAGTGAGGTTGCCTAGGCCAAGAGCTGCCACCAGATTTCGGCCATTTTCACACACTACCAAGCCCGGCTGGAGATTCGCTGGCACAAACCACACGTCGCTCTCCTGCTTGATGGCATTCCAGAGCTCCTGCGCTTTGTGGCTTCGATTCCCCAATGAAATTAATTTCAGTACGGCCTGTTGACGTTTGGCCACGGCTGTGCTCATATCGGTCGTAACAGGCTCCTGCTGCGCTGTTTCAGAGGAACTGGAGTAGGAGGAGGAGTCAATATGTACAGACTGGATTCCTGCAATCCGTGGAGTTGGCAGAACACGTAGAGCGCCACTCTCCAGATCTGTACCCGGCTCCACAACATTGACCCAATGGGCAGTGAGGGAAAGGTATCGTCCCTGTCCATGGTTACTGGTCCACGCATCGGTGGTCAGGTGGACCTTGCTACAGACGGCGTTTAGTAGCGCATGTTTTATGTTTGCCTCCACATGTTTCTGTAGGGCAGGGACGGCTCGCCTGCTGAAATAAAAGCGGCTGGGCACGGTGTATTGTGGAACTGCCAATGCCATGAAGTCCCGGAAGGTGTCAGTCTCCACCAGCCTGAATGACAGCATTTCAAGGGCCAGTAGTTTGGCAATGCCAACATTCAGAGCCTATGCTCGGGGATGGTTTGCCGAGTATGGCCGCCTTTTCTCCCATGCCTGTGCTACCGATGGCTGCCGAGTGGCCTGGGAGTGTGAGCATGACTTGGAACGTGGTGCTGTGGGTGGAATGTCACAGGGTCTCCGGACAACAGTGCCAGAGGTTCTTCCTTGGCGATCCTGTGGGGAAGCCGAACCAGCTGTGTGTGAGCTGGAGGAAGAGGCCCCAACATGAGCTGAAGAGGTGGTAGGTGGTGCTGTACTTTGGCCTACATCTTCAGTGTGTCTGTGTAACTCCAGCTCGTGCTTGGTCCGCACATGTTTCCACATATTAGTGGTATTGAGGTTGCTGACATTTTTCCCTCTTTTGACTCTCTGATGACACAGCTTGCATTTGACAAAGTAAATGTCATCTGCAACTGTGTCAAAAAAGGACCACGCACTGCAAGTCTTGGGAGCGCCCTTTTTGCCTTTTGAAAGTGGAATGCTCCTAACAGGTGCCGAAGTGGAGGCTACAGGCAACCAAGTCTGCCCCCTCCCTCTCCCTCGGGTTTTCGCCGTTCGGGGAATCTCTTCCTCAGAGCTGCTCCCACCACCTTCCTGTTCCTCACGCCATTATGGGTCAAGGACCTCATCATCTACACTCCCCTCTTCAAACACCTGCTTCTCCTGGGTTGTCTCGCCAGCACCGTACGCACCAGAAAGTGGTAACTGAGTCTCATCATCATCTGATGCGTACTGAGGTGTGCTGACCATAGACACTGGCCCACCCTCCTCTTCAGATTCAGAGGGACAAAGAAGTTGCGCATCACTGCATGCTCCCTCTTCACATTCTGGAATGCTGCTTGGCTGGCCCCCTCTTTCCAAACCAATAGATTCCGAGAACAGAAGTAGAGACTGTGATGGCTCCTGTCCAGGGCTCTCTGACTGCCTGGGCACTTTGGCAGGTGGTGAAGAGACAGATGGTTGCTCTTCGGTGCTCTGGCCCTGAGAGGATGTGGAAGTAATTGAAGTCGATGCGTTAGCTGCCATCCATCAGACAACGGCATCAATTTGTTCCTCCCGCAGCAGTGGGGTACGGTGAGGTCCTACAAAGCTGCACATAATGGACTGTTGCCTGCTAAAACTGGGGGATGCTGACTCACTGGTGCCAACAGCAGGCACAGAATCCCCACGTCCTCTCCCTGCAGAATCCCCACGTCCTCTCCCTGCTGAAACTCCACACCCACGTGCCTTACTCCCTGCCTTCTTCATCTTGCTAGACTGAGAAAGATAGGCAGAAAAGTACAAAGGGGGGCCTTAGTGTGCTTATTCCTGAACAGCTGGTTACAGGTATAAGAAACATTAATTTTATGAAGTGTGTGTGTCGACTACACTTTAATGGGAGCTAATGTGGCCTACACAACTTTCAAATGTAGTGTTTGGTGAACTTTGTTGTTTTTTTTGGGGGGAAAAAAACTAAAAGGATGTGACCAAAGATTTGAAAGTCAGGGTATCACCAACTTTCTGGAGCTATTACAATGCAGGCAGGTAACCTACAATGCAAAAGATGAGGCTCCAAAAAAATTGGGTAATACTAATCTGGCTGCAGCTGAAGGGCACAAGCCAGAAAAAAGGCTCCTCTATCTACTCCTATATAGTGTTTGCAACCAACCAATGTAGATGGATATTGATGGATGCACACTAATAGGAGAAGAAACAATGAGCTGCAATTAAAGAAAAATATGTGTGAGGCAGTGACGCACGCTGAGCAGCCTACAACCAGACGTAGCTGCAGGACACACTACTCAGCGTGAGCTGCACTCACACACAGTCAGAGTCCTCTCAGACAGCCGTGAACAGTGCAGCTAAGTGGGGCACTAGCACTGACAGGCTGCAGAAAGGCCCCGCTGTGTACTCCTAGAGTGTTTGTAACCACCGTATATGGATACGGATGGATGCACACTAATAGGAGAAAAAATGAGCTGCAATTAAAGAAAAATATGTGTGAGGCAGTGACGCACGCTGAGCGGCCTACAACCAGACGTAGCTGCAGGACACACTACTCAGCGTGAGCTGCACTCACACACAGTCAGAGACCTCTCAGACAGCCGTGAACAGTGCAGCTAAGTGGGCACTAGCACTGAAAGGCTGCAGAAAGGCTCCGCTGTCTACTACTAGTGTTTGCAACCAACGTATATGGATACGGATGGAAGCACACTAGATAGAATTTTTTAAAAATAAGCAGCTCAAAAAGAAAAATATGTATGAGGCAGCAGTGAGGCACGCTGGGCGGTCTACAACCAGACGTGGCTGCAGGACCTACTCCACAGCGTGAGCTGCCCTCACACAGCCCTTGCAGACAGCTGTGAACACTGCTTCTAGGGAAAAGCAAGCTACAGTGGTGGTTTATGTAGCCTGGGTAAAGCACAATATTGTTTTGAGAATCGCTATTTCTAACTGTCCCTCACAGTCTTCAACAGCAGCCTGTCCCTAACTGAATTCACAGCAGAGTGACCAGAAATGGCGGTGGCATTGGCTTTTATAGTGCATTATGACATCATTTCAGCAGCCAATCACAGCCATGCCAATAGTTAACATGCCTACATGCCTAACAGGATGTGCCCACACTTCTGAGGATTCCCATTGGCTGAATCAAAGCGAGCGGGCTGATAGCATTATGGGAACTTCCGATTCCGGTATCCGATAAGAAAAAAGTATCGGAAGTCAGTATCGGAATTCCGATACAGCTAATATCGGCCAATACCCGATACTTGCGGTATCGGAAAGCTCAACACTAGTCCTGATCCTTATTTTTCTCTTTTGCTACATGTTTAACCCTAAATCCAATCTGGCTGCTGGATAAAATCTCTCTCTCGGCACTTTTTTTTTTATAACTGCAATTACTAAATAAATGTGACTGCATGTTTTTAACCACAGTGTGAAGGATCATTGTTTTGCTCTAGACATGAAAGCTCCGCTTGCTCACGTTCTAGGATGAATAACACTAGAGGGCTGGATTCAGTGAGCTGGCATTGTACGCTCCAGCTGTAGTGATGGGTGTACTTGAGTAAGATGCCCCTAATTAAGAGGCAATGTCATGAGTTAGCTGCGTCTTACCACTGGTATGCATCTCCATTCTTCTCTGCCAGAAATCTTTACTCCAGTCAGTTTCTGACTGGAAAGTAAGGTAGACCACAACTTTTGAAGCTGTTTTTCACAAAAAGACTGGTGTGACATCTTCATGAATTAAGTCCATAGTTGTGAAAATATACACCATAACACAGAAATTTGGTCTGAACCAATCTGAGCACGAAATGGTTAATGCGATCTGTCTGAGCCGGTTATCTGGATTTTTTCTTACACTGATCTCATTAGGTTAATTAAATTACATTATTGCTCTGAATTGCTTTTAAGACATTGCTATTGGGCTAGAGAAAAGGGTTATTTATGTAGCTTAATATTTAGATTAAAGCGGTATTTCCAGAATCCTACATTATCCTCTATCATTAGGAGATAACTTACTGATCGTTGGGGATATGACCACTGGCACCCCCAGCAATCCCAAGAAGGGGGCTCTGGAACCCTGGCTCCACAGACCCCAGTGTTGAATGGGGCTAAGGTGTCCATGCTTGACCTCCTGTGTGTTTGTAATCTGTAGGACTGATAGAATGAGCCGATCACTATACTTGACTAGAGGTCCTCAATGGATAAATGGTAACTTTTGATCTTGGTAATAACTTTTAAGGTACTGTCACACTTAGCGATGCACCAGCGATCCCGACCAGCGATATGACGCGGTCAGGATCGCTGGTGCATCGCTAAGTGGACGCTAGTGAGCTGCCACACAGGCAGATCTCACCAGCGACATAGCAGGGGTCAGGGGTCGCTACTTACCTGTCAGACGTGGCGATCCTGACGTCCTCCCGCCCGTGTCGCTTGTCGGCGCCACAGGAAGCCCAGCAGGAAGCTGACGACGAAAAACGGCCCAGGACGTTCTCGAGCGATCAGCGATAACCAGCGGGGGAGCCGGTCGGAGGTAAGTATCAGACTTAGCGATATCGCTAGCAATATCGCTATAACGTCACAAAACCAGTGATGTTATAGCGATATTGCTAGCGATATCGCTTAGTGTGACAGACACAGACCCTTTAGAGTTTGGCCCAGATTCATCAAGACTAGTGATTTTTCACACCTGTCTCGAGGAAGGAGTGTGTTGGAGTCAGTTACTCCTGATTCATTAATAGGTGCACGCGGTATAATTGATTGGGAGCATCGGAGTGGTGTGCGCCTGCATGATCCTCAGCCGAAATCTCACTCCAGTCAGTGATGAACTTAAAAATGCCAAAATTTTTGCTCAACTTCTCATTGTGCTAAAGTTTTGAGACTGTTACATGCAGTTTACTCCAGAATTCTGGTGTCATTGCTTTGCTGAATCAGGCCTTAGTGATGTTAGCGTGGAATAACACCAGTGTATGGGGACCCCCAACTCTGGGATAGAAGGATCCCGTTACATTGCATATGTCTGCTCCCTTGTTATTGTGGCAAAGGAGCAGTTTTGCCAGACCCATTTTTTCGCTGAAGCACAAAACATTTTTAGCTATCGGTGCGATCATCTGTATAACAAGGCAGTCATCTCATTTCTAAACATTTTATATGTTGCAATTTTTGGGATGGTTTGGAACAAATGACCATTTTTCATTGTGACAAACTTGGTATGATTGTTGCACCCTGCCTGGAATAATGGCAGGAGAATGTTTAATTCTATTTTCTGCTCTAAAGTTACCAAAATAAAATATATAATTCTAAACATTTTATATTCTTTCTTTACAGAATCTGGTTAAAACAAAGGGTCAGGATGCATTGCATCATGAAAATTTGCTGGAGCAGCAGGCCTCGAATCTGCAGAAAGCAGGGATGGAGATTCATGCACTTCAAGAAAAATTGCAGGAGTCCAAAGATCTTATCAAGGTCCTAATTTTTTTTGCCTTTCCTACCTAGCATAACTAACAGATAAGTAGCATATGTGTTATAGATCCAAACAAACTAACGTCCTACAGGAGGAAGGCGGCTGCCTCTCCTGTTATCTCTCTCTCTCTCTCTCTTTGTTTTCACTTTTGCTCTTTCGTTTTTTATTCCCTTTTCCAAGAGCCATATATTTGTTATTTTCCATAGATGCATACACATATGAGGGCTTGTTTTTTGTAGTACGATATGTAGTTTTGAATTATACAATTTAATGTACTGTATATACTCGAGTATAAGCCGACCCAAGTATAAGCTGAGACACCTAATTTTGCCACAGAAAACTGGGTAAACTTATTGACTCAAGAATAAGTCGGGTATGCGTTGTCCCCTTATCCCTGTCCTGGTATGTGGCTCCCCTGTTTTGTCCTGGTATGTGTGGCTCCTCCCGTCCTGTCCTGGTATGTGGCTCCCCTGTTTTGTCCTGGTATGTGTGGCTCCCCCCGTCCTGTCCTGGTATGCGTGCTCCCCCTGTAGCTGTTCTGGTATGTGTGGCTCCCCAACATCCTGTCCTGCTATGTGTGGCTCCCCCTGTTGTATGCATGGCTCCCCGAGTCCTGCATTGCTCAGCTCCCCCGGTCCCACATGGCTCGGTTCCCCCGCTCCCGCAAGGCTCGACTCCCCCCCGGTCCCACATGGCTCGACTCCCCCGGTCCCGCATGGCTCGGCTCCCCCCCGTCCTACTCACCCTTCTCGCGCCGTTGCTGCATCTCCATTGTCCTGGCGCCGGCAGCTCTTCCTGTGCTCAGTGGTCACGTGGTACCGCTCATTAAAGTAATGGATATGCCACCACACCTATGGGAGTGGAGACGCGTGCATATTCATTACCTTAATGAGGTACAGGGGAAGAGCTGCCAGCGCCGGAACAACGGAGATACAGCGACAGCGCGAAGAGGGTGAGTATGATGTGAGGTGCCCCACAGGGCCTTAGGTTACTCGATACCGGGCCGGTCAGGTTCTTTAAAGGGGATATCACAGTGGCAGTGACCCGGTCCGTGGCCCTGGGTGTCCAGTAAAAAAATAGAGGAAAGTTATGTGATGTTTAATCATGACGCCACCCGTGGTGTTGCGCAATGGGTGACCGACGCTGTGGTTTTGGTCCACTGGGGCTGATGGTGATGCAGCAAAGATGGTTCAGTTCCCCACGGGTAGAGCAGGACCCCAGGGCAAATATATTTGATTGTTCAGATGGTGGTGAACGTTGGGGTGCAGAGAATAAATGAAGGACACAGAGAGGTGCAGTTTTCTTTACCTTTTACTTGAAAATAGTTGCAATCTGGGGTACCACATTACAGATGACAGATGGAGTCCGGCTTTCCTGGAGGGAATCAGGGGATCAACCCTGCCAGGTGGGGTTGGGGACCTTCCTTCTGCATTTTCTTTTTGAGTCCCTGCTGCTTGTAGCTAAGCTGCGGCCCTCTCCTGCGTGATGATTTGTAGCCTGTATGGCAGACAGCGTGAGCCAATATCACGGGCACGGTCTTGTTCACTGTCAGCCCCGAGCTCTTTGTCTGCTGCCGTGCCTTCAGGTGTTTAGTGTGGCTAAGGAACTTGCAGTCCCCTGCACTCCAGATTCGGCTGTCAGGGCGTACAGCTCCTGCCCAGCCAAGGACTCTGGCGTCCTTTTTATCAGTGCCTCGCTCTGGGGTCAACTATATGCAATTTTAGTTCCCCAGAGCCCCTTGTCTCTGCTCCTGTCCCTTCCCTCTCCATAGACCAACTTTTACTGTCTCTCTCTGTCTTGTCATGAGCTCCAACTGCTCCCATTTCCATGACAACTCCCCTGTTTACTCTCTCAGCTGTCTTCTTACTGACTCACTAACCACCTGCTGGCCAGAATTTATAAGGATGCTCCCCTTTCTGGCCTGCAGCAGGAATTGTCATGTACACTCTGTAACCTGGCATGGGGACCTTCCTGCCTCCAGGCATGACATCACCCCTTAGAGGGAAGCAATGTCACTGTGGCCACCGGACTCTGGGGTGCCACAGATGTCTTCTTGAAGCCGGCGGCTGCAGCTGTTACTGTGCCACAGCCGCCAGCTCTTGCCGCTACTCTGCCACTCCCCCTCTCCCGCCAGCTTTCTGGACAATGACTCGTGTATAAGCTGAGGGGGTTGTTTTCAGCACAAAAAATGTGCTGAAAATCTTAGTTTATAGATGAGTATATATTAGGCCTAATTTTTTTACTTTCGCAAGGGTAACAGGAGAAAATGGAACATACAATTTGTTGTGTAATTTCTCTTGAGTGCGCAGATACCCAATATGTGGAGGAAAACAGCTGTTTGGGCACACGAAAGGGCTCGGAAGGGACGGAGCCTCTTTTGACTTTTCGAATGTAAAATTTGCTGGAATAATTAGAGCATGCCACGTCGCGTTTGGGGAGCCCCTGGTGTGCCTAAACAGTGGAAACCCCCCACAAGTGACACCTGTTCGGAAACTACACCCCTTAGGGAACTTATCTAGATGTGTATTAAGCACCTTGAACCCACAATTCATGGCATATATTTTATGGTAAGAATTGCTCTGAATCATAATTCTCCAGGTCAGTGTGATTACAGCAATACAGAACTTGTATGTATGTATATATATATATATATATATATATATATATATATACTCAGCTACTTACCGATAGCGTTGTTTTTCAGGAGCCCATGACAGCACCACGAGAGAGGGGATCCGCCCTTCGGGGACAGGAAACCTACAGACATAAAAAGGGCGGCCCTCTCTCCCGCTTCAGTTGGATTACAGAGCATGAGAGGACCTCCCTGGTTAGTAGCAACTTAAATATGTACAGTCAAACTACATGTCCCTACTACTGTGGGTAATTCTTTAAATAAAGTAAAGGTGCTGACCCAATACGTGAAAGCAGAGGGGGGGGGGGAATGTGAAGGTGCTGTCATGGGTTCCTGAAAAACACCGCTACCGGTAAGTAGCTGAGCATTTATTCAGTCGCCATGACAGCACCACGAGAGATTTACAGAGATGAGGAGAACTCTAGGGAGGGATAGCTGCCTCAAGCACCTTTCTCCCGAACGTGAGATCGGCGGACCCACCTAAATCTAATCTATAGTGGTTGAAAAAAGTTGATGGAGAGGACCATGTGGCCGTCTTACATATGTCCTCGATGGATACTTCCGATCTCTCCGCCCAGGATGTCGCCATCGCCCTAGTAGAGTGCGCTCTTATGCCTTCCGGAATCTCCAGCCCACCTGCTGTATAAGCAAAAGAGATTAGCCTCCCTAATCCACCTAGCTAGGGTATTCTTGGACACTCTAAGTCCTTTCCTAGCTCCCTGAAACGATACAAATAGAGCATTGTCCCTTTTCCATGGCTCCGTGGCCGCAATGTAACTATGGAGGCACCTTCTCACATCCAGGGAATGGAACTTCTGCTCAGTCGGGTTAGAAGGGTTCGGGTAGAAGGATGGGAGGACTATTTCTTGAAGCCTGTGGGACTTCGAGGCGACTTTGGGTAAATATAAGGGTCTGGCTTTAAGGTGACCCTATCTTCTCCGAACTGGGTGTATGGAGGTATTCTAGAGAGGGCTTGTAGATCACTAACCCTCCTGGATGACGTTAGGGCAATCAACAGGGCAGTTTTGAATGACAGGATCTTTATGGGAATGGAGTCAATAGGCTCAAAGGGAGGCTCTGTTAGTGCTGATAACACTAAGTTGAGGTCCCATGCGACCAGCCTGTCTTTAATGATGGGCCTGGATCTTGCTGCCGCTTTAATGAATCTAGTCACCCAGTAATTGCTCGCTAAGTTGCAATTGTAAAAGGCCCCTAGCGGCGAAACCTGGACCCTAAGTGTATTCGTGGCTAGGCCCATCTCCAACCCCCTCTGAAGAAACTCCTGTATCTGATCAATTCGGATTCTCTGATCGACTTCCGCTCCTGACACTGCTAAAAACTTTTTCCAGATTCTAGCATAGATATTTGTTGTGGAGGCTTTCCTACTTATTAGGAGGGTGTTAACTAGCCCCCGGGAGAACCCCCTTCCCTTTAGCAGCTCCCCCTCAAACTCTATACCGCTAGATGTAAATTGGAGACTCGTGGGTGGTATACTGGACCCTGGGATAGAAGGTCCGGGAGCTCGGGGAGAATCCATGGCTGGGATACAGACATCTTCCTCAGCCAAGGAAACCTTGACCTCCTGGGCCAGAATGGGGCTACCAAGATAACACTGGCCCTGTCCTCTCGGATTTTCCTTAGCACCATAGGAATCAGATTCAGAGGGGGGAAGGCGTACGCTAGGCTGAAGCTCCACTGAATCAGGAAAGCGTCCACTGCGTACGGGTTTTCTCTGGGATCCAGAGAGCAGAACAGAGGGAGTTGACTGTTCCTTCTGCTGGCGAACAAGTCTATCTCTGGAAGCCCCCACCTGTGCACGATCTGTCCGAAGATGGCCTTTTTTAGTGTCCATTCTCCCTGTCTGAGCCTGTTGCGACTTAAGAAGTCGGCTGTTAGATTTTGTTTTCCCTTTATATGTAGAGCTGTGAGGGATAGGAGGTGCAGCTCGGCGATCTGGAAAATACGGTTCGCTACATCCATTAAGGGCCCGGACCGGGTTCCCCCCTGGTGGTTAATGTAGGCTACAGTTACCTTGTTGTCTGAGAATAGTCTGACGTGTTCGCCCTGTAGGGACCTAAGGAAAGCATTTACCGCCCGTTCTACTGCTAGCAGTTCTTTAAGGTTAGAGGAGAATCTTTGTTCGGTCGGAGACCATGCTCCCTGAACCCAATTATCCTCCATATGAGCCCCCCAACCCCTGGGGCTAGCATCCGTGGTTAGAATTCGGGAGATTCGGTTAATCCAAGGAACACCTCTACGCAGATTCGAACTTAGGGACCGCCAATGAAGGGACTGAATGGTAACGTTAGATAAGGTGACTCTACCCTCGAGGCAACCCTCCAGCCGATGGGTGTTGTGTAGGACGTCCCACTGTAAGGTTCTTGTGTGTAGTTGTGCCCAGAGTACTGCTGGAATACACGCCGTAAGAGAGCCTAAAAGTGACATAGCCCCTCTAAGGGTAACCGATGGATTATCTATTACCCTACGTATGTGATGTTGAATTTTCAAAGCCTTAGACTCTGGTAAGCGACACTCCTGTATATCAGAATCTATGGTAAGGCCGAGAAACTGTTGTACTTTCGTGGGCTGCAGTCGTGACTTTTTAAAGTTAATGATCCAACCCAGTTTTTGAAGGCTGGATATTACCTTCCCTAACTGGGTGGCACAATGAGACTCCGAGTTCCCTACAATCAGGAGATCGTCTAGATAGGGAATTACGAGAATGTCTTGTTCTTGCAGATGGGCCATAACCTCCACCATTAACTTTGTAAAGACTCGGGGTGCCACTGCCACCCCGAAGGGAAGTGCTGTATACAGAAAATGGCTTATTTCTCCACCCAGTGAGATGGCTACCCTTAAAAATTGCTGATGTTCTGCATGTATAGGGACATGATAATAGGCATCTTTAAGGTCTAGGACTACCATAAAGCACCCACCGAATAGCAGTTTAATCGCCGATTTTACAGACTCCATTTTGAAAGAGTAGATTTTAATGAATTTATTAAGGCTTTTGAGGTTAATAATGGTGCGATAAGAGCAATCTAGCTTCTTGACTAGAAAGAGGGGGGAGTAAAACCCCTTACCTCTTTGTAGCTCAGGAACTCTAACCAATACACCTTTCCGGAGAAGATCGTAGACCTCTGCCTCCAACGCCTTCTGTTCTGTGGACAAAGAACGGATGGGAGTTAGAATAAACTTGTTGCCCGGAGTCTGCTGGAACTCGAATTTTAGTCCTGTCCTGATAATGCTCCGTATCCAAGGACTATTTGAAATACGCGACCAGGCCGGGTAGAAGGATCGGAAACCACCCCCCCACCTGGTCCGACAGTCATTTGGGATCATTGCGGTCTCGAGGGGTGTTAAACATATACCCCCTACCTCTCCTCCTGGTGTCATATCTGGGTCTTTCTCTGAAGGTTCTCCTACGATCAAACCACCTTCTATAGGAGCCTCTTCTGAAAGCTGGTCTACCTAAATATGGGAAGCGTTTCTTGCTGTCTCCCGCCTTTTCCAACAGCTCGTCCAGAACTTTGCCAAACAAGTAAATCCCTTCACATGGGATACCGCATAATTTAGATCTGGCCTGCATATCACCTGGCCAACATTTAAGCCATAAGGCCCTACGGGCAGCGTTGGAGAGGGCCGCGGATCTGGCTGCTAATTTTACCGAGTCCGCTGATGCATCAGAGAGGAAGGCCGCTGCTCCCTGAGCTGTAGAGAGGGAGGAAAGAATGTCCTGTCTTGGGACCTTATCCCTAATCTGTTCTTCCAGTTGGTCCAACCAAACTTTAAGGATCTGGCGGTGCATGTGGCCGCAATTGCTGGTCGAAGGGCTCCGGCTGCTGTCTCCCAAGTTCCCTTGAGGAACGCGTCGGCCTTCCTATCCAGAGGGTCTTTTAAGCTACCCAGATCCTCAAAGGGAAGGGAAGTCTTTTTGCAAGCCTTTGCTATAGCCGCGTCCAATCTTGGGGCTTTATCCCATGATGCTGAGGCCGTTTCTTCAAATGGATACCTTCTTTTAAAGGCCGGAGGTAGGGAGCCCTTCCTCTCGGGTTTTTTCCATTCTCTTGCAATAAGGACACTTACTTTATCTATTAGAGGGAATGACCTTCGATTTTTCTGGTCCAAACCCCGAAACATAGAGTCCTGTACTGACCTCTCTGTTGGGGTTACCTCAATTCCCATTGTAGTATTTACTGCCTTTACCAGATTATTGACCTGCTCCAGTGGGAAACAGGAATGGCCTGATCTGGTATCAGATGACGAGGAAGATGATGATGATGAATCTGATTTTAGCTCCTGTGAATTACTATCGGAGACTAGGACCAGGGATCTAGGAGACTTTTCTCTAGACTTTGCCGGAGACAGGGATCTAACCGAACCCCTGACTTCTTGTCTGACTATCTCCCTTATACTGGAGGAAAAGTCAGCCGTCTCTTCCGAGACCAGGCTGTGAATGCAGGGTCTACAGAGTTTTCTTCCCTGACCATCCGGGAGGGGGACTCCGCACTCGGCACTTTGTCTGTGCTTGCTTTTCCCTGCGCATTTTTTTCCCTGGTAGAATGGGAGAGAGGGGACATAAGGGGAACAGATAATCACCCAGATTAACTTTCTCGTAGCTCACTTACCCTGGCTTACAACAGCGTAGTATAGGGTTCTGCGGGGGGTCCATCGGAGCCGCCACACTCTTACGGCTCGTGGATTTCTCAGGTCTCTCCTTCTGAGTAGACCTATGTTTCTCAGAACGGCTGCTGCTACTAGAACGCTGCTCCGGCTTCTCTGAAGACTGAGGCGTCTGCTCCAGAGGCTCTGGCTGTTCCTCCGACGCCATTATGGGATGACACAGGGCCAGAAGCAGCTCCCCCTGTGACCCGAGCTCTTAAATAGCCACGGTACCGCCCCTCTAGGGCTCGCAGGTGCCTTCCATCAGTGCCGAGTACCTTTCCTCCCCAGCATGCTCCCCTCCCCCCGACCGCACCCACGGCGGGGGCCGGCGAGACGCCCTCCCCCACCCGGCGGGCGCGCGCCCCCCGGACGCCAAGCATGCACGCCCCGCCGCCGCCCGCCCCGTCCAGAGGCGCCCACCTCTGACGTCACAGCCGCGGCCCGCAGCGCTCGACCGGCGCGTCACACGGCGCGACCAGGCCGCGTCATCTGGCTGCGTCCCCATGCCGTCGGCTGCCCCCTGAACCGGAAGTAGGCTCCGGCAATGGCGCGGACGTCTCCGGCCTGCGCACCGCCAAGCAGAAGGGACAGCGCCCCCCCCTCCCCAGGGCCCGGCGAGGAGGAAGAGGGAGCCGGGTCCACTCACCCGGTACCGGCGCTAGCCATCTTGTAGTGGATTCTCCCCCTGGAGGCCACCTACACTTTACACCGCCTGCACTGACAGTTCCCCTGCCGTGTGGCGCTTCCACGGCTCTGGTCAGGCCGAGGCAGGGGACCCCCGCTGCCTGAGTCGGCCGCCAGGCCTGGGTCTTCATCTGTGATCCTCAAGGTATGTCTGCAGGGATCCCCTGTCAGGGACAGGAAACCAACTGAAGCGGGAGAGAGGGCCGCCCTTTTTATGGCTGTAGGTTTCCTGTCCCCGAAGGGCGGATCCCCTCTCTCGTGGTGCTGTCATGGCGACTGAATAAATAAATATATATATATAGTAGTGTAGTAACCACTGAGTTCGCTAGGGGGCGCTGTGTGGATGTCCCAGGAGAAAGGATGAATGGCAGAATACTGAATGGCCGTTATGTATCTCAAAGTGGGTGGCTTTGGGATGGAGACTTATGTGTTGATCAGCAGTGATACTGCTGAGGTGTTGCTTCAATGTGTAAGGGAGAAGTCTCCAGGTAACTAGAGAGATGGCCGGGCCTGGTTACCTACAAACTCACCCAGGGGGTGTGTTTAAAGCACTGTTGTAAAGACTGTGTAAATGCCTGAAGGACCTGTGATGAGGTCAGAGTCATGTGACCCGGTTGGCTATGAACCATATAATGTGGCCAGGGTAGGTCATATGTGAGTGAATGCTGGGACCTGGTTGGTCCAGTGTGGAAGGTCCCGCTGAGATGGGGCTTCCTGCCTGACAGCACGTGTGGACGCTGTGAGTAATGGCTGCAAGTGCCTGAGAGTTCCCTGGAGGGAATGAATGTCTGCAGTATGGAGAAGCAGCCATGAGAGAACCCTGACGGGGTGACACCTGGACCTGTTGAACCGTCTGTGTGCGTGAAACAGCTGTCGTCCGTCTTTTTTCCCTGCATGCCTCATGTTATCTGCCCGTCCTTTATTGTGTGACATTTAATGGTTGAGTACAGAAACACTGCATTGCAAATCTGGGTGAGTGCTGCATCTTTTTCCTTCTTTTACAAATTTAGCATGTTTTTTCTGATGCTGAGCACCATTATTCCCAGCAGTGTTTTACACACTGTGTGCCTGTGATTGATCCTCGACTTGTTGCTGGTGGATTAGAGCCTTGGTGCCGTTCATCTGGGCTTTCTTTGAATTGAAGTTTTATTTATTGATTTGAGGTAGGTGAGAGCTACATCTTTGCCCTCACGTTTAGATCTGTTTTTTTATTGCACTTTTTAGCGAGGTGCGGTGACCAAAAACCTGCAAATCTATTGTTTTAATGTTATTTAGGCATTTACCGATCAGAATGATAAATTTTATATTTTCAGAGTGGACATCTATGCACGTGGCCATACCACATATGTTTTGTTTTGAGGAGAGTATTGCAGTACATAGTGAAAATTGTTGCCTCCTTTGAAGCTTAGAGGAAGACCAAAGTGATAGTGACAGAGGACTTCAGGATGCCCCAGATGTCACAGTATTACATTTGAGTTCTGCAATCGTGTCATGGGACGCCAATAGGGGTCGTCAACCTCTAGCACCTGGGCGCGGTTCATTTAAAGGGAACTTGTCAGCAGTTTTGGGCGATATAAGATATGGCCATCACCTTTCAGGGCTGATATACAGCATTCTATAATGCTGTATATCTGCCCCAACCCGTCCTGTAAGAGAAGAAAAATAACTTTTATTATACTTACCTGCTGGTCTGATGAGGGTCGCTGGACTTGGTCCGGCGCCACCCTTCTTGCGATGCCCCCCTCCTGCTTGCTTCGTGTGGATGATGCGTCCCTTCCTCATCCACCCAGTCTCCGCGAAAGGTGATGGCCTTATCTTATATCTGCCAAGCCAGGTTCACTTTAAATGCCACAGTCAGATTGACAGCAGCATTAAAATGGTTAACAGCTGTGACCAAGTACATGTATGTGATATTGTACTAAGGGCTTGTAAGGAATCTGTCATCAGGTTTTTGCCACCAATCTGGGGGCATAATGTAGAGACACTATGATGCAAGATTCTTCTAGCTAATTAATAGCAGAGAAAAACAACGAGTATTTAGGAAAAATATAAAAAGAATTTTATTAGAATACATTAAAAATACATATTAGACAGAGTTTCCCACTATACAGGGTACCAAGGGGTTAATCCTGAAATAGACACTATGAACAATAAAGAGCTAGCTGAAAATAATAATATCAGCTACAAGCATCCTTAAATATTTTCAATATAAATATATATAAAGTACAGATTCTCCACTATTCATTAATTTAATACATAATAGGGCTTTATTAAAAGTGCCTGAAATGCTCATGCAAAATAGGGAGCTAATCAATATATTAATAATGGCATCTCAAACCGTCCTCCAGTGCTGGTACACAAATATCCCATACAAACTGGGTAAAGCAGTCTAGACTTGCCCATTTATAGATACACAGCGATGTAATACTACCAGTACTAAGACTGTGGCCCAAATGAAAATGCATATAAATATGCGGGTGCACTGTACTTACAAGTAACATGTAATGGAGGATTCCCCAGACCTGCCGCCCCAACGCGCGTTTCACCGCTTCTTCCTCAGGAGGCGTGGCCAATAGCGGCCTCGGTGTTAATATTTATAGGAAATGATGTCATAAATGCTAATAGGCAATCAAGGCCAGGTCGTGTAGCGGCGCATGCGCAGATTCGGAGCCGTCTTAAAACTGAGACACTCTCTCTGCGCTCATGGAACGCAAGCAACCAGGTGCCGCTTAGCAACCTAAGTCGCCCACAATTCCCGTCGGGCGCATCGAGAGATCCCTGACAGAGCCAACTCTGGGCATGCGCACCAGACCGCCTTAAATAGCTGCACATTACAGATGCCAATAGTCTAAGAATAAACGGACTGTGTGAATGTGTAAGTGAAACAAAATAAATCATCATAGTGAATCGCTACTATATCGGCCGCGAACAGCTGATTTAAAAGCTAATCATAAACATAGAAAAAGGAGCCTATAGAGATATAAAAAATTATACCTCATAACGTCATATTACAAAATATAAATATAATAATGTAGTGAAATAATATACTAATGTTGTACATACATAATATTTGAAACACAAAAAAGTATATAAAAAAATATATATGAAGTTTAGTTATTATTTGCATGGGCAATATTTTACACCAATAAAAAAGTGCAAAAAGTGACATGACAATTAGTCCGAAATAATTTCCCCTTTGGAAAAAATCCAGGTAAGAAATTCATTCTTCTCTCTCTCCAAATGATGGGGATTCATCTGTAAGGTCGCAAACATCGGAAATAGGCATTAGAAAAATTACTGTAATAAAAATATAGAAATAAAAATTAGCAATTTAAAAAAATAAAAAATAAAATGAAAACACCTAGACTAAAATTACCCAAGTACTTTAAAGAAAGGACCCGAACCCATGGCTCTCATTCAAACCTCCAGGGACCATCGAATTAAGTCGATAGATCCACATACTTTCAATTTGCGACAATTTTTTAAACAAATTTCCTCCCCTCATTCCCAAAGATACCTGATCGATGGCCATTATCCGAAGGCCACTCGTGTCCGAATTATGACATTTTTTAAAATGTCGGGGTAAGGTTTTTAATTGTTCTCCCTCCTCAGATTCTTTGGACTTCTCGATATCTCGAATATGTTCTCGTATTCGTATTCGCAGCTCTCTCGTTGTCATCCCAATATATATCTTATTGCAAGGGCATTTTGCCAAGTAAATAACTCCCCTCGAGGAGCAAGTCAAGCACTTTCTAATAGTAAATGTTTTAGTTTGATCCACATTTTGAAATTCTTTTCCTTTTATGGTATTAGTGCAAGCTTTGCATTTCCTGCATGGAAAAAAGCCCTGAATATCACCCAAAAAACCTCTGTGTTCTTTTTTTGATGAAAAGTGACTATGGACTAATAGGTCCGATAAATTTTTAGACCTTTTGGCAGTAATGCATGGCTTGTTTGATAAAGTCTTATTTAAAATTGGATCAGTTAATAAGATCTCCCAATGATTGTAAATAACATTGGAGAATTGCTTCCACTGTTCATTAAAAGGTGTAATCAACCTAACTGTTTTACAGTCTACATCCCGAGCTTCTTTCTCTTTGTACAGAAGTTGATTGCGTGACATATTTTGTGCTCTCTTGTAAGCATATCTTATTTGCCTATGACCATAGGCCCTTTCTCGGAACCTGGAATATAAATCCTTGGACTGTTTTTGAAAGGCTTGTTCCGTGGAGCATATTCTCTTTGCCCTAAGATACTGACTTACCGGAATCGACCGAATAGTCGATTTTACATGAGACGATTCAGCATGAAGAATCGAATTGGTCGCTGTTGATTTGCGATAGATATCAGTGAGGATAGATCCATCATCCTGTACTGTGATGTCTATATCCAAAAAATTGACTTTTCTTCCAAATGTATATGTTAGATGGATATTTAAATCATTTTTGTTTAATGTCGACATTAACTCATGGAGTTCATCAACCGAACCATCCCAAACAAACATAACATCATCGATGTACCTTATCCAATCATGGATTTTTTCTATACCGGCAATGGGGGAGCTCTGAAAAATTTCTCTCTCCCAAAAGCCTAAAAATAAATTGGCGTAGGAAGGAGCACAAGCCGCCCCCATTGCCGTACCCTGTAGTTGGAGGTACACCTGATGATCAAAAACAAAACAGTTATGTGTTAGGATGAATTCTAGAAGATTCAAAATGAGCCCTGACATTGAAGAATCCAAATTGCTATTGTCTAGAAACCATGCAATGGCTTTTAGACCCTGTGTATGGTGGATGGAGGTGTATAAAGCCTCAACATCCGCCGTAACAAGGATCATATCATCACCGAGGTTTAATTGATCCAATCTCCTTAAGGCCGCAGTAGTGTCAAGGATATGAGAGGGTAGTGAATTAACAATTGGTTTTAAATAGTGGTCAATAATTTGACAAACTAATTCACTCAAGCCCTCATTGCCCGAGACTATAGGGCGGCCAGGGGGATCTGATACATTTTTATGGATCTTGGTGGATGAGATAAAATGCAGGTAGCTTGGGTTTTAAATTTTCAATGGTTTCTAGCAATTTTTTTGGAATTAATCCTTCTTCCCAGGCTTCCATCATGATATCAACTAGCTCCCTTTGATATTGCACTAATGGAATATGCGTTAGTTTCTGATAACAATTAGAATTCATAAGTAATTTATGGGCCTGTCGAACATACATATCACGGGGCCAAATAACTAAATTGCCCCCTTTATCGGCCCTTTTAAATATCACATCGTCCCAACTTTGCATTTCTTTGATAATATCTCTTTCTTTTTTACAGCTAGGACTAGGGTAAAAGTCATTTTTTATTTTTTCAATATCTCTTGTGACCAATTTCACAAAGACATCAACGGATGGACAGGTGTTAATGCTGGGAAATTTTTTTGATTTATTAAACAAATAAGAAGGGAATGAACTCACCACTTTAGATTCATGGTTTTCCTCAGCCAATGATTCAAGAATTGCAGTGGCCTCCTTCTCCTCCTCCGTTTCCAGCGGTAACCCCAAATTCTTTTTTTCATGAAATCTCTTCAAGATTAACTTTCTTGCAAAGAGATGAACGTCCTTTATGGCCGTGAATGTATCTAAAGGTTGCGGAGGGGAAAAGGATAAACCTTTATCCAGCAAATCAACCTGTTCATGCGATAATATATGAGAAGACAGATTGATTACCTTAGGGTGATCATTCCTCCTCTTTGAATTCTGCCAAGAGGTACTTCTATCTCTTGCCCCAAACCTAGTTTTCATCCGTTTGGGATTAAATCGTTCGGTCTCATAACTTGTGGTAGCTGCGCTGGAAACAGAGGATGCAGAAGATACCGAAGGACTTCGAGATACAGGATATTTATTTTTACCAGGAACTCTATTTTGCCAGCGGTAAACTTTTTTCTGGTCATAATCCTGTAAATCTCTCTGCAGCTTTTTTAATTTTGCTGAACTGATTTGCTGCTCCCATTTTTCTAAATCCTGATTCACACTGAAGAGGAACTTGTCAAATTGTTCTCCATTCATTTTAGCAGTCAAATCTTTTTGTAGCTGATTAAGTTCATTATCAATCTCATCTAATATAGAGATATTTTTTAAATTTATTATCTCCATAAAAGACAAAGAGCAGGTAGAGGAAGCTGCTTCCCATTTTGTCATAAGATCCGCATCATTCAGATCAAATGTGGGATACAACTGCACTCTTAAACCACGAGGTACAATTTTTTGTTTGATGTAATTGTCCAAAGAGGCTTTAGTCCACCATATTCGGGTTTTTTTATGTACAAGATTTTTATATTTCAACATAAGATCCTTAGAGTCACCATGGGTGAGATTAAAATTAGTGGAAACACTCTGTTTAAATAAATCTGACGCTTTATCCTGCCAAGCCTTTTCCTTGGCCTTGAAATCCATATCCAGGGATCAAGAACTGTTATAAAACAGAATACAATATTATCAAAAATTCCCAAAGGAAAATTATGGATGCTACCAAATCACCTCTATAACTCTAGATACGACACTATGATGCAAGATTCTTCTAGCTAATTAATAGCAGAGAAAAACAACGAGTATTTAGGAAAAATATAAAAAGAATTTTATTAGAATACATTAAAAATACATATTAGACAGAGTTTCCCACTATACAGGGTACCAAGGGGTTAATCCTGAAATAGACACTATGAACAATAAAGAGCTAGCTGAAAATAATAATATCAGCTACAAGCATCCTTAAATATTTTCAATATAAATATATATAAAGTACAGATTCTCCACTATTCATTAATTTAATACATAATAGGGCTTTATTAAAAGTGCCTGAAATGCTCATGCAAAATAGGGAGCTAATCAATATATTAATAATGGCATCTCAAACCGTCCTCCAGTGCTGGTACACAAATATCCCATACAAACTGGGTAAAGCAGTCTAGACTTGCCCATTTATAGATACACAGCGATGTAATACTACCAGTACTAAGACTGTGGCCCAAATGAAAATGCATATAAATATGCGGGTGCACTGTACTTACAAGTAACATGTAATGGAGGATTCCCCAGACCTGCCGCCCCAACGCGCGTTTCACCGCTTCTTCCTCAGGAGGCGTGGCCAATAGCGGCCTCGGTGTTAATATTTATAGGAAATGATGTCATAAATGCTAATAGGCAATCAAGGCCAGGTCGTGTAGCGGCGCATGCGCAGATTCGGAGCCGTCTTAAAACTGAGACACTCTCTGCGCTCATGGAACGCAAGCAACCAGGTGCCGCTTAGCAACCTAAGTCGCCCACAATTCCCGTCGGGCGCATCGAGAGATCCCTGACAGAGCCAACTCTGGGCATGCGCACCAGACCGCCTTAAATAGCTGCACATTACAGATGCCAATAGTCTAAGAATAAACGGACTGTGTGAATGTGTAAGTGAAACAAAATAAATCATCATAGTGAATCGCTACTATATCGGCCGCGAACAGCTGATTTAAAAGCTAATCATAAACATAGAAAAAGGAGACTATAGAGATATAAAAAATTATACCTCATAACGTCATATTACAAAATATAAATATAATAATGTAGTGAAATAATATACTAATGTTGTACATACATAATATTTGAAACACAAAAAAGTATATAAAAAAATATATATGAAGTTTCGTTATTATTTGCATGGGCAATATTTTACACCAATAAAAAAGTGCAAAAAGTGACATGACAATTAGTCCGAAATAATTTCCCCTTTGTTTGCGACCTTACAGATGAATCCCCATCATTTGGAGAGAGAAAAGAATGAATTTCTTACCTGGATTTTTTCCAAAGGGGAAATTATTTCGGACTAATTGTCATGTCACTTTTTGCACTTTTTTATTGGTGTAAAATATTGCCCATGCAAATAATAACTAAACTTCATATATATTTTTTTATATACTTTTTTGTGTTTCAAATATTATATATGTATGTACAACATTAGTATATTATTTCACTACATTATTATATTTATATTTTGTAATATGATGTTATGAGGTATAATTTTTTATATCTCTATAGTCTCCTTTTTCTATGTTTATGATTAGCTTTTAAATCAGCTGTTCGCGGCCGATATAGTAGCGATTCACTATGATGATTTATTTTGTTTCACTTACACATTCACACAGTCCGTTTATTCTTAGACTATTGGCATCTGTAATGTGCAGCTATTTAAGGCGGTCTGGTGCGCATGCCCAGAGTTGGCTCTGTCAGGGATCTCTCGATGCGCCCGACGGGATTTGTGGGCGACTTAGGTTGCTAAGCGGCACCTGGTTGCTTGCGTTCCATGAGCGCAGAGAGAGTGTCTCAGTTTTATGACGGCACCGAATCTGCGCATGCGCCGCTACACGACCTGGCCTTGATTGCCTATTAGCATTTATGACATCATTTCCTATAAATATTAACACCGAGGCCGCTATTGGCCACGCCTCCTGAGGAAGAAGCGGTGAAACGCGCGTTGGGGCGGCAGGTCTGGGGAATCCTCCATTACATGTTACTTGTAAGTACAGTGCACCCGCATATTTATATGCATTTTCATTTGGGCCACAGTCTTAGTACTGGTAGTATTACATCGCTGTGTATTTATAAATGGGCAAGTCTAGACTGCTTTACCCAGTTTGTATGGGATATTTGTGTACCAGCACTGGAGGACGGTTTGAGATGCCATTATTAATATATTGATTAGCTCCCTATTTTGCATGAGCATTTCAGGCACTTTTAATAAAGCCCTATTATGTATTAAATTAATGTATAGTGGAGAATCTGTACTTTATATATATTTATATTGAAAATATTTAAGGATGCTTGTAGCTGATATTATTATTTTCAGCTAGCTCTTTATTGTTCATAGTCCTCCCGCCCGGCTCCACGCGTCGCTCGTCGTCACAGCAGGAAGCGCCGCAGGAAGCTGACGATGAGAAATGATCCAGCAGCTTCTCGCGCGATCAGCGATAACCAGCGGGGGAGCCGGTCGGAGGTAAGTATCACATGCAGCGATATCGCTAGCAATATCGCTGCAACGTCACAAAATCGGTGACTATACAGCGATATTGCAAGCGATATCGCAGTGTGTAACGGGGGCTTTACTGGGCTGCTTGTTGTAGTTTTGATAGAATCACTTCTATTATCAGGAGATTATTACTAGAGGAGTAGTAAACTTGCATGTAAATAGTTATGAGCTCTGCACAACCTTGTCCATCACACTGATTGGCATCTTTCTGCCTATGCAGAGTGTACACAGAAACCTTCCAATCAGTGGTGTGGGCGTGGTTATACACAGTTCGGCATTCAGAGAACTGCTATATATGCAGTAGATAAACTTGGAATTTCATCAAAACTGCAGCAAGCAGCCCAGTAAGTGACACAGCTGGAATCATGGTCTCAGCCCTACATCATGCTGCTCTTAAATGGGATAGCTAAAGCCTTGTGACAGATTCCCCGTTAAAAGAGTTTAATTGTTATGTAGAGTTATGAACGGTGGTCCAATAGTAGTAGAAAATCCCTTAACGATTGTGATACCGACACAGCGCTACACATTTTAATCTCTATTGCCATTTATAGTCATTCAATTTGTTCATACTTATTCAGTCACACGGGGTGACAAACAAACAATTTCTGAGAATATTCTATTATCAAAAGATCGTTCACGGACGAACAATGTTTGAACAAAAGATCTTTCAACCAGCTTTTGGCTGAAAAAATCAATCACCGTTTCTCTTCAAGCAGACTGGCTAAAATGCTCGTTTGTTCTTAAGTTTTCATCAACTATAAACTAATGTCTTGCCTTCCACTACTTCAAGAGTACCTATCTTTTAGGTGACTTTTCAGAATTAGCTTAGGCTATGTGCACGTGCTGCGGTTTTTGCTGCAGTTTCGCTGCGGTTTTGGCCGCTGCGGATCTGCAGCAGCTCTGCAGAAAGTGTACAGTAGCATGTTATCCTGTGGGATTTACATTCTGCTGTGCACATGCAGCGGATTTTTAACTGCGGAAAAGCTGCGGTTTTGAATCCGCAGAAAGAAATGACATGTCACTTCTTTTCTGCGGATTCTGCTGTGGCTTACCATCTCCTCCATTGTAGAGGTGATAAACCGCAGGCCAATCCGCAGGTCATTTTACCTGCGGTTTTATCTGCAGTTCCGCAGATACAAATAAGCAGACCAATCCGCAGCGTGTGCACATAGCCTTAGCGTGTACATGCAGAATTACACTGTCTGGCCATTAAATGCCATATATCCTGCATGTCTCTCCAATTTTATCCTTGGTTTCTAATTTTCAGTTGTCTCTGAGCTAGTTGGTTGAAAATAACTGCTATGATGTCTCCCATACACTCCACAAGCAGACATGAGGGATTTCTGCTTTGTGTAGTGTAGGGTCGGTGGTGGGGTGCCGAGCTGGGGGGGGTGGTCCTACTTTTGTACCGCGCAGAGATGATAACAGAGACACGATGAGGCAGATTCTGGGTGCAACAGGTCCAAGTTTATTTCATTACTTGCCGTCCGCCTGACGGCCTCCGCAGCACACCGCACGTTTCTTCACTTATCGGCCCTCCGTTTCCAGAGCCGTTTACACACAGTACTTTTACAATAGGGACGTACATATGCGTACTGTCCCTCCTTCACTTGTTCGACGCTCCTGACAGGTCCGCCACTGTGGCCGCCCTAGGCCCAATAACCAACAGCGCTTTCACTGGTCAGTCGTCGTGTCAAATACGGTATATGGCACTCACTGCCTCGTCTCTTCTGCGGTATCTTTCTGTCAGGACCACCCCCTGACGTTTCCTCTCCTCAGTCCCCTTGGTCGGATCCTCCTCAGGGCACACAGACTGGCGAAGTCCTCCTGTCACCTGGGCTCCCCCTGGGGACTGGAATCTTCTGGAACCCTCCCTCAGAATTTATAACTTCCCCGGTTCCTTGAAACTGTCACTAACTGTCACCACGCCCCCCATGACCAACGGTTTCTAAAGCCCTAAGCTGCTGTAAAGTCCTTTGCTCACACTCCACCCTGCCATCTAATGGTCATCCCAAGGTACTGCACGTCCACTACACTTTCCTAGTTGTTTCCCCACTGTAATCACTGTCTCCTACCTACACTGTGCAAACCTATCTTTCTTCACTCTGACTAGTCCGTCCGTCCGTCAGGTCACCTTCCCTACAGTAGCACACACAAAGGCAGAAGCAGCATTGAGCAGAGTAGCTCTGAATCCAACCAGATCTGTCTTTTTTTTTTTTTTTTGTGCATATGTCACTAGTTCTTCCTCCTCCCTCTCCTATCTTCATAGACTTCAATAGGCGGTTGTAATTTGATACTTCAGTGAGCTGGTAGTCCATCTTGTTTTGACCCAGATAGATTTTAGCTGTTATGGAATGAAGTGTCCAGGAGGCAGGTAGGGAGAGAAATAAGCATATTTTTCTTAACTATATTACTGTTTCTTACTTTAGATAAATCAACAGTAAAAGCCAAAGTTTGTTGAAATAACAATTATTTTTTAAGCTGTGCACCTTGCCAACAAAGGATCTATTATCGAACAGATTGCAAAAAATGTTGAAGTATCCCATTGACTTGTATGGAGGTTCATCATGTTTCTACAGAGTGTCCGTAAAGTCATGGAAAAATATTCAGAATTGAGAGTCCTCAATGGTTGATAGCTTTTAATGGCTAACTGAAAAGATGGTAACACATTGCAAGCTTTCGAGACTACTCAGGTCTCTTCTTCAGGCTGGACTAATACTCTCAATTCTGAATATTTTTCTATCTACTGGCTAACACGGTACAAAGATATACATCTTTCCTGTATCGTAAAGTCATGGTGCACTTTTGACCAGTCACTGGAAAGAAACAAAAGATGATAGAAATGTGAAATCTGCTCCAAATAAAGGAAAAACTCTCCCAGTTTCATACCTATTCGGTTCAGTTCGATGTGGGCTCCATTTGTTGCCCTACACACATCCAAACGATGGTGAAGTTCTTGCCACACTCGGGTAAGGATGTCTGGTGTAACAGTGTGAATAACGTATGGGATTCTCTGTTTTAACTGATTAATGTCATTGATACATTCAATGTACACATGTTGCTTTACATCACCCCAAAAGTAAAAGTCTAAGGGCGTCAGATCTGGGGATCGTGGTGGCCATAGCTTGACAGAACCCCTGCCTATCCGCCGCCGGGGGAATGCAAAAACTCAGGAACAATGGTGGCGTAGTGTGGAGGAGCGCCATCCTGTTGAAAGATGACACCTTCTGGAAATTGTGACACTGCATACAATTCCAATATGTCAAGATATGTGTTTGCCGTCACAGACTGCTCCGCGAAAAAAAATGGGCCTATCACCTTATCACACACCACATCACACGTTCGCTTTAGGGGGTGTTACGTTCGTACTCAATATAGGCATGAGGATGTTCAGTTTATCAGTGGTTAATCTGACTGGGGGATCAGCAACAGCTTAAATGAGTTTGTGTGGTTTGATTGGCTCTTGTTATCTCCTCATGAACAGGTCTGATATGATTGGGCCAGAGAAAGGGCGCCAAAATGTAAACTATAAAAGTGCGCCATGACTTTACAGACACACTCTATTTTTATTTCTCTATTTTCATAGTGCTCTGTGAGCTGTTCTCTCTCATCTCAGTGAATGTTAAAAATATTCTCATTATCTTTTCTAATAAGAATACATTCACATACATCAGTATTAAGTCAGTTCTTGTGTGAGTGAGCTGGGCTCACTGTTCTGTTTCCATAGATAGAGAAATATGGCATGCATTTCTCTGTACAAGTCAAAATGTAAAGGCAAAACCAAGAGGATCGAAAGGGTATGGGCATACGATCAGGAGAGGTTGCTTATTTGCTCAGGATTTGACGCAGGTGAAATGTGCACCAAATCTGCATCGGAGGTCACTGGCAGGTCACCTGCGTTTTTTATGCATTTTTTACATGCGTTTTTGATGCATTTTTTACACGCGTTTTTGATGCATTTTTTACATGCGTTTTTGATGCTTTTTTTCGTTGCATGCGTTTTTTTGTCACTTGAAATAAAGCTAATTGAAAGTTGGCTTCTGGGAAGGAAAAAAAGTGATTTCCTGTTTGCAGATATATTGGGGTATATCACCACCACGGTCAGTAAACGCAGCGTCAAACCTGCAGCAGCCAGCTGTTACAGCATAGTGGATGGGATTTCAAGAAATCCCATGCCCACTATGTGTGCACCAATGCCCACGGCTCACCCGCAGAGACGGACATGTGGTGCGTCTTTCCAGACCACAGCATGTCAATTTTTGTAGTGGAGACACTCAGTCTCCGCTGCATAAATTAACCATACACTTTCATTAGATGTTGTAAAACCGCATTATCTTCCTAGTCACATTTGTATTAAGTGTGGGAACGCAGCTTACTACGCATGTGAAACCAGCCTTACAATATATTTATTAGCAATGTCCAGTACGTGTTTTACATTAGTTCTTGTGATGAACTGAGCTGACCGCGAGAACTGTCGTGCACGTAACCGCCGGGGATGGGGGTATCTCCGGTCACTAGCCAAGTTCTCATGATCAGCTGACCGCGAGAACAGCAGTGCACGTGATCCCCGTGGACCAAGTTATCTCTGGTCATCAGCTTCAAGCTCCGCTGTGTCTGGATGTCAGTCTGAGTGGTGGCATAATGCCTGTCCACTGCCCGTCCTCTGACATCACATGATGTCTTCCTTATTGGGCCTGCGTGGACGCGCGGCCCGAGATCCCGCCCCGCAGTCACTTCTGATTTATTCACACTGCAGGGCTGGGAATCTTGGGCATGCGCAGTAGTTCTCTGCGGCTCTCCCTCAAATCCCTCCGCCTCTTTCCTACTGTGCAGCGTCATAGGAATCATCAGCTCATCACTAATTGCTGTGGGATTTGAGGGAGAGCTGCAGAGAACTACTGCGCATGCCCAAGATTCCCAGCCCCGCAGTGTGAATAAATCAGAAGAGACTGCGGGGCGGGATCTCGGGCTGCGCGTCCACACAGGCATGATAAGGAAGACATCATGTGATGTCAGTTCTTGGGCAGCGCTAACTGCGCATGCCCAAGAAAAAAGATTATAGCGCAGGCGCCAGGAAAATAAATGAACGCTGAGGAGGCGGCACCAAGAGGAAAGGAGGAAATGACTGATGGATGTGAGGCGTCTGTGTCCGGGGGGAAAGACCTGCTCCCCGGACAAACTACAGGTATGACGGACAAATTATAAAAATGATTTTTTCAGGGGTGGAAAGGACATCAAATAGAAGAGCCACCTTGACAGAATGCAGCATTAGTGCCTCACAAGGTGGCTCTTTTAGTTAAAAACGCCTGGGGGGGTGACAGGTTCCTTTTAAGAGAGTGATGAGGGGACGACAAGGTATAGCAAAAATTCACTGATCGGGGTGAAGAATGTTATAGTTTGCGGGCTGGTGGGATTTGTGTGGCAGGGCTGCATTTTTGTCCCAGTCTGGCCCTGTGCCAGGCCTACCATTGATATTAATGACCCTTGTTCTGGATACTTCGGTGGTGTTCTTGTATGTGCGTGTGAAGGCGCTGACATCCTTGTGTTTGGACACCTTTTTTTCTATTTATCTAAATCAAAATGTCCACTATTGTACTCAGTTTTACAAGATAGATTTAAAAATCTACTTTGTGTGCGGTGGGGGAGGCGTCAATTTTCTGTTCGCCTCAGGCAGCAATGAGGCTAGGTTCACCCCTGGATAGGTGTTTTTTAATATTGATGAATTAAAAATTTTTTTATGGGAAAATATATGTTCACATGTTAATTCAATTTTCCTGATATATTGGATTGAGATTAGTTCTTAATAGTTGACACCATCACATCACACAAGTGTGTCTGCACAGAGATACATATATTATTTGTTACACAATGATAAAACAGGCCAAAACTAATTTTTAAACAATATAAATGCTAAAATGGGAAAATATACCCCCCTGCTAGTAATAGAGGGTATACAAGCATATGCATAATATCTGCTGAATAAATTTGTATGCTGAGTTATATAAGAGGTGACTAAAGTACAAAAGTTTGCAGCCACAGTTAATATACAGATAGTCAGTATGTGTAGCACAAATGACTGAAATCAATTGGTGAATTGCAAAAGTGATGTGTACCCTAAAATACCTTATACCTTTATATTTGCCAAGGCAGTGATGCTGCAGTTAGGTTGAAGATAGAGGAAGGATAAGGAAAATACAATGGGGATATATGGATACCTGGTGGATGATGGCTGGCTGTGCGGCACACTCCCCGTCGCACATTTCGGATCACAGTCCTTCGTCAGGGAACTGGAGGGTTTATATATTAGAACCCGAACGCCGATAGGTAGAGACCAGCGATTTGTTGGAGTATGCCCTCCTGGAGGATCCGGAAGTAACCACCTCATGCGGTCTGGAAAGACGTGCCGCATGTCCGTTTACGCAGGGATGCCGCGGGTGTCTCTGAACGCATAGTGGAGATGGGATTTTTTGAAATCCCATCCACTATGCTGTAACATCTGGACGCTGTGGGTTGGACGCAGTGGATGTACGCAGCCTCCAACCAGCTGCGTTTGCTGACCGTGGGAACATACCTTAAAAGTCCCAAAAGAAAAAGGTAGAACAGCGCAAATTAATCCATTGAGCCTCCATGTGCAAAATAAATATGTTTAGTACGAATTTAAAATTTTTTAAAATTTGATAGAAATATGATTTAAAAAAGGAGAATAAAAGAAATGAATACAAATAACTAAAATAGGAAAACTCCAACCCCAAAGAGATGGAGGGACAGGATTGAGAAGTAAACAAACTCCTGCTCCAGAAGAATGGAGGAGCCAGGAGTGAGAAGTAAACAAACTCCAGCTCCAGAAAAATGGGGGAGCCAGGAGTGAGACATAAACAAACTCCAGCTCCAGAAGAATGGAGGAGCCAGGAGTGAGAAGTAAACAAACTCTAGCTCCAGAAAAATGGGGGAGCTAGGAGTGAGAAGTAAACAAACTCCAGCTCCAGAAGAATGGGGGAGACAGGAGTAACACATAAACAAACTTCAGCTCCAGAAGAATGGGGGAGCAAGGAGTGAGACATAAACAAACTCCAGCTCCAGAAGAATGGAGGCGCCAGGAGTGAGAAGTAAACAAACTCCAGCTCCAGAAGAATGGGGGAGCCAGGAGTGAGACATAAACAAACTCCAGCTCCAGAAGAATGGAGGCGCCAGGAGTGAGAAGTAAACAAACTCCAGCTCCAGAAAAATGGGGGAGCTAGGAGTGAGAAGTAAACAAACTCCAGCTCCAGATGAATGGGGGAGCCAGGAGTGAGACGTAAACAAACTCCAGCTCCAGAAGAATGGGGCGAGCCAGGAGTGAGAAGTAAACAAACTCCAGCTCCAGAAGAATGGGGGGAGCCAGGAGTGAGAAGTAAACAACTCCAGCTCCAGAAGAATGGGGGGAGCCAGGAGTGAGAAGTAAGCAAACTCCAGCTCCAGAAGAATGGGGGAGTCTGGAGTGAAAAGTAAACAAGCTCCAGAAGAATGGGGGAGCTAGGAATGAGAAGTAAACAAACTCCAGCTCCAGAAGAATGGGGGAACCAGGAGTGAGACATAAACAAACTTCAGCTCCACAAGAATGGGGGAGCCAGGAGTGAGAAGTAAACAATCTCCAGCTCCAGATTAATGGGGGAGCCAGGAGTGAGAAGTAAACAACTCAAGCTCCAGAAGAGTGGGGGGAACCAGGAGTGAGAAGTAAACAACTCCAGCTCCAGAAGAATGGGGGAGCCAGGAGTGAGATGTAAACAAACTCCAGCTCCAGAAGAATGGAGGAGCCAGGAGTGAGACATAACCAAACTTCAGCTCCAGAAGAATGGGGGAGCCAGGAGAGAGAAGTAAACAAACTCCACTTTCAGAAGAATGGGGGAGCCTGGAGTGAGAAGTAAACAAACTCCACTTTTAGATGAATCGGGGAGGCAGGAGTGAGATGTAAACAAACTCCAGCTCCAGAAGAATGGGGGAGCCAGGAGTGAGAAGTAAACAAACTCCAGCTCCAGAAGAATGGGGGAGCCAGGAGTGAGAAGTAAACAAACTCCAACTCCAGAAGAATGGAGGAGCCAGGAGTGAGACATAACCAAACTTCAGCTCCAGAAGAATGGGGGAGCCAGGCGAGAGAAGTAAACAAACTCCACTTTCAGAAGAATGGGGGAGCCTGGAGTGAGAAGTAAACAAACTCCACTTTTAGATGAATCGGGGAGGCAGGAGTGAGATGTAAACAAACTCCAGCTCCAGAAGAATGGGGGAGCCTGGAGTCAGAAGTAAACAAACTCCAACTCCAGAAGAATGGGTTAGCCAGAAGTGAAGAGTAAACAAACTCCAGCTCCAGAAGAATGGAGGAGCCAGGAGTGGGAAGAAAACAAACTCCAGCTTCAGAAAAATGGGGGAGCCAGGAATGCGAATTAAGCAAACTCCGCTTTCAGAAGAACGGGGGGAGCAGGAGTGAGAAGTAAATAAGAAGATCTACACTTAATGAACTGTGGACAACAGTGATGAATAAGGCTGTGTTCCCACGTTGCGTTTTTTATGCGTTTCCACCGTGAGGCCGCGGAAATGCTTAAAAAACGCATCCCCATGCAATCCTATGGGATTCTGCAGTAAGTGCAAAAACCACTGGTACAGGTTTTTATACGTTTTTGGTGCCAAAACCTGATGCAGTTCAATCTGATAATTTTTTTTTATGCACTGAACTTAACCCCTTAATGACCGGAACTTTTTTCAGTTTTGCGTTTTTGTTTTTCGCTCCCCTTCTTCCCAGAGCCATAGCGGTGAAATTGCAAAAAAAGTGCAATCCCACACTTGTTTTTTGTTTGGCTTTTCGGCTAGGTTCACTAAATTCTAAAACAATTATGCCATTATGATTCTCCAGGTCCTTACGAGTTCATAGACACCAAACATGTCTAGGTTCTTTTCTAAGTGTGAAAATATTTTTCCAATGTTTGCTAAAAGAAAAAAAAAAATGGTGCCATTTTCCAAGACCCGTAGCGTCTCCATTTTTCCTGTTCTTGGGTCAGGTGAGGGCTTATTTTTTGCGTGCCGAGCTGACGTGCAGATACGATCTTTTGATCGCCTGTTATTGCATTTTAATGCAGTGTCGCGGCGACAAAAAAAGTAATTCTTTTTTTTTCTCGCTACGCCGTTTAGCAATCAAGTTAAACTTTTTTTTTATTGATAGATCGGGCAATTCTGAACTTGGCAATACCAAAAATGTCTATGATTGATTGTTTTTTTATTGTTTTATTTTGAATGGGGCGAATGGGGGGTGATTTGAACTTTTATGGTTTTTTTTTCATATTTTTAAAAACCTTTTTGTTTACTTTTGACATGCTTCAATAGCCTCCATGAGAGGCTAGAAGCTGGCACAACTTGATCGCCTCTGCTATGTAGAGGCGATGCTCAGATTGCCTCTATGTAGCAGATTTACTGCATTGCTATGAGCACCGACCACAGGGTGGCGCTTACAGCAATCCGGCATCAACAACCATAGAGGTCTCAAGGAGACCTTTGGTTGTCATGCTGATGTACCGATGACCCGCGATAACGTGACTGGGGCTCACCGGTGAGCGCATTTCAGGCCGGATGGCTGGGAGCGCTTGTTTTAAATGCCTCTGTCAGAGTTTGACAACGGCATTTAACTAGATAATAGCCGCGGGCGGATCGCAATTCCGCCTGTGGCTATTGTGGGTACATGTCAGCTGTTCAAAACAGCTGATATGTCCTGGCTTTGAGGTGGGCTCACTGCCAGAGCCCACATCAAAGCGGGGGTGCTGCCATCGGATGTACTATTCCGTCCGATGGCAGAAAAAGGTTAATCAGCATTGTGAGGTAGCGCTGTCATTCAAGGTTGGGGGACACTCGCTTGGCAGCCACACAATTAGATCCAGCTCAGGTTTTCATAAGCCATAACAATCCGTGAGGTTTATTCACCATCATAAACCACAGCAGCCATATACACAGCATTACAGGATAGCGTCCATTATACAGGCTATTTAGCCCCAGGGTTATCTCACCCACGTCAGGGTTCCCATATGGCTGTTTCTCCAAGCTGCAGACATCCACTCACTCCTCAGGGACTCTCAGATACTGGCCACCATTACACCCACAGCCAGTCCACAGGCTACTAGTGAGGAGATCCTTCTCCTCACGGGACCTTCCAAACTGGACCAATCAGGTCCCAGCACTCACACCCTTGTGACCTAACCTGGCCACATTATATGGTCCATAGCCACGCCCACCGGGTCACATGACTATGACCTCACCACAGGTCCTTCACACAGACATATATACTTTACAATAGCGTTCATAAACATACATATGTCTCTATCTCAAGGTCACCCACCTTGAGATACATAATGGCTCTTTAACCACTCACACTCTTGGGACATCCACACAGCGCCCCCTAGTGGACACAGTGGTCCTTACACCACACACCCCGCCCCTCTGTTCAAACTTGTGGGGTTGAACACACAATCTTACACCAGGAGCTCGAGACCGGGCACTCAACACACCTTGCCCCACAGGTCGAGAGAACCGTCTCCATCTGTCATATGGCCTCATCTCTGCGTTAGGCCTCCCCAGCCCCCCAGCGGTCAAAATATCGGTCATTGTCTTTGACCCTCCAGTTGCAGTCTGTCTGCATCATCAGACACTGTCTAGGCACCATATTCCTCTTCCTGTCTGTTCCGTTCCCTGACCAGCTCCCCCAGTTGGCACGGTCAACAGTCTTCGTTAAGTCTACTGTCCGACTTGAGTCTGACTCATTCAGCGTCTCACAGGAACTACGGTCTCTCAACCTCATCCTGCCAGTCCAACTACCACTTGCTGACATTCTTCGGCCATCTGCCCTGTCACTTCTTGGCGGAACCCTTCGGGTCCTTACATCTTGGGTTGGAGGCGGCCACCACCTGGTATTCCATACTTCTTTATTAATTTGCTGACGGTCCAGCCTCAACTGCTCAATTTCTCGCAGGTACCCCACTCGATACTCCACGAGCATCCGAAAGTCTCTCAGGCTCTCCACGGAGCCAACCACCATGATGGGAATTCTACCCACTTCACTGGATACCGGGTCTTCATTATCAGGAATTCTCACCCTCACCACACCGGAGATATTCACGAGGTCTTGCATCACCTTCCCGGATCTTCCAATGATTCTCCCAATCAGAGCTTTGGGTACCAGAACCATATCTTTCCGCAAACCCCGCTGATCCATAGCCTCTCTTGCTATCTCTAGGCGTCGAGCAGCCTTCACATTACTCTGCCAAACCAATTGTTTGACACGTAGACACTGCGAATGCATCTCTTTCAGGACAGCTACTCGGTTTGATGTATCTTCTCTGGCTGATACTATCACCAACTGCCGAGTCTCAGGTGCCCAGTGCACCTCACACGCCTTGACCGCCTCTTTGAAAGCCTCATGTACACCTTCCTCCGCACAGGCATCTTGCATGTCTTCTGGAACCTCAATCACAGTCTTGAAGGACGTGGTCTTGCTCTCTTCCAGGCCAGGAGGCTCTGGCCTTACCACGGACACTTCCCTCACTACAGTGGACCCGACCGGGTGACTGTCTTCTTCAGTTCTTAACTCATCACCTTCACATGGTTGGATCACTTCATGACTCTTGGCCACTATGGGTACTGGCAGTTCTGTCTTATTATCACTCACGCTCACCCGCGGTAAGTCTTCGTCCAACTTCTCTCACAGAAGACTTTTTACTACTCCCCTGAGTTCCTCCATCTCTTCCTTGAGGTTCTTGTTCACACTTTGCCAGGTGGACAGGTGTCCTCTGAGCTCCAAGATCTCTTTCTTGAGCTCCTCGACCCTGTGCTCAGCCGTTTGTCTCAGGACTCTTTCTCGTTTGACACACTCATCCACCTCCTCTCTGAGGGCCTTATTCAGTCCTTGCCGCGTTACCATGTGGCCCTTGAGCTCAGAGACTTCTTTCTCTAGCTCTTCTATTCTGTGCTCCCTTTCTTTTTCAGAGCCACAGTCACCCCCAGAGATTAAGTCATCCCTCCAGTTACTCACTAACCCTGTGACTACTTCCGCCATCTTATCCACCAGGTCAGCGTCAGTTTTGTCACGAGTTTCAGTCATCACAGCACTAGATTCTGTCCTAGTGGTGGCTACTGGCAACAACACGTCACAGTCACACCCCATCGTACGGTGAACCCCAAAGACACTCTCTATCGGTGTGTCAGCTCCGCTCTTTTTGTTTACCACACCATTCTCATTCACACTGTGGTTACCCTTCAGGTGACGTCAGGTCAGTAAATTCATCTAACGCAATTCTTTCTCTGGTCGCCCCTACGTCTGGCCTGTCCACGTTAGGAGGCGTCAGCGTCTTCGTATTGGTTAGTCCAACAGTAGGAACGTCTCCACCCTCGTGGCATATATCATCAAACCTGACAAAGTCCCGGCCCCACTCCAAGGCATACACTAAGTCTGATGGTATACTGCCACCTTGGCACTTACTGCCTCCGAGCCCCTCAAACATTATTCTGTCTACCGCATAGTTCACCGTGACCCCATGTTTACAGCGAACCTGGACCATTTTTTCTGTCAGACAGAAAGTGAGAGGAGTTCCTACCAGAGTCACCTGACTCTTTGAGTCCAACCGTCCCGAGATCCCTTCCGGTGTAGCATCACAGTGCATACTTGCGGCCAGTCATCACTCGGAAAGAATATCCAACATTCTGGAAATGACATACATGAACACTGCGGTTTCCCAGACATACCTACTGAGCCAACCAGTGCTGCCATGTCTTCACTCTTGGCCCCTTTCTGGACCACCACCCCAATTTGGGTCACCGCCCCCCTCTGGGACTCCACCCCCTTATGGGCTACCACCCCAATTTGGGACTCCACCCCCTTTTGGGATCCACTTCTTTTTTGGTTACCACCCCAATTTGGGACTCCACCCCTTTTTGGGCTACCACCCCGATTTGGGTCACCGCCCCCTTTTGGGACTCCACCCCCTTTCGGGATCTCCCCATGTCAGTTATACCGGTCTTCTCAGACCACAGTTCACACCACACAGTTTGTCTCTTACGATACCAGACAAGTCCTTGCTGGCACCACCACAGCTCCTGCTGTCACCGATCACCGGCACCACCGGCTGCTGTTCACACACACAGCGGCTGGAGTCACTGCAGCTCCTACTGCACCGTCTTCGTGGACCCGCCGATCCACCGGAAGCCGCTTGTCACCTTCGTGGCCCCACTGAGCCACATCAAGCCGCTTGTCACCTTCTTGACTCCCACTGAGCCACCGCAGGCTGAGTCGAGAAAAAAGAAGAAAAAAAACACCACAAAAAAACTCACGTGTCCTGACTGTGTGCTATTCAGGACGCTCCTGTCTCCACTTGAGACCGTCCAACACACAGGGTGCACCGGTTGTGATTCAGGGAGCGACCCTCCTCCCAGGGTCTCCCCACACACCGGCCTCACCAGGTCCAGGGGCTCGGCAGGTGCTCTTCAGGACATCTGTCTCCGCCTGAGACTGCCCAACACTCGCGCCTCACCAGGTCCAAGGTCACACCACGTGCTCCTGGGATCCGACTCTGCTCCCAGGGCTGACCCTCCAGGACCTTTCCTCACTGAACCCTCCAGGTACACTGTCTTCCTCACTGACCCAGGTCAGTACCACACGAACACCTGTCCGATACCTGTGTCGGCCACACGGGTCACCGTTTTACTCATTGACCCAGGTCAGTACCACACGAACACCAGTCCGTTACTCCTGTGTTGCCCACACCTGGGTCCAGACGGGACTTCACATACACCATTATGGGTAACTATTCCTCACCAATTTCTCACTAATCCCTCCTTTACCACGCACTGGACTATGTATATGTAAAGGCGCTATGTTGTGTCAATGGGAGGTATTCAGAGTATTGGTATGTTTATTTACCCTTACCATATAATGTTCACCTAGCGGTATAGTGATTGATATGTATTAGGAGATTTTAGTACTGTGAATTTTTATTTATTTGCTCTCTCCTTATCGCTAAACACATGTCTTGGAATAATTCCTAATCTTCTATGTGATCTTTTTTGAATGGTACATGTGTTGTTATGTAGTGGGGTCCCGCATTTCCTGGTCATTATATTGACCCATGGAGCTAGTCACATGATATTGATATATGCCCATGCATGTTTGTTATTACATAATTTTTGTACTATATTTATTAAAAATACAATTACTGATAGGTACAATTTTCTCTGAATTTTTGGCTACATATACTCGTTGTTCCTCCTTGTTTGAAGGATTCATAATAGACCCTGTCCACAGGCTCAGTCAGTCAGGCTCTAACCTCTACAACATGAGCAAGACCAAAGAGATTTTTAATGATGTCAGGGACAAGATCATAGACCAGCATAAAGCTGGAATGAGCTACAAAACTATAAGTAAGACGCAGGGTGCGAAGGAGACAACTGCTGGTGCAATACTAAGAAAATGGAAGAAATACAAAATGGCTGTCAATCGACGTTGATCTGGGGCTCCATGAAAAATCTCACCTCGTGGGGGTATCCTTGATCAGGATAATGGTGAGAGATCAACCTAAAATTACACGGGGGGAATTTGTTAATGATCTCAAGGCAGCTTGCACCACAGTCACCAAGAAAACCATTGGTAACACATTACAACGTAGAGGTTTAAAATCCTGCAGTGCCCGCAAAGTCCCCCTGCTCAAGAAGGCACACGTGCAGGCCCGTCTGAAGTTTGACAATGAACACCTGGATGATTCTGTGAGTGATTGGGAGAAGGAGCTGTGGTCAGATGAGACAAAAATTGAGCCCTTTGTCATTACCTCAAGTCGCCATGTTTGGAGGATGAGAAATGCTGCCTATGACCCAAAGAATACCGTCCCTACTGTCAAGCATGGAGGTGGAAACATGTTTTGGGGGTGTTTCTCTGCTAAGGGCACAGGACTACTTCACCACATCAATGGAAGAATGGATGGAGCCATGTACTGTAAAATCCAGAGTGACAACATCCTTCCCTCCGCCAGGATATTAAAATGGGTCGTGGCTGGGTCTTCCAACAAGACAATGACCCAAAACATACAGCAAAGGTAACAAAGGAGTGGCTCAGAAAGAAGCACATTAAGGTCATGGAGTGGCCTAGCCAGTCTCCAGACCTTAATCCCATAGGAAACTTATGGAGAGAGTTGAAACTCCGAGTTGCGAAGCGACAGCCTCAAAATCTTAATGATTTAGAGATGATCTACAAAGAGGAGTGGACAAAAATTCCTCTTGCGCAAACTTCATCATCAACTACAAGAAAAGTCTGACTGCTGTGCTTGCCAACAAGGGTTTTCTCACCAAGTATTAAGTCTTGTTTGCCAAAGGGATCAAATACTTATTTCTCACTGCAAAATGCAAATGAATTTATAAAATTTATTCACATGTGGTCAAAATTGTTGGTACCTTTCGTTTAATGACAGAAAAACCCGCAATGGTCACAGAAATAAATTGAATCTGACAAAAGTAGTAATAAATAAAAAATCTATGAAAACGAACAAATAAGTCAGATATTGCTTTTCAACCATGCGTCCACAGATTTAAAAAAAATAAAATAAAATAAAACTCATGAAATAGACCTGGAGAGAAATTATGGTACCCTTAACTTAATATTTTGTTGCACAACCTTTTGAGGCAATCACTGCAATCAAGCGATTCCTGTAACTGTCAATGATACTTCTGCACGTCTCGACAGGTATTTTGGCCCACTCCTCAAGAGCAAACTGCTCCAGTTGTCTCGTGTTTGAAGGTTGCCTTTTCCAGACGGCATGTTTCATCTCTTTCCAAAGATACTCAATAGGAATTAGGTTAGGGCTCATAGAATATGACTTCAGAAGTAGTCCAATGTTTTCCTCTTAGCCATTCTTGGGTGTTTTTAGCTGTGCATTTTGAGTCACTATCCTGTTGCAAGACCCATGACTGCGACTGAGACCAAGCTTTCTGTCACGCTCGTGCCTTGGCAGATTGATGCGATCGAGGGGGCTGTGGCCCCACTGTGCCACAAACCAGACTACCCTGGAAGGGGCGTGACTAGGACAGCTACCTTGGTCTTCACTGGAACCTCTGATGGTGAGGTCAGGCTTGTGCGGCAGGTCGCTGCCAGATGCCACTCCAGGGCGGTGTCTGGCTGTGGCTGTTGATCCCACTGGGTAACAGAACACTAGGACAGGTGCGACTGACAGACAGGCAGGTGATCACGGCAGACACGGCTGGTACTCTGGCAGGCTGGCACGGCTCAGACACTGGCAGGTGGGCATGGCTGAAAAACAGGCAGGCGGGCACGGCTGAGACACTGGCAGGCGGGCACGGCTGAGACCCTGGCAGGCGGGCACGGCTGAGACCCTGGCAGGCGGGCACGTCTGACAGGGAAGGCACAGGGACACGGACAGGAAGGAGTGGTGTATGGAATAGGTAGAGACCTGTTCACACAGGGTGCAGGAACTGGTACGGGAAGGATGGGATTATAGATAAGTTTGAAGGAACAGGACTGGACCTGTTCACACTGGAGAAGAACTGCAAGGCTGAGGAGATTAGCTGCAGTTAGCAGAAAGATGTTCTGCAGAAGCAGAACAAAGCAGAACCGCTGGAGTCCGGAACACCGGCAGAGCTGCAAGAGTGCGGAGCACCGGCAGAGCTGCAAGAGTGCGGAGCACCGGCAGAGCTGCAAGAGTGCGGAGCACCGGCAGAGCTGCAAGAGTGCGGAACACCGGCAGAGACGCAAGAGTGCGGAGCAGCGGCAGAGCCGCAAGAGTGTGGGGCAGCGGCAGAGCCGCAAGAGTGCGGAGCAGCGGCAGAGCTGCAAGAGTGCGGAGCACAGGCAGAGCCGCAAGAGTATGGAGCACAGGTAGAACCGCAAGACTGCGGAGCACAGGCAGAGCTGCAAGAGTATGGAGCACAGGCAGGGCCGCAAGAGTGCGGAGCACACCCAGAGATGCAAGAGTGCGGAGCACAAGCAGAGCCGCAATAGTACGGAGCACAGGCAGGGCTGCAAGAGTGTGGAGCACAGGCAGGGCCGCAAGAGTACGGAGCACAGGCAGAGCCGCAAGAGTGCAGAGCACAGGCAGAGCCGCAAGAGTGCAGAGCACAGGCAGAGCCGCAAGAGTGCAGAGCACAGGCAGAGCCGCAAGAGTGCAGAGCACAGGCAGAGCCGCAAGAGTGCAGAGCACAGGCAGATCCGCAAGAGTGCAGAGCACAGGCAGACTGAGATGACACAAGGATAGACACAGCAGGAAAAGGAGCCACAGACAAGGAGACCGAGAGACAGAGGTTGGACTTAGTTGAAACAACGTAACGGTACGAGGCAAGGTACAGGACTAAAGACACAGGGACCAGGATATGCTGCCTCCTGATGAGCAGAGAGGACAGGTACGAGAGAAGGCAAGGAGCAATAGCACAGGGACCAAGATATTCTGCTTCCTGGAGGGTGGACGGACAGGTACAAGGCAAGACTAGGAACAAAGACACAGAGACCAAGATATTGTGCCTCCTGGAGGACAGAGACAGGCACAGACCCAGGACAAGGAATCAAGCCTACAGAGAAGGCAAAACATAGGACAGGACCTGGCAACTCAGTAGCAAGACACTGAGTGAAGGCATTGCACAGGCAGCTTCCACCGGGTGGAGCTGCCCTAAATACTAGAGGCCTCTTGGTAATTGGCTGGGGGCAAATTACGCAAGTGCACATTGATTTCATAAGAACCAGTGAGTGCCGGCGCCGCCCCCCTATGCACACAGTCAGGAAGCATGCAGAGAGCAGGCAGGAAGCAAGAGGCACACAGCATAGAGTCGGAAGCAGACAGAACTTACAGTATGGCCTGGAGCAGTGAGTAAGTTGGTGTGTGGGGGATGGACGCCATGCAGTGATGCCGACAGAGTTGTTACACTTTCTGCCACTGAGCAGCATATTTCTCTCTAGAATCCCATGATAGTCTTGAGATTTCATTGTACCCTGAAAAGATTCGAGACACCTTGTGCCTGATGCAGCAAAGCAACCCCAGAACATAACAGAGCCTCCATGTTTCACAGTAGGGACAGTGTTTTTTTCTTGATATGCTTCATTTTTCTGTCTGTGGTCATAGAGCTGATGTGCCTTGCCAATCAGTTCCATTTTTGTCTCATTTGTCCATAGGACATTCTCCCAGAAGCTTTGTGGCTTGTCAACATGTACAGTTGTGGCCAAAAGTATTGACACCCCTGCAATTCTGTCAGATAATACTCAGTTTCTTCCTGAAAATGATTGCAAACACAAATTCTTTGGTATTTTTATCTTCATTTAATTTGTCTTAAATGAAAAAACACAAAAGAGAATGAAGCAAAAAGCAAAACATTGATCATTTCACACAAAACTCCAAAAATGGGCCAGACAAAAGTATTGGCACCCTCAGCCTAATACTTGGTTGCACAACCTTTAGCCAAAATAACTGCGACCAACCGCTTCCGGTAACCATCAATGAGTTTCTTACAATGCTCTGCTGGAATTTTAGACCATTCTTCTTTGGCAAACTGCTCCAGGTCCCTGATTTTTGAAGGGTGCCTTCTCCAAACTGCCATTTTTAGATCTCTCCACAGGTGTTCTATGGGATTCAGGTCTGGACTCATTGCTGGCCACCTTAGAAGTCTCCAGTGCTTTCTCTCAAACCATTTTCTAGTGCTTTTTGAAGTGTGTTTTGGGTCATTGTCCTGCTGGAAGACCTATGACCTCTGAGGGAGACCCAGCTTTCTCACACTGGGCCCTACATTATGCTGCAAAATTTGTTAGCAGTCTTCAGACTTAATAATGCCATGCACACGGTCAAGCAGTCCAGTGCCAGAGGCAGCAAAGCAACCAAAAAACATCAGGTAACCTCCGCCATGTTTGACTGTAGGGACCGTGTTCTTTTCTTTGAATGCCTCTTTTTTTCTCCTGTAAACTCTATGTTGATGCCTTTGCCCAAAAAGCTCTACTAATGTCTCATCTGACCAGAGAACATTCTTCCAAAACGTTTTAGGCTTTTTCAGGTAAGTTTTGGCAAACTCCAGCCTGGCTTTTTTATGTCTCGGGGTAAGAAGTGGGGTCTTCCTGAGTCTCCTACCATACAGTCCGTTTTCATTCAGACGCCGACCGATAGTACGGGTTGACATTGTTGTACCCTTGTACTGCAGGGCAGCTTGAACTTGTTTGGATGTTAGTCGAGGTTCTTTATCCAACATCTGCACAATCTTGCGTTGAAATCTCTTGTCAATTTTTCTTTTCTGTCCACATCTAGGGAGGTTAGCCACAGTGCCATGGGCTTTAAGCTTCTTGATGACACTGCGCACGGTAGACACAGGAATATTCAGGTCTTTGGAGATGGACTTGTAGCCTTGAGATTGCTCATGCTTCCTCACAATTTGGTTTCTCAAGTCCTCAGACAGTTCTTTGGTCTTCTTTCTTTTCTCCATGCTCAATGTGGTACACACAAGGACACAGGACAGAGGTTGAGTCAACTTTAATCCATGTCAACTGGCTGCAAGTGTGATTTAGTTATTGCCAACACCTGTTAGGTGCCACAGGTAAGTTACAGGTGCTGTTAATTACACAAATTAGAGAAGCATCACATGATTTTTCGAACAGTGCCAATACTTTTGTCCACCCTCTTTTTTATGTTTGATGTGGAATTATATCCAATTTGGCTTTAGGACAATTCTTTTTGTGTTTTTTCATTTAAGACAAATTAAATGAAGATAATACCAAAGAATTTGTGTTTGCAATCATTTTCAGGAAGAAACTGAGTATTATCTGACAGAATTGCAGGGGTGTCAATACTTTTGGCCACAACTGTAGTTTGGCAAATTCCAGTCTGGCTTTTTTATGATTTTTTTTCAACATTGGTGTCCTCCTTGGTCGTCTCCCATGAAGTCCACTTTGGCTCATGCAACGACTGATGGTTCGATCTGACACTGATGTTCCTTGAGCTTGAAGTTCACCTTTAATCTGTTTAGAAGTTTTTTATGGGCTTTTTTTGTTACCATTCGTATTATCTCTTTGTTTTGTCATCAATTTTCCTCCTGTGGCCACGTCCAGGGAGGTTGGCTACAGTCTCATGTAGCTTAAATTTCTAAATAATATGTGCAACTGTAGTCACAGGAATATCAAGCTGCTTGGAGATGGTCTTATAACTTTTACCTTTAACATGTTTGTCTATAATTTTCTTTTTAATCTCCTGAGGCAACTCTTTCCTTCGCTTCCTCTGGTCCATGTTGAGTATGATACACACCATGTCACCAAACAGCACAGTGAGTATATATAGCCCTATATACAGTCCCACTCACTGATTCCAAGACACCTGTGATGCTTATTAGTGGACACCTTGATTTAACATGTCCCTTTTGTCACATTTTCAGTGGTACCCTCATTTCTCTCCAGGCCCATTTCATGACTTTTGTTTTTTAAAAAATTCTGTGGAAGCATGGTTGGAAAGCAATGTCTGACTTTCATTTGTCCATATTCATAGTTTTTTTTTATTTCTTATTACTTTTGTCAGATTCAAGTTATTTCTGTGCCCATTGTGGGTTTTTTGTCATTAAGGCTGCTTTCACACTAGCGTTTTATCGCGCAGCGCATAGTGCGCCATCGGTCGCACGCGCAATGGTCCCCTATCTTTAACATGGCGAGCGCAGGGTCTAGCGATGGCACGTGTTCATCAGCGTTTTCGTGCGCTGCTCATTTTCCAGGTGTGCGCCCAGATGCGCTAGACGCTACATTTTGCATTTTTTTGTTCCGCCCAACCTCGTTAAAAAACGCATGCGCACGTGTGCGCACGGAATGCGCAAAAAATAACATTACAGTCTATGGGGTCGTATGCGTGCGCATGGAAATGCGCATGTCAGCGCTTTTTGCGCGCATGCGATTTTTGAGTAAACAATGTCTAGACACTTGTTTAAACCACCCCCTACACAAGCAACATTGTTTGGGAGTAGTGTAGATAAAAGAAGGTGTCTGCAGTGCCAAACCACTACTCTACAGACAGCCTGGAAGACACAGCCTGCAAGACACAGCCTGCAATCTGCATCAACAAGAATGTGAGTATTCTTAAACCTAATGTCTGCCTCTCCTTTCAAATGTATTATGTACTAATGTCTTTTTTAAATTGCAGCATGTCTTCTGGATCATAATACTCACCATCCCAGCAAGAACTGGCCCAAGCAGAGCGTGAGGTGAGTATCTTCCTGCCTTTGGGTAAGTATAGCTGCTGCATCTGTAAATGTGTAAAAGTTTTTGTTCTTTTTCAGACATCATCATCAGACCCGCTCTGCTTTGTTCTGCTGCAGAACCTCTTGCTGCTAACTGCAGCTCCTCTCCGCAGCCTTGTGATTCTTCTCCAGTGTGAACAGGTCCAAACCTGTTCCTTCATACCCATCTATATTCCCATCCTTTCTGTACCAGTACCTGCAACCTCTGTGTGAACAGGTCTCTACCTATTCCATACACCACTCCATCCTGTCTGTGTCCCTGTGCCTTCCCAGTCAACCGTGCCCACCTGCCAGTGTCTCAGCCGTGTCCGCCTGCCAGTGTCTCAGCCGTGCCCGCCTGCCAGTGTCTCAGCCGTGCCCGCCTGCCAGTGTCTCAGCCGTGCCCGCCTGCCAGTGTCTCAGCCGTGCCCTCCTGCCAGAGTACCAGCCGTGCTCACCTGCCTGTCTGTCAGTCGCACCTGTCCTAGCGTTCTCTTCCCCAGTGGAATCAGCAACCACTGCCAGACACCGCCCTGGAGTGGCATCTGGCAACTATCTGCCGCACAAGCCTGACCTCACCTTCAGAGGCTCCAGTGAAGACCAAGGTACCTGTCTTAGTCACGCCGCTTCCAGGGTAGTCTGGTTTGTGGCACAGTGGAGCCACAACCCCCTCGCTTGCGCCAATCTGCCAAGGCGCGAATGTGACAGCTTGCTCAGGTCATGGTCCCCGCTGAGTCCCATGTCCTTGCGCTCTCAGAGCATGATGAACTTTTTTCTTGCCCGTATGAGCAACCAGGAGAATTTGTTCCACCAAGGGTGGTTCAGATAATCGATTCACCAGACCAAATCATTGTCTCCAATGCTATTTTTATCCAACTCCTGGCTTATGAGAAGCTCGATCCTACAGATCCGCCTACATTCTATGGGAATCCTAAGGTGTGCCAAGGGTTCCTGGAGCAGTGCTTGCAGTACATCGAGTAGAATGCAGCCTGTTTCCCCTCTGATTGGGTCCAGGTGGGATAATATCCTACCTAACAGGAGATGCGTTGATATGGATCAGTCCCCTCTGGGAAGCAGGGGATCCTATAGTCACGGACATAGAGGCCTTCTTGGTGTCCTTCCGTAAAGCCTTTGATGTGCCTAGTCCAGCTACTCCTGCAAACTCTTCCCTTTCTAGATCCGAGAGGCGCTCCAGATGGGTGAAACTTGTGAGGAAACCCCCGTAAAGGGGGGATTGTTATGAATGAGTCACAGAGGAGGAAAAAACAAAAAGCAAGCCAAGCCCAGAAAACCGGACAGGCCGGCAACCAGCGGACCGCAGACCCCCGATCCTATCCACAACAACCAGCAGCAGCCATGGAGCGTGCCCACGGTGGTCCTAGATGCCTCATCATGGCCGGAGAACTAAATAAGCCTAAAGAAATAAAGGGAAAAACTAAACTGCCCCAGAGCAGACCCCAAAGCAATAGACAGCCCCCAACATGTATTGTCGGTGAAACAAGATGAAAACACAGACACAGGTAGAAAGATAGGCTGAGCAAATGATGGGGCCCTCGCTAACTAGAAAGGACAGGAAAGAAAAGCTGCTGTCTGCAATCATGCAAAAAAACCCAGCCAAAAAGAATGTCCAACACGTCTGATAGAAAAAGGCCCTGAAGTCGCTAGACTTCAAATCACTATATCAGCATTCAGGTATATTCTGAAGACAGAGCAAAAGAGATCAACTGATCAGAGACAAAATGGGGATTCAGCCCAGTCCCAGCCAGGGCTGGCTGAACACAAAAACTAAGTAAACCAGACAAAAACTCATATGAACAATAGCAGAGAAAACAGCTTTAGGAAGGCAGGAACCAAACTGGAAACCAGGAGCCACAGTCAGGAAAAATCATCAGCAAGAAACTAGGGAGTCGGCTGCCTTAAATCCAATCAGGAACTCCTGATGTCCAATCGCAGTCCTCTTCCTCAGGTGGCCGGTCTCTGCCATTTAGATCAGCTTCATTACCTCCCTTCACCAGCAGAGGGAGTCCAGATAGAGAACTCACTTACTCCTCTGTCAGCACAGCCAGCTCCATAACCCTCACCAGAAGCCAGATGCAAACCCGAAAATAAGCTCACAACAGTACCCCCCCCTTGAGGAGGTGTCACCAAACCCTCATCCACGCTACCGGGCCGATCAGGATGGGCCCGATGAAAAGCGCGAACCAATCTATCGGCATGAATATCAGAGGCAGAGACCCAAGAATTGTCCTCCTGGCCATAACCCTTCCACTTGACCAAATACTGGAGTCTCTGTCTAGCCAGATGAGAATCCAGTATTTTCTCTACCTCATATTCCACATTACCTTCAACCAGTACAGGGTCAGGAGGTGCAGCCATAGGAACTACTGGCTCAACATATCTCTTCAACAGCGACTTATGAAACACGTTATGGATCTTAAACGTAACAGGAAGAGCCAATCGAAAAGAAACCGGATTAAGAATCTCCAAAATCTTGTAAGGTCCAATAAATCTTGGCTTGAACTTTGGAGAAGCCACCTTCATAGAGATATTCTTTGATGACAACCAAACCATATCACCCACTTTAAACCGGGGACCAATGGTCCTATGCCGGTTAGAAAACCGCTGGGCCTTTTCCTGGGAGAGAGACAACTTATCCACTACTTGGTCCCAAATCTGCTGCATTCTCTCTACCACAGTGTCAACACCTGGGCAGGCTGAAGATTCCACTTGCCCTGAAGAAAATCGAGGATGAAACCCAAAGTTACAGAAAAAGGGTCACATCAAGGTGGCAGAACTAGCTCTATTATTTAAAGCGAATTCGGCCAAGGGCAAAAATGAAACCCAATCATCCTGATCAGCAGATATAAAACATCTCAAATAGGGCTCCAAAGTCTGGTTTGTTCTTTCCGTCTGCCCATTGGTCTGAAGATGAAACGCAGAGGAGAAGGACAACTGAATTCCCAGCTTGGAACAAAAGGCTTTCCAGAATCTGGAAACAAACCGAACTCCTCTGTCCGATACAATGTTCTCAGGAATCCCATGCAACCGAACCACCTGTTGTAAAAACAAGGGTACCAACTCTGAGGAAGATGGCAACTTTGGGAGTGGTACAAGATGGACCATCTTAGAGAATCTATCACAAATCACCCAGATAACAGTCATTCTCTGAGAGACAGGAAGATCAGAAATAAAATCCATTGAAATATGGGTCCATGGCCTCTTAGGCACCGGCAAGGGCATCAACAACACACTAGAGCGAGAACAGGGTTTAGACCGGGAACAAGTCCCACAGGACTGCACAAAATTCCTGACATCACGAGATAAGGCGGGCCACCAAAAAGACCGACTCACCAAATCTCTGGTACCAAAAATACCTGGATGACCAGCCAATGCAGAGCAATGAACTTCAGACATCACTCTCTTCCTCCACTGGTCAGGAACATACAATTTTCCCATAGGACAACGCTCAGGTTTGTCCTCCTGGAATTCTTCCAGAGCACGTCTCAAATCGGGCGAGATGGCAGAAAGAACTACCCCCTCACCTAGGATGGTAGTAGGCTTGGTCACAATAGGAGAATCAGCAAAGAAACTCCTAGAAAGAGCGTCTGCCTTGACATTCTTAGTGCCTGGAAGAAAGGAGACCACAAAATCAAAACGCGTAAAAAACAAGGCCCACCTAGCCTGTCTAGGATTCAAGCGTTTTGCCGACTCAAGGTAAATCAAATTCTTGTGGTCAGTGAGGACCACAACTTGATGTCTAGCTCCCTCCAACCAATGTCTCCACTCCTCAAATGCCCATTTCATGGCTAAAAATTCCCGATTCCCCACATCATAGTTGCGTTCAGTTGGGGAGAACTTTCGGGAAAAGAAGGCACAGGGATTCATTTTAGACGTCACCGGATCTTTTTGGGACAAAACAGCTCCTGCACCAATCTCTGAAGCGTCTACCTCCACCTGAAAAAGAAGTGAGACATCAGGTTGCCGCAAAACCGGAGCAGAAGTGAACCTCCGCTTCAGCTCCTGAAAGGCCGAAACAGCCTCTGAAGACCAATTCAGCACATCAGCACCCTTCTTAGTTAAATCAATCAGTGGTTTAGCAATACCAGAAAAATTAGCTATAAATTTACGATAAAAATTAGCAAAACCCAAAAACTTCTGGAGAGCCTTCAAAGAAGTGGGTTGAACCCAATCATAAATGGCCTGTACCTTGGCCGGGTCCATTTCAATAGTTGACGGAGACAAAATAAATCCCAAAAATGAAATCCTCTGTACACCAAAAAGGCACTTCGATCCCTTAACTTACAAGGAATTCTCCCTCAAAATCCGGAACACAGTCCGAACATGTTCCACATGAGAATCCCAATCTTGGAAAAGATCAAAATATCATCCAGATAGATGATCAAAAACTTATCCACAAAGTCCCGGAAAATATCATTCATGAAGGATTGGAAGACAGAAGGGGCATTAGTGAGCCCAAAAGGCATCACCAGGTGCTCAAAATGTGCCTCCAGAGTATTAAACGCTGCCTTCCATTCATCCCCATGCTTGCTGCGAATAAGATTATACGCCCCCCTGAGGTCAAGCTTAGTAAACCAGCAAGCACCTTTAACTCTGGAGAATAAATCAGAAATCAGGGGTAACGGATACTGAAATTTAACCGTAATTTTGTTGAGGGAACGATAGTCAATACAAGGCCTTAATGAACCATCTTTCTTGGCCACGAAAAAAAACCCCAGCACCTAAGGGCGAAGAGGATGGTCTAATATGACCCTTCTCCAACGACTCCTTAATATAAGATCGCATAGCCTCGTGTTCGGGTTCAGATAAATTGAAAAGTCGACCCTTGGGAAATTTACACCCAGGTCTCAACTCAATTGCACAGTCATAACTCCTATGAGGAGGCAAAGACGCAGACTTACTCTCACTAAATACATCTTAAAAATCAGCCAAATAGTCAGGAACATCATGCGACTGGGGAGAGGTGAAGAAAACAGGAGTGTCACCAAGAGCACACCGACAACCCCAACTCACCACAGACACAGATTTCCAATCCAAAACTGGATTATGGATTTGCAACCAGGGAAAACCCAGAACAATGGTATCATGTAAATTATGCAACACCAAAAATCTGCAATTTTCTTGGTGTTCTGGGGAGACCCGCATTATCACCTGGGTCCAAAACTGAGGTTTATTCTTCGCCAAAGGAGTAGCATCAATACCCCTCAAAGGAATAGGCGTACGCAGAGGTGTCATAGGAAAACCACAACGTTTAGCAAAATCCAAGTCCATTAGATTCAAGGCCACTCCTGAATCCACAAAAGTCTTCGCGGAAAATGTGGATAAGGAGCAGATTAGAGTAGTTGCCAAAAGAAACTTAGGTTGTACACCACCCACAGCAAATGTGTGTGCAAAACGTTTCTCTTGTTTAGGGCAGACAGAAATAACATGAGAGGCATCTCCACAGAAAAAACACAGCTTATTACGCCTTCTAAACTCCTGACGTTGCGCCCTAGACAAAACTCCATCACATTGCATAGATTCAGACATTTGTTCAAAATGTGGCAGCACCTCCCGTGTAGTCTTGCGTTCACGTAAACGCCAATCAACTTGGAATGGCTAATGACATAGAATCGTCAAGACCAGAGGGAACAGGAAATCCCACCATAGTATCTTTTAAAGTCTCAGACAAACCCTTCCGAAAGAGAGCTGCCAATGCACTATCATTCCATGTAGTAAGGACCGCCCACTTTCGGAATTTCTGACAGTATAACTCTGCAGGATCCTGACCTTGGTTCAATGCCCATAGGGCGCTCTCAGCTTGGTCAATAGCATTAGGTTTATCATATAACAACCCCAAGGCTTGAAAAAATGCATCCACATTAGTCAAAACAGGATCCTCCGGTGTCAAAGAAAACGCCCAATCCTGGGGATCGCCGCGCAGCAAGGAGATGACAATTTTAACCTGCTGCGCAGAGCTCCCCGATGAGTTAGGCTTCAAGGCAAGAAATAATTTACAATTATTCTTAAAATTCAAAAATTTAGACCGATCCCCAGAAAACATCAGGAGCAGGGAACCTGGGTTCAACAGCATGTGAATGAGTGAGATAGGCGGAAATTCCCCGCACTTCAGCAGCGAGCTGCTCCACAGGATCAGACAATTGCTTAGTCTCCATCAAGGAGAAAAAGAAAAAAAAAAGAATCCTCCTACGGCCCCAGAGAAAAAGAGGAGAAAATATACATATAAAAAAAAAAAATTTTTTACAATTTTCTCCTGCTTTTGAGTATCCTAGAATCTGCGGTATGGCTGTTGACTCTGTTATGAATGAGTCACCGAGGAGGAAAAAACAAAAAGCAAGACAAGCCCAGAAAACCGGAGAGGCCGGCAACCAGCGGACCGCAGACCCCCGATCCTATCCACAACAACCAGCAGCAGCTGTGGAGCGCTCCCACGGTGGTCCTAGACGCCTCGTCACGGCCAGAGAACTAAATAAGCCCAAAGAAATAAAGGGAAAACCTTAACTGCCCCAGAGCAGACCCCAAAGCAATAGACAGCCCCCAACATGTATTGTCAGTGAAACAAGATGAAAACACAGGCACAGGTAGAAAGATAGGCTGAGCAAACGATGGGGCCCTCGCTAACTAGAAAGGACAGGAAAGAAAAGCTGCTGTCTGCAATCACGCAAAAAACCCAGCCAAAAAGAATGTCCAACATGTCTGATAGAAAAAGGCCCTGAAGTCGCTAGACTTCAAATCACTATATCAGCACTCAGGTATATTCTGAAGACAGAGCAAAAGAGATCAACTGATCAGAGACAAAATGGGGATTCAGCCCAGTCCCAGTCAGGGCTGGCTGAACACAAAAACGAAGTAAACCAGACAAAAACTCATATGAACAATCACAGAGAAAACTTAGTTTTAGGAAGGCAGGAACCAAACTGGAAACCAGGAGCCACAGTCAGGAAAAATCACCAGCAAGAAACTAGGGAGTCGGCTGCCTTAAATCCAATCAGAAACTCCTGATGTCCAATCGCAGTCCTCTTCCTCAGGTGGCCGGTGTCTGCCATTTAGATCAGCTTCATTACCTCCCTTCACCAACAGAGGGAGTCCAGATAGAGAACTCACTACTCCTCTGTCAGAACAGCCAGCTCCATAACCCTCACCAGAAGCCAGAGGCAAACTCGAAAATAAGCTCACAACAAGGGAGTACTGTAACAACCCTGTCGGCATCACTGCATGGCCTCCCTGCCCCCACACACCAACTTACTCCCTGCTCCAGGCCATACTGTGAGTTCTGTCTGCTTCCGGCTCCATGCTGTGTTCCTCTTGCTTCCTGTCTACTCTCTGCATGCTTTGTGGCTGTGTGCATAGGGGGGCGGAGCCGGCACTCTGGTTCTTATGGAATCAGTATGCACCTGCCTAATGTGCTCCCGGCCAATTTCCTAGAGGCCTCTAGTATTTAGGGCAGCTCCACCAGGTGGAAGCTGCCTGTGCAATGCCTTCATTCAGTTAATGCTTGCTAGTGAGTTGCCAGGTCCTGTCCTGTGTTTTGCTTTCTCTGTAGGCTTGACTCCTAGTCCTGTATCTGTGCCTGTCTGCTCTGCCCTCCAGAAGGCAGAATATTTTAGTCTCTGTGTCTTTGTTCTAGCCTTGTCTTGTACCTGTCTTGCCGCTCTCCAGGCTCTTCTAGATATATTCTAGCAGGAAACTCAACAGTGTTATCAGTATCTATTGTATTGTGCTGCATTGACTCTTGTTCCTGATGACACTGTTGTGTTTCCTTCTAGATATATTGTAGCAGGAAACACAACAGTGTCATCAGGATCAACAGTGACTGCATTGTGTATTGTATTGCTGTATTGTTCCTGCTTTGACTCTTGTTCCTGATGACACTGTTGTGTTTCCTTCTAGATATATTGTAGCAGGAAACACAACAGTGTCATCAGGATCAACAGTGACTGCATTGTCTATTGTATTGCTGTATTGTTCCTGCTTTGACTCTTGTTCCTAATGACACTGTTGTGTTTCCTGCTAGATATATTCTAGCAGGAAACACAACAGTGTTATCAGTATCAACAGTGACTGCATTGTCTATTGTATTGCTGTATTGTGCCGCATTGACTCTTGTTCCTGATGACACTTTTGTGTTTCCTGCTAGATATATTCTAGCAGGAAACACAACAGTATCATCAAGATCAACAGTGACTGCATTGTGTATTGTATTGCTGTATTGTTCTTGCTTTGACTCTTGTTCCTGATGACACTGTTGTGTTTCCTGCTAGATATATTCTAGCAGGAAACAAGTGTCATCAGGATCAACAGTGACTGCATTGTGTATTGTATTGCTGTATTGTTCCTGCTTTGACTCTTGTTCCTGATGACACTGTTGTGGTTCCTGCTAGATATATTCTAGCAGGAAACACAACAGTATCATCAAGATCAACAGTGACTGCATTGTGTATTGTATTGCTGTATTGTTCTTGCTTTGACTCTTGTTCCTGATGACACTGTTGTGTTTCCTGCTAGATATATTCTAGCAGGAAACAAGTGTCATCAGGATCAACAGTGACTGCATTGTGTATTGTATTGCTGTATTGTTCCTGCTTTGACTCTTGTTCCTGATGACACTGTTGTGGTTCCTGCTAGATATATTCTAGCAGGAAACACAACAGTGTTATCAGTATCAACAGTGACTGCATTATCTATTGTATTGAAACTCAAACAAAAAACACAGTATGACAAACGTGCAAAAATATTCTGTTGTAAAAAATATATAACAGTAGTCAGCAAGTGCTAGTAAAAAGATAACAAAAACAGGGTATTTAGTTGATATGTGTTTTGCAAAAAAAGTATACTAAGCCACTCCACCAACGTCACGATAACCCATCTCGGAGCATTCCTATCTAATGTATTTTAAACCTGATCATGTGAACAGTACCTACATGAGCAGGATGCAGAAAGGCGCTTCCTGGTGTGGGCACGCTGTGAAAGATGGCTCTTTATGTGCATGTCACACAAGAGAGGGGTGGGATTCTCCCAAACCTTGCCTAAGCAAGAAACTAATAGATTAAAACACATGTGACATGCACACAAGTGAACAGGTCGGTTGGACAATGTTCACACCACCCAAAATCTGAACCACAAACAAAAAACACACTAAGACAAACGTGCAAAAATACTCTGTTGTAAAAAATGTATAACAGTAGTCAGCAAGTGCTAGTAAAAAGATAACAAAAACAGGGTATTTAGTTGATATGTGTTTTGCAAAAAAGGTATACTATGCCACTCCCAAACCTTGCCTAAGCAAGAAACTAATAGATTAAAAACACATGTGACTGAATAGAGTATTTTTCCACGTTTGTCATACTGTTTTTTGTTTGTTTGTATTTCAGTCTTTGGGTGGTGTGAACATTGTCCAACCGACCTGTTCACTTGTGTGCATGTCACATATGTTTTTAATTTATTGTCTATTGTATTACTGTATTGTGCCGCATTGACTCTTGGTCCTGATGACACTGTTGTGTTTACTTCTAGATATATTCTAGCAGCAAACACAACAGTGTCATCAGGATCAACAGTGACTGCATTGTGTATTGTATTGCTGTATTGTTCCTGCTTTGACTTGTTCCTGATGACACTGTTGTGTTTCTTGCTAGATATATTTTAGCACGAAACACAACATTGTCATCAGAATCAACAGTGACTGCATTGTCTATTGAATTATTTTGTGATGCCGCATTGATTGTTTGCCAAGTTCACTCACGTGTGTGTGATGATACAGATGCTGCCATCAGTGCATTGTATAACGTTTTTTCTTTGTTTTTCCAACAGTGAACAAAGTCCGCACACGTTGGCGCTCGATGAAGGACTGCTTCAACACTGATGTTCGTGCTGAGGGACAGGTTCGCAGTGGTTCAGCGGCAAGGACCAGAACAAAATACCGCTATCATCGCGAGTTGGCGTTCCTAAGACCGGTCCTTTCCACCAGAGTGTACGTTTTTTTTTTTTTTAAATCTATGCTTTTTTATTCCACAGCAGTTGGCGCTTGTAAATACATGATACTAATGTTTTTCTTTTCTTTTCACAGCACCTAGAGCAGCACCCTGCAACCTGTCCCTGGAGTGGTCCTTCATCGGATGACCTCGGACCCGTCCCAGCCATCCGACAGCCAGGAATCAGCTTGCAGGTCAGCAACACGGACAGCTGGTGACCAGGAAGCTGGTCAGTCAGGTGTTCCCCTGTCCCAGGTCTCTGCCACTGGTTATGCGGACACTTCCCGCCAGCGGCAGAGGGACTCGGACAGGAATGTCATGCCCAAGTTCATGCACTTGAGCGAGGCCTTTCATGCCAGCCTCAAGGTGCTGTCAGACAGAGTGGAAAGCGTTTTTTCACTCATGGAATGCGGTTTTACCCACATGGAACACCGCTTCCACTCTGTCGCCTTGACCGTCTGGAGGCCGACCTCAACAGCCCAGCGCACCATTTTTTCAGTAAAATTGAACGGGGCATGGCGGAACACCTTAGTCCTGAGCAACAGCTGAATGTGTTGCAGGCCTGCAACACTGCTTACTTGCAGGCTATGCAGTAGAATCAGTATGTGCAGCAGTCAGTGGTGTCATTTCCAACTGTGCCACCACTGACTCGCTACACTTCACTACCGACTTCTGCTGCATACCACTGTACGGCCACCTGCATTCCAAGCGAAGCCGGACACCACTACACCACACCAATGCCGAGTGCTGCTGGAAACTCCACCCCAACCACCACCATGGCAAGCGCTGCTCTTGTCTGGAGCACCACCACCGCCACCGGTCGATCATCTTGGAGCACCGCCACCGCAACACCTGCTTGGACCACAGCCACCTATTCGGAGCACCGCCACCACTTCTCCGTCTAGGAGCACCGCCACCACTCCTCATCATTCTAGGAGCACCGTCACCACTCCTCATCATTGTAGGAGCACAGCCACCACTTCTCCTCCTTCTAGGAGCACCGCCACCACTCCTTTTCATTCTAGGAGCAGCGTCACCACTCCTCATCATTGTAGGAGCACCGCCACCACTTCTCCGTTTAGGAGCACCGCCACCACTACTCATTCTCATAGGAGCACCGCCACCATTTCTCCTCCTAGGAGCACCGCCATCACTTCTCCTCCTATGAGCACCACCACCACTTCTCCTTCTAGGAGCATCACCACCACTTCTCCTTCTAGGAGCACCGCCACTACTTCTCCTCCTAGGAGCACCGCCACCACCACCACCGAGCATCAGAGGGGTGACCCACGTTCCCTCTTTTACCAATCAAGGCCACGGTCCACCAGCTCAAGGCGGTCAAGCACTGTAAGGCGGTCACACAGTGGGAGTAGGTCCAGGCAGGAGACTCCTGCACCCAAGAAGAATATAAAACAAAAGACTTTGTTTGTCTCTCCCCCCTCTCCTAATGTGTCTCACCCTGCCTCCAGTTCCATCCCTGAGCTCCCTTCCCCCACTACGTTTGTCGCCCCTTCCCCTAGAACCCCTTCCTCGCCTTTCAGCCGTTCTTCGTCTCTCCACATCCCCAAAGTGCCACCATCTTCCCCCAAACGTCCTTCACAATAATTTTTTTTTTTAAATTAATGTGCAATTCTTCTTTCACCTAATACGTTTTGATTAATGTGTCTATTGCCGCCTCCACACACTGCGCCGTACACACACTGCGCCGTACACTTTGCGTTTTTGCCCACACATAGCTCCTTTGTAGTGACACATGTTTCTTGGTCCATTCCTGGAGATATGTGTAGTCAAAAGCACAAATATATGGCTTGTATTTTCCCCACCAGTCTCTTCAGTATGCTAATATTGCACAGACTGAATAGAGGATGGTGTGGAGTGCAAGGCATATCTATTGTTACCTTGCCAGGTATCATAAAAAGTTAATTGAGGGTGGTGTGTTTTTACCATCATCAATTCACTTATTGTGAGACAAGGCCAGGGGATTCTAGATATACCTTGTAATTAACCACATCCTCTATTCAATGTGTGTTGAATAAACTGAGGAGATGATGGAGAAAATACACGTCATATGTACAATACCCTGGCCTTGTATCATAACTATTTATCACACCTGGGCAGGTGAATACACATATGAGTTTTAACCTGCAGCGTCACTTCAGTCTGCATATATTTCAGGCAGACTGTAGCGATGCTGCAGTTTAACTCATATATGTATTCTCCTGCCCATAGTAAAATAGTTAGCAAGGCCGAAAAAAGACATTTGTCCATCCAGTTCAGCCTATATTCCGTCAGAATAAATCTTCAGATCTACATCCTTCTAAAGAACCTAATAACTGATACAATATTGTTACACTCCAGAAAGACATCCAGGCCTCTCTTGAACCCCTCGTCTGAGTTCGCCATCACCACCTCCTCAGGCAAGGAATTCCATATTCTCACTGCCCTAATATCTAATGTTTTCATCTCTTGACCAAGGCATTGCACTATTTGATGCTTTTCAGCAGCAGAGAGATCCTTTTTATTTCCTAAATTCCTTGAAACCTGTGTCCTGCTTAATAATGTGGAACATCATTCTTAAGTAGTTTTCCTTTAATTGAGCTTACCTGGTAAACTAATTATCACTGGCATTTGAGATTGATTTCAGTGATCCAAAGAGCCCTGATACACAATACCAGCTATGAGTTTATTTGAAAAAACAAAAAATAACATCTTTATGACACTTAAATCCAATTTGCATAATAATTTGGAACACAGTGTAGGGAGATTCCAATTCTGCCCAATTCTATATACACCTTGTAGTTTGTCATACACTAGGCAATTTCTGCCGGTCACATTGCGGTGTAATATAAACAGGGTCTGACAGAATCCAACTTTGTCCTGAAGTCTGGAGAGATTCCAATTCTCCACAGTCCTCTATACACCTTTCTTACACCATCCAGAATCTGCCTGTCACATTGCGGTGTAATATAAACAGGGCCTGACAGAATCCAACTGTGCCCTGAAGTCTAGAGAGATTCCAATTCTCCTCAGTCCTCTATACACCTTTCTTACACCATCCAGAATCTGCCTGTCACATTGCGGTGTAATATAAACAGGGCCTGACAGAATCCAACTGTGTCCTGAAGTCTAGAGAAATTCCAATTCTCCACAGTCCTCTATACACCTTTCTTACACCATCCAGAATCTGCCTGTCACATTGCGGTGTAATATAAACAGGGCCTGACAAAATCCAACTGTGTCCTGAAGTCTAGAGAGATTCAAATTCTCCCCACTCGTATATACACCTTGTACCTTGTTTTACAGTACCATATAGTTGGTGGTTTTTTGGGTACATATTCCCCAAAAATGAGGAAGTGTGGTGGCAGAGTCTGTGGAAGTGGGCGGGGGTTGGCAGCTGGTAATGATGGTGTTGGTGTTGGTGGTGGATCTGCTGGTAGTGACAAAAGCAAAATAGCACCTAATGCAGGAGGTGTTGAGGTGTTGAGCCTGTGTCATCGTCTGGCTCCACAAGGCCTCGAAGGCTCCCTTTTCTGGGAGTAGGTAAACCGCTTTTAAAGCCAGAGCTTCAAGAACAAGTTTTGGCTTACATTGGTGACTCAGCCTCCAGCTCTATCGCCTCCACTTCTGAAGTTTTAAAAAATAAAAGCACTGAGTCGTCATTGGAGGCTCATGGTCATGAACCACACCTTTCCTTGTGTTCTTCACCCCAACCAAAATTGAAGGATGCGGCAGGCCAGACTACAGATTACTCCATGGAGCTGTTTTCACATACCATGCCTGGGTTAACAAGTTAACAAGTGAATTACCCAGGCCAAGATGAATCTGACATGGAATGCACTGATGCACAGCCACTGATAGATGATTCTGCTGGTACATTCACTCAGAGCACTACATTGTCCTCGCAGTAGAAACAAAATCAGTGTGCATAGAAATGCACGGGATGACATCACCACCTGGTGAGCCTCCCAGCAACCAATTACACCAACTCCAAAGAATTATGTCATAATAAGAGAAACTGGAGTGCACGGTGATAACAAGAAGGATACTTTTTTTATATAAAAATATAAATGTTTATTAATCATACAAAATATATAAATGAATATACCAAGTAGAATAGTGCACCAAGGAGCATATAAGCAAAGCACAAGGGCCACCCCTCTGGCAAAACAACCCTATTATAAGCAAATACTCAGCGGTATTGTGGTCCATGTCAGGAACCTCCTGACTTGCCTCCTCTATATATATATATATGTTTTCTTTGGTCACTTGACCTGAGTATTTGCTTATAATAGGGTTGTTTTGCCAGAGGGGTGGCCCTTGTGCTTTGCTTATATGCTCCTTGGTGCACTATTCTACTTGGTATATTCATTTATATATTTTGTATGATTAATAAACATTTATATTTTTATATAAAAAAAGTATCCTTCTTGTTATCACCGTGCACTCCAGTTTCTCTTATTATGACATTGTCCTCGCAGTGTACTGAGGCAGAATCTGACCCTGATGAAACTCAGGTGCCCCTTCCCACATACTATACCACCATACACGACACAGAGGAAGGGGCACATGACATTGAAGAGGAGGTGATGGATGACCCAGTTGTTGACCCAGATTGGCATCCATTGGGGGAAGAGGGTGCCGCTGCCAATAGCTCAGAAGATGAGGAGGAGCATCCGCAGCGGGCATCGACATCACAATAGCTGTTATCTGGCAGGCCCGGAGCAGTTCAAAAACAGGTTACAAAAACCAAAAGAGTTGCAGGACAGCTTGGCCAGACGGTCAAAATAGCACAGCGTGCAAGGCCTCAAAATGTCTTCCATAGTAGGAAGAGTGCAGTGTGGCACGTTTTTTAACAAAATCCTAATGAACAGGCAAAGGTTATATGTAAGAAGTGCGCAAAGACCTTTAGCCGAGGGAAAAATCTGAGAAATTTGAATACCAGTTGCATGCTAAGACATTTAACCACCATGCACTTGCAAGCGTGGATGGACTACCAAAACTCACGTACCACATGTGCAACTGCTCCCAAAGAAGGTAGTCAGCAACACTACATTGTTTCCCCCACTGTAAGCCCACCGGTTAGCACACCACCAGCAGCAAATGTTGAGTTGTCGTTGCAAGGGCAAATCATTAAGGGAATCACACTGTTATTGCAATGAAAGACTGAATCTAGGCCATCAGAAAGAACACCAACTCTATCACCATCATCAACCCTCTCTCAGTCTGCCATGTCCACCGCTAGTTCGACCATATGCAGCTCTCAAGTCCAGCTCACCCTACCAGAGACTATGAGTAGGACAACAAAGTACTCATCCTCTCATCTGCGTACACTGGGTTTGAATGCCCACATTGCCAAACTAATCTCGTTAGAGATGATGCCCTATCGGTTGGTGGAAAGCGCAGCTTCCGCGAACTCATGGCCTACGCAGTACCATGCTATGATCTACCCAGTCACCACTTCTTTACTCGCAAAGCCATCCCAGCCCTCCACCTTCATGAGAAAGACCGCATTGTACATGCACTCAAGCAATCAGTGAGTGGAAAGGTGCACCTCACAACTGATGCATGGTCCAGTAGGCATGGCCAGGGCCGTTACGTGTCCATCACTGCGCACTGGGTTGATGTGGTGGATGCAGGGTCCACAGGGGACAGTAGTGGTGGGACAGTGCTGCCTAGCCCATGGTATAGGAAACAGTTGGCTGTAGGCGTTCGACCCTCCTCCTCCAGAAGCGAAAGCTCATCCACAGAACGCAGTCGCACGAGCACTCCATCCGCAGCTGCCAGTGTTGCACACGAGGTGTCCCCCTATCGATCAGCTAGTGGAAAGCGTCAGCAGGCTGTGTTGAAGATGATGTGTTTGGGCGACAGACACACCGCGGAGGTACTGGCCGACTACTTTCAGCGACAAACTGAGTCATGGCTGGGCAGTCTACATCTTGAGGCAGCCAAGGTAGTTAGTGATAATGGCCGGAATATTGTGGCAGCCATAGCCCTTTCAAAACTCAGACACATACCTTGCTTGGCTCACACCTTGAACCTGGTGGTGCAGTGCTTCCTCAATAATTATCCGGAGTTAACAAGCCGGCTCCAGAAGGTCCGAAGACTGTGCTCACACATCCGCCGGTACACTCCAGTCATATGCAGAAGCTGCATTGATTGCTCCACCTTCCCAAGCACTGCCTAATTATCGACGTTGCAACAAGGTGGAACTCCACCCTGCACATGGTTGAGCGGCTGTGCGAACAGAGGCAGGCCGTAATGCATTTGTGGGAGGATACACGGGCAGGCACTTTGAGGGCAGACATGGAGATGACAGGTGTGCAGTGGTCGAAGCTGAAAGACCTCTGTAAAGTCCTTCAGTGTTTTGAGGAATGCACATGGCTGGTAAGCACAGACGACGCCATCATAAGCATGAGCATCCCACTTATGCGTCTGCTCATGCAAACTTTGACGCACATTAAGGAGCAGGCGTCTGCAGCCGAGGATGATGAGGAAGAGGAGGAGGGAAGCCTTGATGACAGCCATTGTCTGCTCCGGGAACTCTCCTGGATGAGATGGAGGAAGAAGAGAAGGAGGATGATGATGGGGATGATTATTTAGGGGAGGAGGATGCTTCTCATGGGGCAAGAGAAAATGTTGGCGTGGCAAGGTCTGGTACAGGGTTTGTGCGTGACTGGAGGGATGTGGATTTGCCAGAAAGTGCTCCTCCACCCAGCACTCGCAGTGCATCATTCACACCGGGAACATTGGCCAACATGTCAGATTATGCCTTGCAGATCCTAAAAAGGGACCCCCTCATTGCCAAAATGATGAACGATGACGACTACTGGTTGGCCAGCATCCTGGATCCACGCTATAAAGGCAAATTCCAAAACATCATGCCACAGGAGAACCTTGACCTAATATTGGCTAACAAACAAGCAACTCTGGTAAACCGGTTGGTTGAGGCATTCCCAGCACACAACAGCGGTGATGGTTCTCACACGAGCCGTAGGGGCCGGGGGCAGCTTGGAAGAGGTGTTGGTGGTGCACACATCAGAAGTGGCGCTGGAGACAGGGGTTTCATGACCATGTTGTGGACTGATTTTTCAAGTCCCGCTCACACGACTGGTAATACTGCATCGATTGAAAGTGACAGGAGACAGCACTTGTCAACTATGGTTACAAACTACTTCTCGTCCCATATCGATGTTCTCCCTCACAAGTCATTCCCATTTGACTATCGATGTTCTCCCTCACAGGTCATTCCCATTTGACTATTGGGCTGCTAAACTGGACACCTGGCCTGAATTGGCACAATATGCCTTACAGGAGCTCGCTTGCCCAGCTGAAAGTGTGCTATCGGAAAGAGTCTTCAGTGCTGCTGGATCAATCCTGACAGAAAAAAGGACCCGTCTGTCAACCCAAAATGTGGATGATCTAACCTTCATTAAAATGAACCATGCATGGGTTTCCAAGGATTTTGTCACACCTTACCCTGATGACACATAGGTTGCCAGAAAAATGGCTTTCTTTGGTCCTCCTCTTCCTGGGACTTGACCAATTTTGCCTTTAGCAGCAGGTGAATGTCCCACATCAACATATGCCATTTTGTAAACCTCCCTAACTGGGCTGCCTCCTCCCCATGGCCGGGGTCACCACCTAGCGCACGCAACCGTGCGAGTGCCGTTGCCCTGGACAAGTGGGTGGGCCGACTCCTGGGCGCAGGCACTGGCACAGGGACCCTCATAGTGCAATCAAGTGTCTCTGACAGTGGGGGTGCACACCCGCCATCAGACACACCGCCGTACTATGAGGGGCCCTGTGCCAGTGCCGTCGCCAACGAGTGGGCCCCCCTGCTTGCTCAGGATCACAGCACTTGCAAAGTTGAAATACTTACCTCTCCCTGCTCCACTGCCATGATGTCTTCCGTGTTTCCTGACAGTGATATTCTGATCAGAGAGTGCAATGACATCACGTCTGTACGCCCAGACTAGTACAGGGATTCCCTAGCGAGGAGACTTATTTGAGGAGACTTATTAAAATTGTTTTCAATGTTGGGACAGCAATTTTTGGGGAGCACTATACTCTGGAGAATGATATATGGGGCCCACCATTCACTGGAGCATTCCAAAGGTGAACATCAGACACTGGAGCAGCATTTACAGAGCCCATTATACACTAGAGCATTAGAAATGGGGCCCATTATATATGGAGCATTATTTGGGCCCATCAGACAGTGCAGCTTCATCCATGGGGACCAACATATACTGTAGCATTATGTGGAGCTCATCATATACTGTATGGAACATTATATGGGACCAATGATTCTGTATGGAGAAATATATGGGCCTCATTACTCTGTGTAGCGCACTATGCGGTGGCCATAATACTGTATGGAGTAATATACTGTCCGTTTTTGGAGCTATTGGAGAATTTAAAATGGATATCAGTCATGAGATGTAAAAAGTGAAGTATTTTTCATTGTACTATACCGCTATTTCTCTGCCGTATCGGAGCATCATAAGTTGTGCTATGTGTTAAAGGGGCGCTCTTTGGCCCAGGGCACATGAAAACCTGGAGCCAGCCCTACCCCCCCACAAATTTCGCCAAATAACCCCCATTTTTCAGTGCGTAACTAGTATAATGAAGTAAATTAAGGTTGAAATGCTTCAGTAGTAAGAATTGATATTTTTGGCATTCAAAAGGGCACTGTAGATGTGTTTCCTGTCCTCCACTCCCTGCCGACTTTGCTTCCCCATTGACTTGCATTGGGTTTCGTGTTTCAGTCGGCCTTCGACTTTTCACGATAATCGGCCAATTTCGTTCGACCCGACTTTTGCGAACGTCGGGTTTCACGAAACCCGACTTGACCCGAAAAAAGGCAAAGTCGCTCATCTCTTGTTGAAATGCATCAGTAATAAGAATTGATGTTTTTGGCATTCAAAAGGGCACTGTAGGTGTGTTTCCTGTCCTCCACTCCCTGCCGACTTTGCTTACCCATTGACTTGCATTGGGTTTCGTGTTTCAGTCGGCCTTCGACTTTTCACGATAATCGGCCGATTTTGTTCAACCCGACTTTTGCGAAAGTCGAGTTTCACGAAACCCGACTCGACCCGAAAAAAGGCAAAGTCGCTCATCTATAGTCATAAGTATTCAGACCCTTCACTCAGTATTGAGTAGAAGCACCCTTTTGAGCTAGTGCAGACATGAGTCTTCTTGGAAATAATGCAACAAGTTTTTCACATCTGGATTTGGGGATTCTCTGCCATTCTTCCTTGCAGATGCTCTCCAGTTCCATCAGATTGGATGATGAACGTTGGTGGACAGCCATTTTCAGGTCTCTCCAGAGATGCTAAATTGGATTTAGGTCAGGGCTCTGGCTGGGCCAGTCAAGAATGGTCACAGAGTTGTCTGAAGCCATTCCTTTGTTATTTTAGATGTGTACTTGGGGTCATTTTCTTGTTGGAAGGTGAATCTTCGGCCAAGTTTGAGGTCCAGAGCACTCTGGAAGAGTTTTCATCCAGGATATCTCTGTACTTGGCCACATTCATGTTTCCTTCAATGCCAACCAGTTGTCCTGTCCCTGCAGCTGAAAAATACCCCCATAGCATGATGCTGCAACCACCTTGTTTCACTGTTGGGATTGTTTTGGGCAGGTGATGAGCAGTGTCTGGATTTCTCCACAAATACCGCTTAGAATTATCACCAATAAGGTCTGTCTTTGTCTAATCAGACCAGAGAATCTTAGGGCCCCGTTACATTTAGCGATGCACCAGCAATCCTGACAACGATACGACCCGGTCAGGATCGCTGGTGGATCGCGAAATGGTCGCTAGTGAGCTGCCAAACAGGCAGATCTCACCAGCGATGTAGCAGCAGTCGGCATTCATTACTTACCTGTCAGGCGCGGCGATGATGACGTCCTCCGCCCACGTCCACGCGTTGCTCGTCGGCCCCAGCGGGAAGCCCAGCAGGAAGCCACCGCCAAGAAACGGCCCAGGACGTTCTCGCGCGATCAGCGATAGCCAGTGGGGGAGCCGTTCTGAGGTAAGTGTCACATGTAGCGATATCGCTAGAAATATCGCTGCTGCGTCACAAAATCGGTGACGCTTTAGCTATATTGCTAGCGATATCGCTATGTGTGAAGCCCCCTTTATTTCTCATAGCCTGGGAGTTCTTGTGTTTTTTAGCAAACTCTGGGCTTTCATATGTCTTGCACTGGTGAGAGGTTTCCTTGTTTTCTTCAGGCCACTCTACCATAATGTCCCAACTGATGGAGGGCTGCAGTGATAGTTGACTTTGTGAAATTTTATCCTATTTTCTTACTGCATCTCTGGAGCTCAGCCACAGTGATCTTGGGGTTCTTCTTTACCTCTCTCACCAAGGCTCTTCTCCCACGTTTGCTCAGTTTGGCTGGACAGCCAGGACTAGGAAGATTTCTGGTGGTCCTAAATTTCTTCCATTTAATGATTATGGAGGCCACTGTGCTCTTAGGAACCTTTAGTACAGCAGAAATTCTTTTATAACCTTGGCCAGATCTGTGCCTTGCCACAATTCTGTTTCTGAACTCCTAGACCAGTTCCTTTGAACTCATGATTCTCATTTGGTCTGACATGCATTGTGAGCTGTGAGGTCTTATATAAACAGGTGTGGGCCATTCCAAATCAAGTCCTATCAGTTTAAACACAGCTGGACTCCAATAAAGGAGTAGAACCATCTCAAGGAGGGTCACAAGGAAATGGATAGCATGTAACTTAAATATGAGTGTCTGAGCAAAAGGTCTGAATACTTATGATCATGTGATATTTCGTTTTCTTTTTGAATAAATGTGCAAAAATTTCTACATTTCAGGTTTTTTTTTTCAGTTAAGGTGGGGTGCAGAGTGTACATTAATGAGAAAAAAATGAACTTTTTGAAGTTAACAAAAGGCTGCAATCAAACAAATAGTGAAAAATTTAAAGGGGTCTGAATACTTTCCGTACCCACTGTATATGACTACGGCAATAGGAAATAGGTGTTATGGCTTTTAGAAGAAGGGTAAAAAAAGTGCAAAAATGAGAATTGAGTTTGACTGGATAACGTTAAATTCACCTAATAACTTTGGGTCATGCACTGAAACACATGTCTAAACCTTGATTGTTAATGCAAAAGCTAAATGCAGTCAAATACATTTGGTTTGGACTACTTAAAAACTGCATTACAACTGCACTGTGTGGCTTTACCCTTACATTGGATGTAATTTGACTAATAATTTAGAATCAGGCATTGGTTTGCTTAGAGTGGCTTGCTGTGAATTTGTGATGACCTCCGTCCATTATTCTAGTTGAAGATGTGCAATGAGCAGGCAATTTACATGGATAAAGAAGGATTATTTTGATTATTATTGGTCATTTATCAATCAACTATTTAATTGCCAATTGTTGGTAGTTCTGATTGTATTTCACAGTAACTAATTCTGGTTTCTTTAATGCAGACACTACAGGAATCCCAGCAACAGCTGACGAATAAGCTTAACAGTGCTCATGAGCTAACACACAACCAAGAATGCGTATTGCAGAGCTTGAGGGATACCCTGCAGAGTAGAGACCATGAGGTAGGTCATCTTGTGATAGACTTTTCTGTAACATAAAGCTGGCCATACACACTAGAGGACTGTCAGCCATGTGACTGCCATCTCAGCCGACTGTCCCGTACACAGGAGACCTTGTTCGGCCGAGCGCCCCGTCTTCTCTATGAGAAAGTCGGCGACTGACACGTTGGACAAGGCTTATCTCAAGGAGAACAATGCGATTGGCAGTCTGAACTCAGACCTTCACTATCAACATCTCTCCCAACTATTGGTCGGCTGGGACCCCCATACTTATTAGACCGATGGCCGAATCCATCGCTATCAGCAGCTTCAGCCGACTTAAAGGGAAAGTGCCGCAATTTTATATAATTTGCAAAAAAAAGAGTAAGTAACAAAACATGTTGTTTCAGCAAATGTTGTACTAACTAGGATTTATGGTTTGTTTGTAATAATGTTTTAATGTAGCCACTGAGCGCTTAAATCTTGATTTGCAGATCTGTGGAGGACTCATACAGTCTGCAAATATGGCTGTCCCTGGACATGGGAGACTGTGGTCGGTTCCCGACCTTATCTCTAAGGGTGGTTTCACATTAGCGCTTTTTAAGCGCACGCACGGCCGGGGGTAGCTCCGCCCCCGAGCCGGCTCTGCCTGGCGTGCCCGCCCCTTGCTTGTAGCTCCGCCTCCTAGCGCACAGCGGCTCCTGCGATCGGCGCACCCTATCTTTAGCATAGGGTGCGCAGATCGTGCGCAGGCCGTGCGCTAGTTGCGCTTTGACCTGCGCTGCGCACTTTTGACGGTGCGCCGTGCGCACCAAAATCAAACTATGCTAAAGATAGGGTGCGCCGATCGCAGGCGCCGCTGTGCGCTAGGAGGCGGCGCTACAAGCAAGGGGCGGGCACGCCGGGCAGAGAGCCGGCTCGGGGGCGGAGCTACCCCCGGCCGTGCGTGCGCTTAAAAAGCGCTAATGTGAAACCACCCTAACATTGCAGCCTCATTAGCAGTGAACTGGGCACGCCCCTGTGGGCTGCACTATTCACTGCTGTAGGTGTGGCTGGGTGCCATTTTACTGTAGCCCAGTGCTATCTGCTGAGCTCCACTTTCTGCACTGTGCTTCCTGCTCCACAGTCCTCCTGCTCTGTCTCCGCCTCCTCACTCACAGCCCCAGTGATCTCCGGTAATCTGACACCTTCTCTTTTATGACAGCTTTTATGGCTGTCTGAGGAGGACAGTGACATATACAGCCCATAGTCTAGTGTATAATTGGGGTAGGGGGGCCTGGAAGTTTCACCAGTGTGGGCATATCTGTAATACTGTCTCGTGTGATAGTCTGATAGTCTGCTGAGCCGTGTATCTAATCCTCCCCTGTGTGATACTGACTGCTGAGCCGTGTATCTAATCCTCCCCTGTGTGATACTGTCTGCTGAGCCGTGTATCTAATCCTCCCCTGTGTGATACTGACTCCTGAGCCGTGTATCTAATCCTCTCCTGTGTGATACTTACTGCTGAGCCGTGTATCTAATCCTCCCCTGTATGATGCTGACTGCTGAGCCGTGTCTCTAATCCTCCCCTGTGTGATACTGACTGCTGAGCCGTGTCTCTAATCCTCTCCTGTGTGATACTGACTGCTGAGCCGTGTATCTAATCCTCCCGTGTGATGCTGACTGCTGAGCCGTGTATCTAATCCTCCCCTGTGTGATACTGTCTGCTGAGCTGTGTATCTAATCATCTCCTGTGTGATACTGCCTGCTGAGCCGTGTATCTAATCCTCCTGTGTGATACTGACTGAGCCGTGTATCTAATCCTCTCCTGTGTGATACAGACGTGTATCTAATCCTATCCTGTGTGATACTGACTGCTGAGGCGTGTATCTAATCCTATCCTGTGTGATACTGACTGCTGAGGTGTGTATCTAATCCTATCCTGTGTGATACTGCTCTCCTGAAATACTCTGTGCTGCTGTCACCCTGCTCCATCCCCATATATCTCCCTCTGTGCCACCCCATAGACCAGCACACTGCTCTCCTGAAGTATTCTGTGCTGCTGTCACCCTGCTCTCAGAATCCTTTCTGCCTGCCATCCTCGGTGACTGTCTACTTGTCAGTATAACTGTTCAGTCACCTTCAAAATGTCTAATCACTGTGTTCCTAGATGTCATCCTATCTTCTCCCTTAGCAAACACCCAGAAGGGGAGGAGAGGAGTGACATCACACCCATGTCAGCAGACTCTGCCCATAATCACTGCAGGGCAGTAATGTGAGCTAGTTGTACACTAGGTTTTTGTGTCAAATTTCAGTAGCTGCTCCCCCTAGTGTTAACAAGTGGAAATGCCAAACTTTTTAAAATTATTTTTCATATTTTGCTAAATTATAAACAAATGATAATATTTTTTAAGAAAATTTAAACATTAATTCTTTAAAATGTTTTCAATTGCTGAAAAAATTTTTTTGATGGCACCTTCCCTTTAAGTCTAATGAGTATGGAGGCCTCTAGTGTCTTTTGTGTAGTCGATAAGGACATATTTATGAAATGTCCAATTACAATTATAACTCTTAGGATATTTAGTTATATAACCTAATGTGCTGCACCGAGTCATCTATAGCAGAGAGAAATGTACGTGCTGTGCCACCTATAGCCCTTTCTAATGATACTGAAGAGTCAGGGGTCGTAGTCTTTAATTTGGCTTCTCACATTTTTTTTTTAAATATATTTATTGGTATTTTAACAAGTATACAAAACCGAGCCCCCAAATTGTAGCTTTATAGTACAGCGGTAAAAACAACAGATTAACATCAGGTGCTATAATAAAACACCCCCCTCCAAGGTCCATGTTGCGAGAGTAAAAAGGGTTTAGACCAGCCATCAAATGAAAGTCAGTTTCCTACATAGCGTCTCCATAAATTTCCCAAGGAATTTAAAAGTCCAACTTTAATTTTCCCAAGGTCCCCTGCAATTCTTCCAAGTATACAAAACCGAGCCCCCAAATTATAGCTTTATAGTACAGCGGTAAAAACAAGATTAACATCAGGTGCTATAATAAAACACCCCCCTCCAAGGTCCATGTTGCGAGAGTAAAAAGGGTTTAGACCAACCATCAAATGAAAGTCAGTTTCCTACATAGCGTCTCCATAAATTTCCCAAGGAATTTAAAAGTCCAACTTTAATTTTCCCAAGGTTCCCTGCAATTCTTCCAATTATACAAAACCGAGCCCCCAAATTATAGCTTTATAGTACAGCGGTAAAAACAACAGATTAACATCAGGTGCTATAATAAAACACCCCCCTCCAAGGTCCATGTTGCGAGAGTAAAAAGGGTTTAGACCAACCATCAAATGAAAGTCAGTTTCCTACATAGCATCTCTCCATCAATTTCCCAAGGAATTTAAAAGTCCAACTTTAATTATCCCAAGGTTCCCTGCAATTCTTCCAAGAGGTACCAACTTGACCTTCGGAAGGGAAGGACAATCGACCGGATATCTGACCTAGAAAAGTAAATATATTATATACCTCCTCCATTTAGTGAATAATTTCTCTGCCTCTTTATCCACATCTCGATCCTTTCAGAAATCAGGGCCCTGCGAGCCTCGTCAACCACATCTTTAATCGTGGGGACTGTTGAGTTCAGACACCCCCTGAGTATGATTCTTTTCGTCACTAATGAAATCATGTGGAACAACTGCGTATCTGATTTTCCCAATCTAAGTCCTCCCAAACAGTGCAAAAATCCAGATCTTTGGATCTAATGCCATCCAGACTCCTAACATATCTTTCATTATCCTTTTGACTTCTTTCCAAATTCCCTGTATTTCCCTGGCTTCTCTCATTTTATTGATCTATTGATTTAAAAACTACAAAAGACAGTGCACTTAAAACCATCCATCATAGGGTGGCATGGTATTGGTAACAAGTAAACATGGGATAATGAATAAGACTTTGGTATACTGTATAACTACGCAGTAAAAATATAGCAGTGTAGATATACGTTTCTGGTATGAATATTAAGTGTGTGCTACTCTTTTTTACCATTAACTGTATATAATGCAGAAAGTGTAAAGCTATGTGCTGTGAAGCAGTAAGGGGAATTGTATACAAGGGTCATTATGTGTCCCCAAGGATGCGCATACAAGATTACTAACCCTACTGGAGTGCATTGTGATTACAGCCACGCCTGTGGTTACAATGCAGATTAAATAAAGCCCCCGTTACACACTGCGATATCGCTAGCAATATCGCTGTAAAGTCACCGATTTTGTGATGTTGCAGCGATATTGCTAGCGATATCGCTACATGTGATACTTACCTCCGACCCGCTCCCCCGCTGGTTATCGCTGATCGCGCGAGAAGCTCCTGGACCATTCCTCGTCGGCCACTTCCTGCGGCGCTTCCTGTGGTGCCGACGAGCGACGCGTGGAGCCGGGCGGGAGGACGCAGGATCACCGCGTCTGACAGGTAAGTAGCGATCCCCGTCCTCAGCGATGTCGCTGGTGAGATCTGCCTGTGTGGCAGCTCACTAGCGACCACCTAGCGATGCACCAGCAATCCTGACCGCGTCATATCGCTGGTCGAGATCGCTGGTGCATCGCTAGGTGTAACGGTACCCTAAGAGGTTGTGGATTTGGTCAAACTATTTGATCTGGTCAGATTTTAGGAAAATCTGACATGGGCTTTTATTTTTGGAGAGATCTGCAGGATTGGTAGTGGGGCAAATCTCTCCCTCCACTCTGGGTTTTAGGAGGGGGTCATGTCCACAAATCCCATTTAAACACATTGAAGAATAATAATAATAATCTAATAATAATAATCTTAATTTATATAGCGCCAACATATTCCGCAGCGCTTTACAGTTTAACAGTTCCAAACATAAGTCATAAGTAACAACGTTAACAATACAATAATTAAAGCAAAATAAGATGACCCTGCTCGTGAGAGGTTACAATCTACAATGAGGTGGGAGAGATACAAATTACAGGTGTGTATTTACAATGATGTATTTACAATGATGGTCCAGCCATCTTGAGGGAGTGAGGGATGGATGGAGATAGTGAATGGGCTACACATGCACACTTACATATAGAATGACTGTGATTAGTGAACCTGATAGGCCGCTCTGAACAAATGTGTTTTGAGGGAGCACCTGAAACTATGCAAAAATTGTGGATAGTCCTAATTTCTTGGGATAGAGCATTCCAGAGGATTGGCGCAGCGCGGGAGAAGTCTTGGAGTCGGGAGTGGGAGGTACGGATTAGTGCAGAGGTTAGTCGAAAGTCGTTTGCAGAGCGCAGTGGTCGGTTAGGCCGATAGACAGAAATGAGGGAGGAGATGTAGGGGGGTGCTGCTCTGTGGAGAGCTTTGTGGGTGAGAACAAGTACTTTGAATTGGATCCTATAATGAATGGGCAGCCAATGTAAGGACAGGCGAAGAGTGTACGTGTTCGAGTACCGATTAGCCAGATGGACGATCCTGGCCGCTGCATTAAGTATGGACTGGAGAGGGGATAGTCGAGTAACGGGGAGGCCAATTAATAGAGCGTTGCAGTAATCCAGGCGGGAGTGGATCAATGCTACAGTGAGGGTTTTTGTTGTTTCCATGGTGAGAAACGGGCAGATTCTACAGATGTTCTTTAGGTGTAAACGGCAAGAGCGGGCAAGAGATTGTATATGGGATGTGAAGGAGAGATTGGTGTCAAACATAACACCCAGACAGCGCACCTGCTGCCGGGGTATTATTGTGGTGCCACCCACGGAGAGGGAAATGTCAGATTTAGGAAGGTTAGTAGACGGCGGGAGCAGAACAAGTTCAGTTTTGGACAGGCTGAGTTTCAGACAGAGAGTGGACATGATGTTGGAGACTGCAGACAGACTGTCACTGGCATTCTTTACTACAGCGGGGGTAAGGTCGGGGAATGACGTTTATAGTTGTATGTCATCAGCATAAAGATGGTACTGAAAGCCAAATCTGCTGATGGGCTGTCCATTTTGAGCCGTGTAGAAAGAGAAGAGAAGGAGGCCAAGGACTGAGCCCTGAGGTACCCCGACAGCGAGAGGAAGAGGAGATGACGTGGAGCCAGAGAACAAAACACTGAAGGAGCGGTCAGAAAGATAGGAGGAGAACCAGGAGAGAGCAGTGTCCTCAATGCCTAGTGACTGGAGCCTAGAGAGTAGAAGATGGTGGTTAACAGTGTCAAAAGCTGCAGATAGGTTAAGAAGAATGAGCAGAGAGTGCTCACCATTACGTTTTGCTGTCAGAAGGTCAATGGTCACTTTGATGAGTGCAGTTTCAGTCGAATGTAGGGGGCGAAAGCTGGACTGTGAAGGGTCTAGGAGAGAGTGAGTGGACAGGTAATGGGTAAGGCGGGAGTAAACTAGGCGCTCCAAAAGTTTAGAGATGAAGGGGAGATTGGAGACTGGTCTGTAGTTGTTTGTGCAGGATGGGTCGAGAGTGGGTTTCTTTAGTAATGGAGTAATAATGGCGTGTTTGAAGGAGGATGGGAAAATGCCCGAGGAGAGGGAGAGATTAAAGATTGCAGTTAGGTGAGTTGTGACGACTGGAGAGAGAGACTGGAGGAGATGTGAGGGAATGGGGTCTATAGTGCATGTGGTTGGAAGAGAGGAGTCTAGAGGCTTCTTCTTCTGTGATGGGATCAAATGTGAAAAGTGAGCCAGGGGAGATGCGAGAAGGGATGGGAGTCACAGCACTTGATGGCTGGGAGCAGATTTCCTGATGGATATTATCTATTTTTTCTGTAAAGTGGGAGGCCAGGTCGTCAGCACCAATGTCTGTGATAGGGGCTTGTGTTTTTGGCCTGAGGAGGGAGTGAAAAGTGTCAAAAAGTTTCTTGGAGTTGTTAGATAGTGAGGAGATCAGGGTGGTGAAGTAGGTCTGTTTGGCGAGGTGAAGGGCAGCTTTATAGGTTCTTAACATAAATTTGAAGTCAATGAAGTCTTCTGGTGTGCGGGTTTTTCTCCATAGGCGCTCAGCACTCCTAGAGCATCGCTGGAGAAGTCGAGTTTGCGATGTGAGCCAGGGCTGTTTTACTCTGTGCTTGGAGGTTCTGAGGGTGAGGGGAGCTACTTGGTCAAGGGTGCTTCTAAGAGTGTCGTTGTAGTGACGAACAGCTAGATTAGGACAGGAAAAAGAGGAGATTGGGGACAGTGATGAGTGTAGGGAGTCTGAAAGTGTCTGAGGGTTAATGGCTTGTAGATTTCTGACTGTGTGGTAGGTAGGAGTGAGCTGGGGTGGGCGAGGATTTGTGAGCGTGAAGGAGAGAATGTTGTGGTCAGAGAGTGGAAGCGGTGAGTTATTTAGGTGGGAGATTGAACAGAGCCGGACAAAGACCAGATCAAGGGTGTTACCGTCCTTGTGTGTCTCAGAGGTTGAAAGCTGTGTGGCGCTTAGAAACCCGCTGTTTACCTTGGATACCAGCTTCCAGCGCCAGCATGCTAGTATCCAAGGTACAGAGCGGGTAACTAAGCGACGCGCTCGCTTGTTACCTGCGTCGTCGCTGGTTCTGATCGCTGGTGAGATCTGCCTGTTTGGCAGCTCACCGGCGATCATGTAGAGACACACCAGCGATCCTGACAAGGTCATATCATTGTCGGGATAGCTGGTGCGTCGCTATGTGTGACGGGAGCGTGATAGACGTTTGTCTAGGGTCAGTTTGGTCTTGGCCCGAAACAAGCACTACCCATTTCTAGGAAGTGGGGTTCCATGGTGAAGTGGCCAGAAGACAGCTGGTTGTCAGTTAGTGTTGCTGAATTGCAGTAATAGAGCCTTATTCCTGAATATGGTGGTTAGGCATATACACATGGTTTCACTCTAGTGGACCCTGTGTAGTGACAAAAGAAGGTCTCAGGCCTGCCTAAAGATGTGCAACCCGGACACTGAATGACAGACTCTGAAGTATATGTGCTAAAAGATTTATCACGCCTCTACCTATTTGTCCGGGAAGGTGTATGGGTGTATATTTATATCTAAAATGTGAATATATATACAGTGGGGAAAAAAGTATGTAGTCAGCCACCAATTTGTGCAATTTTTCCCACTTAAAAAGATGAGACGTCTGTAATTTACATCATAGGTAGACTACAACTATGAGAGTCAAAATGAGAAAACAAATCCAGAAAATCATATTGTCCCATTTAGAAAGATTTATTTTTCAAATTATGGCGGAAAATAAGTATTTGGTCATTAACAAAAGTTCATCTCAATATTTTGTTATATATCCTCTATTTGCAATGACAGAGATCAAACATTTTCTGTAGGTCTTCACAAAGATGGCACACACTGTTGGTGGTATGTTGGCCCATTCCTCCATGCAGATCTCCTCTAGAACAGGGATGTTTTGGGCCTGTCGCTGGGCAACACGGACTTTCAAATCCCTCCAAAGGTTTTCTATGGGGTTGAGATCTGGAGACTGGCTAGGCCACTCCAGGACCTTCATATGCTTCTTACCAAGCCACTCCTTCGTTGCTCTGGTGGTGTGCCTGGAATCATTATCATGCTGAAAGACCCATCCATGTTTCTTCTTCAATGCCCTTGCTGATGGAAGGAGGTTTGCACTCAAAATCTAATGATACATAGCCTCAATCATTCTTTCATGTACACGGATCAGTCGTCCTGGTTCCTTTGCAGAAAAACTGCCCCAAAGCATGATGTTGCCACCCCCATGCTTCACATTAGGTATGGTATTCTTTGGATGCAACTCGGCATTCTGTCTCCTCCAAACACGAGTTTTGTTTCTACCAAACAATTCTACTTTGGTTTCCTTAGAACATATGACATTCTTCCAGTACTCTTCTGGATAATCCAAATGCTCTCTAGAAAACTTCAAATTGGCCCGGACATGTACAGTCATGGCCAAAAGTTTTGAGAATGACACAAATATTAATTTTTACAAAGTCTACTGCTTCATTTTTTCTAATGGCAATTTGCATATACTCCAGAATGTTATAAAGAGTGATCAGCTTAACAGGAATTACTTGCAAAGTCAATATTTGCCTAGAAAATGAACTTTATCCCCCAAAACACATTTCAACATCATTGCAGCCCTGCCTTAAAAGGACCAGCTAACATCGTTTCAGTGATTGCTCCATTAACACAGGTGTGGGTGTTGATGAGGACAGGGCTGGAGATCAATCTGTCATGATTAAGTAAGAATGACACCACTGGACACTTTAAAAGGAGGCTGGTGCTTGCATCATTGTTTCTCTTCTGTTAACCATGGTTATCTCTAAAGAAACACGTGCAGTCATCATTGCACTGCACAAAAATGGCCTAACAGGGAAGAGTATCGCAGCTAGAAAGATTGCACCTCAGTCAACAATCTATCGCATCATCAAGAACTTCAAGGAGAGAGGTTCCCTTGTTGCCAAAAAGGCTCCAGGGCGCCCAAGAAAGACCAGCAAGCGCCAGGACCATCTCTTAAAAGTGTTTCAGCTGCGGGATCGGGCTACCAGCAGTGCAGAGCTTGCTCAGGAATGGCAGCAGGCAGGTGTGAGGACATCTGCACGCACTGAGGGGCGGAGACTCTTGGAGCAAGGCCTGGTCTCAAGGAGGGCAGCAAAGAAGCCACTTCTCTCCAGAAAAAACATCATGGACAGACTGATATTCTGCAAGAGGTACAGGGAGTGGACTGCTGAGGACTGGGGTAAAGTCATTTTCTCTGATGAATCCCCTTTTCGATTGTTTGGGACATCTGGAAAACGGCTTATTCGGAGAAGACCAGGTGAGCGCTACCACCAGTCTTGTCTCATGCCAACTGTCAAGCATCCTGAAACCATTCATGTGTGGGGTTGCTTCTCAGCCAAGGGAATGGGCTCTCTTTCAGTCTTGCCTAAAAACACAGCCATGAATAAAGAATGGTACCAGAATGTCCTCCAAGAGCAACTTCTCCCAACCGTCCAAGAGCAGTTTGGCGATCAACAATGCCTTTTTCAACATGATGGAGCACCTTGCCATAAAGCAAAGGTGATAACTAAATGGCTCAGGGAACAAAACATAGAGATTTTGGGACCATGGCCTGGAAACTCCCCAGATCTTAATCCCATTGAGAACTTGTGGTCAATCATCAAGAGACGGGTGGAAAAACAAAAACCTTCAAATTCAGACAAAATAAAAGCATTGATTTTGCAAGAATGGACTGCTATCAGTCAGGATTTGATCCAGAAGTTGATTGAGAGCATGCCAGGGAGAATTGCTGAGGTCCTGAAGAAGAAGGGTCAACACTGCAAATATTGACTTGCTGCATTAACTCATTCTAACTGTCAATATAACCTTTTGTTACTCATAATATGATTGCAATTATATTTCTGTATGTGATAAAAACATCTGACAAACACACATAAAAACCAGAGGGCAGCAGATCATGTGAAAATATAATATTTGTGTCATTCTCTAAACTTTTGGCCATGACTGTACTGGCTTAAGCAAGGGGACACGTCTGGCACTGCAGGATCTGAGTCCCTGGCGCCGTAGTGTGTTACTGATGGTAGCCTTTGTTATGGTGGTCCCAGCTTTATGCAGGTCATTAACTAGGCCCCCGTGTGGTTCTGGCATTTTTGCCCACCGTTCTTGTGATCATTTTGAACCCACGGGGTGAGGTCTTGCGTGGAGCCCCAGGTCGAGGGAGATTATCAGTGGTCTTGTATGTCTTCCATTTTCTTATTATTGCTCGCACAGTTGATTTCATCACACCAAGCTGCTTGCCTATTGCAGATTCAGTCTTCCCAGCCAGGTGCAGGGCTACAGTTTTGTTTCTGGTGTCCTTCGACAGCTCTTTGGTCTTCACCACAGTGGAATTTGGAGTGTGACTGTTTGAGGTTGTGGACAGGTGTCTTTTATACTGATAGCAAGTTCAAACAGGTACCATTACTACAGGTAATGTGTGGAGGACAGAGGAGCCTCTTAAAGAAGAAGATACAGGTCTGTGAGAGCCAGAAATCTTACATGCTTTTAGGTGACCAAATACTTATTTTTCACCATAATTTGCAAAATAAATCTTGCCAAATCAGTCAAGGTGATTTTCTGGATTTGTTTTCTCATTTTGACTCTCATAGTTGTGGTCTACCTATGATTTCAGTTACAGGCCTCTATCATCTTTTTAAGTGGGAGAACTTGCTTAATTGGTGGCTGACTAAATACCCCCTTAGACTATCATTTCTTCTGCGGTGTTTCCATCAGTGTGTCAAGAATGGGAGAAGAGGGTTGCATTGACAATCCAACACAATGGGCAGCACTTTGTACGCACTTTATAAGTGGTCATAAACTTGTAAATAACTCATGAAAGAATAAAGTTATGTTAAAACCAAGCACACCATTGTTTTTCTTGTGAAATTCCAAATAAGTTTGATGTGTCACATGACCCTCTTCCCATTGAAAAAAATAAAGTTGAATCCAAAATGGAGACTTCAAAATTGCTGCCATGGTCACCACCCATTTTGAAAAGTCCCCCCCCCCATATACTAATGTGCCACAAACAGGAAGTTGATATCCCCAACCTTTCCCATTTTATTTAGGTGTATCCATATAAATGACCCACCCTGTGTGTGTGTGTATGTATGTATATATATCTAATATATAAAGCTCAAAGTGTGTATGTATGTATGTGTGTATGTCCGGGATAGGCATCCGCACCCTCGCAGCTACAGCCACAAAATTTGGCACAGTCACGCGTCTGGACCCAAAGAGAGCGTCCTAAGCTATGTTGTGAGGCGAAATTTTAACCCCGCGCGTTCCAATTCACCAAACAATTTTGCCCCTGTCTACATACTAGGGGAAAAAGTGGTGCGTGTCAAGCCCCGCCCCTCATTATGATGTCATAATGCCCCTATTTGCATACTGGGGAAACAGTGTGTGCGTATCAACCTCCGCCCCTCATTATGATGTCACAATGGTTGCCATGGCAACGCTGATGTCATCATAGGTTGCAAGCCCCGCCGCCGCTCATTGTGATATCATAATGGTTAACTATGGGATGGATGATGTGTGATGGGTATATGGGCACTTGACTATGGGATGGAGGATATGTATGACGGGTATATGGGCACGGGACTATGGGATGGCGGATATGTATATGGGCACGGGACTATAGGATGGAGGATGTGTGATGGGTATATGGGCACTGGACTATGGGATGGAGGATATGTATGATGGGTATATGGGCACGGGACTATGGGATGGAGGATATGTATGACGGGTATATGGGCACGGGACTATGGGATGGCGGATATGTATATGGGCACGGGACTATGGGATAGAGGATGTGTGATGGGTATATGGACACTCGACTATGTGATGGAGGATATGTATGATGGGTATATGGGCACAGGCCTATGGGATCGTGGATATGTATGATGGGTATATGGGCACGGGACTATGGGATGGAGAATATGTATGATGGGTATATGGGCATGGGACTATGGGATAGAGGATGTGTGATGGGTATATGGGCACTCGACTATGTGATGGAGGATATGTATGATGGGTATATGGGCACAGGCCTATGGGATCGTGGATATGTATGATGGGTATATGGGCACGGGACTATGGGATGGAGGATAATTATAATTTGCTATAACTAACCACAGTTAGTTACTATGCCTGGGCAGCGCCGGGCTCTTCAGCTGGTATATATATATATATATACAGTATATATATTAGAAAAAAAGAAACAGCACAGTACTTAGCTTCGGGTGCCCGGCCCCCGGCAGAAAGTCCCAGTATTAGCCACAATTTCCAATATTCATTCCAAATAAAGGCAGCACTCCATAGTAACTCTTTTCAAGTGGTGGTGAGTTTTATTCAGCCCACATATCAAGGCAACGTTTCGGCTCAACTGAGCCTTTCTCAAGCAGTAGGTGTTACAAAAAAGTGTCTTTTTATAGACCATATAACAATCTCTCAATAATGTTAAATCATTTTACAATAAAAAAAAAATTTAAGTGCATACAGTTTCTTTCTTTCTGTGCCTGTTGCAATCTTATACTTCATATTAGATTCCATCTCAATAGTGTTTATGTGACGCCATGAACGCTAAAAACGCTGTATCTGGCGTTCCTGTAGCTCTACTGCGCATGTGCTGTGAGTCATCAGCTCTGTCATGTTCAGCCAGCCTATTGATACAGCGTTTTTAGTGTTCATGGCGTCCTCCATGTGGTGGTATGTAAACTAAAGGGATTATATGAGACACTATAGTACTGTATAATTAATATGACTAATGAGCAATCACATAAACACTATTGAGATGGAATCTAATGTGAAGTATAAGATTGTAACAGGCACATAGCACTTTTTGCACTGTTTGTACATGTGGACCCTATTGACTATAATGAAAGAAATTGTATGCACTTAAATGTATTTCTGTAATGTAAAATGACTGACATTATTGAGAGATTGTTATATGGTCTATAAAAAGACACTTTTTTGTAACACCCACTGCTTGAGAAAGGCTCAGTTGAGCCGAAACGTTGCCTTGATATGTGGGCTAAATAAAACTCACTACCACTTGAAAAGAGTTACTATGGAGTGCTGCCTTTATTTGGAATGAATATATATATATATATATATATATATATATATATATATATATTATATCAGTGTGTATAAAAAGTCTTACAGCCTCCGAACCAGTCTTCTTGTCTTTTCATGAATTTTTGAGAGATGTCCAGTTCTAGGTTAAGTCACTTGTGTGCCAAGTGTAAGCCACTTCTATGTCATCTCCCCCCTCGTGTTCCTTGGTATATCTAATACCTTGGAATTTTTTTGAGGTTCCTTTGTTGTGATGTAAACGTTGTAGAAACCATTCACCCCGAACCTGTTTTCACCTTCATCACCGGGACAAATTTTACAATTCTGACAACTGTCACTTTATGAGGTCATAACTCTGGAATACTTTATCTGATCCCACTGATTCTGAGATTCAAAATTTAGCAATTTTCAAACTTTAAATTTTTATGCCCTTAAATCGGAGAGTTATATCACTCAAAATAGTTAATAAATAACATTTCCCACATGTCTACTTTACATCAGCACAATTATTTAAACATAATTTTTTTTTGTTAGAAAGCTAGAAGGGTTAAAACTTTACTAGCGATTTCTCAATTTTACAACAAAATTTACAAAACCGTTTTTTGAGGGGTCTATATGACAGAAAATACCGGAAATGATACCATTCTAAAAATTGCACCCCTCAAGGTTCTCAACACCACATTCAAGAAGTTTATTAACCCTTCAGGTGCTTCACATGAATTTTTGGAATGTGGAAGGAAAAAATGAACATTTTATTTTAGACCAAAACTTTTTTTTATTTTTGCAAGGGTAACAGGACAAAATTTATTTTGCAATTTGTCCTGAGCATGCTGATACCCCATACTGATATGGCACACTAAATGCGTGTGTCGTCATCTTAATTGTTCTGCTTCCAAATTGAATGTGGGGTCTTACGGCGGGAGAAATTGTGACAAATGCAAGCAATTGTCTCTCAAATGATTTCTGATTTATTTCCAGAAGTGTACAACATTTTATAGCAAAAATCGAGCTGTCTCATTGCATTACATCATGAGTTCTTTCCAAATTACTGATTACCCCAAATAGCAAATTACTATTGATCTCACATGTTCTATATTTACTAAATAATCATTACGCAGATAATTATTGTTTCTGGCCTTGCCTAACCTGGTTTCGATGAGACTAGGTGGATACAGAAATGAGTCTTAGAGGACCAAAAATATCTTAAAACTACATGATTCTAATATTGAGCAAAGCGCCCACATAATATAATTTTCATTCTTGTATATATTCATATGCCATATATTCTCCCCTTAACAATACGTGGGGGAAAACACTGTGTAGGCTCACTGTAGGGCTCAGACAAGGAGTAACATTTTGGAACTCAGACTTTTATGGAATGGTCATACCAGTTTCATGTCTTATTTCGAGAGCCCCAGATGTGCCTAACAGTGGAAAACCCCCACAAGTGTTTCCATTTTGGAAGCTAGATGCCCTCAGGGGTAGAGGTATCTAGATGTGTGATGAGCAGCAGCTTCACAGAAGTTTATAATGTAGAGCAGTGAAAATAAATAAAATCACATTTTTCCCACAAAAATTGTATTTTATCCTCTTTTTTTCATTTTCACAAGGATAGCAGGAGAAAATGGACCCCAAAATTTATCCTGAGTACACCAATACACCCTGAGTATATCCTGAGTACACCAATACCCCACATGTGGTCAAAACTACTTTTGAGGCACAGTAAAAAACGAATCTGAACTGAGAAAAGTAAGTTAATGTGTATGCACAATGTAAGTGCATATTAACACATGACCATTAACCAGAGAAAACAGAAAGCAAAAAACACAAATATCCTGAACTAAAAAGTAAAAAATAAACTGCATATAATGCATAAAGGTAATAATAATAAGGGTATTTAGTAAACATAATTTTAATCAAAATAATGTACAAGCAATCCCGCCACGTCACTGCAACCCTTGTGGGACAGTCCCTACTCTAGTATTTAAAACTTTTTCACTTGCCAAGTGACGTGAATGTGAACAAGGATCGAGCGGCTGAACCACTAGTAAAAGCTTAGGCCAGACTGGATGGTTTTCCCAGCTCAGAAAGAGGGCGGTCACACCCATATATGCACTGAATGCACAATGAAATGAATAAAAAACTAATCTGAACTGGGAAAGTAAGTTAATGTGTATGCACAATGTAAGTGCATATTAACACATGACCATTAACCAGAGAAAACAAAAAGCAAAAAACACAAATATCCTGAACTAAAAAGTAAAAAATAAACTGCAAATAATGCATAAAGGTAATAATAATAATAAGGGTATTTAGTAAACATAATTTTGATCAAAATAATGTACAAGCCATCCCGCCACGTCACGGCAACCCATGATGGAGCTGAGTGGGGACTTTCTTTTTTGTGCATTGAGTTGAAGCTTTTATTGGGAACATTTTACATAACTTGGATCACATCTATCCATCGCTCTGTGCTGAGCACTTTACATCGGGGTTTCCCTTTAAATCTTCGAGTGATGTAATTCAGATGAAACCGCCAGAGGAAGGCTCTCACTATAATGAGGCAGCAGAGTTACTGTGGATTTCGTCTGACCTCTCTTCAGCGTTGTCCTTCTTTTCAGAAGTGCACAAAACTGTGGCAGACCGCGCTTTTATACTCACCTTAAAAGAGGGACACCACTGGATCACAGATCACACGACGTTCACAGTGCATCCATCTGCCTCATTATAGGGAATCTTCCACTGGCGGTTCCGTCTGAATCACATTTTTCAGAGACTTAAACGAAAACCCCGGTGTAAGTGTTCAGCGAGCCTTACTGAAGGAAAAGAAACAAGTCATGGAACTAGGGACCTTAAAAAATGACATTGAAAAATAGTAATATCCACATTAATGTAATAATTTTATTAGAGTGTACAATAAACATTCCTTTCTTACTTTAGATGTATGCTTAGGGTCATTGTCTTGTTGGAAAGTGAACCTTCGTCCAAGTCTGAGGTCCAGAGCACTCTGGAAGAGGTTTTCATCCAGGATATCTCTGTACTTGGCCGCATTTATGTTTCCAACAATTGCAACCAGTCATCCTGTCCCTGCAGCTGAAAAACACCTAAATAGCATGATGCTTCCACCACGTTTCACTTTTGGGATTGTATTGGGCAGGTGATGAGCAGTGCCTGGTTTTCTCCACACATACCGCTTAGAATTATCACCAAAAAGGTCTATCTTCGTCTCATCAGACCAGAGAATCTTATTTCTCATAGTCTGGGAGACCTACATGTGTTTTTTAGCAAACTCTATGCGGGCTTTCATATGTTTTGCACTGAGGAGAGGCTTCCCTCGGGCCACTCTGCCATAAATGCCCGACTGGTGGACGCCTGCAGTGATAGTTGACTTTGTGGAACTTTCTCCCATCTCCCTTCTGCTCAGCCACAGTGATCTTGGGATTCTTCTTTACCTCTCTCACCAAAGTTCTTCTCCCACGATTGCTCAGTTTGGCTGCATGGCTAGGTCTACAAAGACTTCTAGTGGTCCCAAACTTCTTCCATTTACACATTAAGGAGGCCACTGTGCTCTTAGGAACCTTGAGTACTGCAGAAATTCTTTTGTAATCTTGGCCAGATCTGTGCCTTGCCACAATTGTGTCTCTGAGCTCCTTGGCCAGTTCCTTTGACCTCATGATTCTCATTTGGTCTGACATGCACTGTGAGCTGTGAGGTCTTATATAGACAGGTGTGTGCCTTTACAAATCAAGTCCTATCAGTTTAATTAAACACAGCTGGACTCCAATGAAGGAGTAGAAATATGAGTGTCTTAGCAAATGGTCTGAATACTTATGACTGTGTGAAATTTCAGTTTTTCTTTTCTAATAAATTTGCAAATATTTCTACATTTCTGTATTTTTTTTTCAGTCAAGATAGGATGCAGAGTGTACATTAATGAGAAAAAAATTAACTTTTTTGAATTTACCAAATGGCTGCATTGAAACAAAAAGTGAAAAATGTAAAGGGGTCTGAATACTTTCCGTACCCATTGTAGGCTATGTGCCCACGTATGCAGAAAATTTCTGTTTCAAAACCGGACTCCTTTCCAGAAAAGGCGCGTTTTATTTCCGTGCGTTTCTTGAGCGTTTTCTGCGCAAAATCAGCGCGTTTTTGATGCATTTTTTTCCGCGCGTCTTCTGACTCATAGGAAATAGCTAAAAACGCGGACGTTTCTGCAAAATTAATGAGCATGCTGCGTTTTTTACCGCAAAGTGTTTTATTCGCGGAAAAAGTGCATCAATGTGTACAAAAAGGGCGGAATTCATTTAAAATGAATGGGATGCTTCTTGTATACGTATTTGAAGCCTTTTGACCGGGACAAACGCTTCAAAAATGCACAAAAAATGCTTACGTGGGCACACAACCTAGGGGTCCGGTTGTCAGCTGACAGAAACAGGTGACACCCTGCAGCTATTGCCTGCACACAGCCACCTGTACGCGTGCGATCGCCATGACGTACATATACTGCATTGGTTGGGAAGTCCTGTCGGACCATGACGTATACAGCAATATAGAATACTACACATCAGCCCCGAAAGCAGTGGCCATAACTTATATCGGCCAAACCTGGTGATAGGTTCCCCTTAAATAACTCCCAACTAATGTGATGGCTGGAAGAAGTTCTCTTTGGTGAGGCCTGCTATGTTGGGAGGTATTGATGATGCTGCTACTTCCAACTGGTTTTCTAAGCTTGCATCAGTCAGTAAAATGCAAATACAAAATAACTAGCAAGAGGGGGTGTGGCCTGGAGCTGGATGGAGGAAGATGTGTGAGCTCTGAGCTCCCATGAAGCCATCTCTAGAAAGCGACTTTTAAAAGCTTTAATGAAGAATGTCCTCCTAAAGACCCTTTGGATATAAGAGCTACATCTATTGGGAACATTTGGGTCTCTTTTGGTGGTTTTCTGAGAGAAACTCCTGAAGTTATAACACTCTTAAGTCAGCAGTGAGGAACAACAGCGGTGACTCAGCAAAACTCCTACTTGCCAGAGACTGGGAATCATCACTGCAGCAGGGTGTCACAGACAAGAGCTGAAGCAACTATTTGGTGAGCAGTGAAACCTGAGAAGGAGCAGGAGGCTCCAGTCTGAGGGGAAAGTGAAGACTGGAGGAAAAGAGAGAAGATAACCCCGCCGGGTGCAGGAGAAGCTGTGAGTGACAGGCAGAACGAATGACATGCAGCAAGGAGAGAGACAGGACGTCTGTTAGAAGAAGGTGCTGGCTGGATCCCCATTCCTGAATGCTGAGCTGACATCGGGAGTCTTTTGGGCTCTAATCCTAGTGTGGGAGCCAAAACATTCGAACCTGGGAGGAGAGGAGGACGCTGTTTAGGGAGGCGGCTTCGGATTGGAAACAAGCAGCTGATTATTCCTGTTAAGGCAGGAGATCACCGCAAGCCCGAATTGCTGCAGGAGGAACTCGCCGCAAGCCCAGATCGCCGTAGGAAGTGAGGAGAAGCCGACGGGTGTTAAGAGAACGGTGATTGACAGGCGGCGCCGGGTCTGCGGGAGCAGGAGCTTTTGCAGGTCCCGATAGGCTGCAGGAGAGGAGAAGAGATCGCAGAGGAAAGCGGAGGAGTCAGCTGAGCAGGAGCAGTTATTGAAAGCTGATCTGCGCCCCCCAGAAGGAAGGAGTCAGGTGCCTGTGAGGAGGAGGAGGTATGCTGGGTCCTCCTTTGCGGTGGGTGCGCTGGTGTGGGGTGCTTCTTGGGCATCTGGCTGGATTAGGCTCATACTGGTGACAATGCGCTGAAGTTGAGGAGCAGAGGGAGAGAGGCGGCTGGACTTTAAGGCCTCTTTCACACATCAGGCGCGATCCGGCGCTTTTGACAGAAACCGGATCCGGTGAAATGCAATGCCGGATCCGGTTTCCCCCCCATTGACTTGCATTTGCGCCGGATCGCGCCGGATGGCCATGCGTTTCATACGGTTTGCGCCGGATCCGGCAATGTGTCGCGATCCGGCGTCTGGAAAAAATGGTGACTGTAACATTTTTTGTCTCCGGCGAAAAAGCCAGACACGCCGGATCCGGCGCGTCCGGCTTTTTCACACAATGAAAGCCTATGAGCGCCGCAATGCGCCGTATCCGGCGAAAGCCGGATCCGGCGGCCGGATCCGGTTTTTTGGTCTGAGCATGCTCAGTAGCTCTGCCCACAAGACATATATAAAAGCAAGACAGTGGGACCCACAGCCACACCCAACATGCCACCCAAGACAGCAACCAGGCGCAGGAGAAGGCAGGAGACCACTGCAGCACCATCGCACCACCACCACCCCAAATGGAGCAGCAAATAGAACATGCTGAGGAGGGGAGGCCAGCAGCAGATGAGAGACGGTAATTATCAAATAACCCATTCCTCCAAACTAGGGCTATTGAATATCAAGATATTCATTGGCCCTTTGTTTCTCTTTATTCAACAGCCGCCCAATAGATGCAGCAGCAGCAGCAGCAATGGCAGCAGCTGGAACACCACCCACAGGCATGGAGTGTGGCCACCAGGAAGACAGCACATCATCTTCTGGGAGCCCTCCCTCGCATCGTCAGCGTTTGACGGTAAGTTTTTATTTCCAAAATCCATCTTCTCTGTAATATATGTCTATTCATTGCCTTTTATTTCAAAACAGGAATCACAAGATGAAGAGGAGCTCCCAGAAGAAGAAGGAAGGGGTGGACAGACACCTGGAGTGGGCTCACAATTGGTAAGTTTTGTGCATCAAACGCAGAAACACAACATCACACTACACACAACACATAGAAAACAATGTTCTGCAGACCACACACAGCAAACAAATGCCTACATCCAAAGACATAACATTTTTTGTTTTCTTCTCTAGTCTTCCCAATCTGGTGCTTGGCCAAGAGGTCCTCGCAGTGCCTCCCAGGGTCGTCGGCGACAGCAACGCGGCGGTCACCAGCGTGTAAGTATAAATATTTTTGCTTTGTTTTTTTGCACTTTTTATTTCATTTCTTTTGTGGAGGCTAATTATGTTATTTTTGTCTTTTTCTTTAACAGCCTTCACAGCGTGCTCCCGACTCTGACGGTGAGGATGGAGGGATTGATGTGGACCGCCTCATCGATCTCGTCAGAGAAAGGGAGCCGCTCTGGAATATGGCTGACCGCCGCCACGCTGACCTGATCGTTACCCGACGACTCTGGGAGGAAATCTGTTCGCTCCTTGTGGGCCGCTGGGAGGACCTCGAAGCTCGGGCCCAGATTAAAGAGCGTAAGTATATACAGTACCGGTTGCTTGATGTAAACCAGTGTTTCCCGAACTCCAGTCCTCGTGGTCCCCACGGATCATGTGTTCAGGATTTCTATTTACTATGGAAATCCTGAAAACATGACCCCTGGGGACCATGAGGACTGGAGTTTGGGAAACACTGATGTTGTATACTAACCACTCCTTTCTCGTTTCAGGGAACAGAATTGTGAATCGGTGGCGGTCTGTCAGAGATCGTTTCAAGAAGGAGTTCAATAAAGAGATGCGGGCCCCGAGTGGATCTGGAGGACGCAGGAGCAAGTACAAGTACGCAGAAGCCCTGTCGTTCCTCCGGGAAACAATGGTCACCAGAAGGTAAATATTACACACCACATGTGAAAAAAAATGTTATATGTAAATTTTTTTTTCAGCCAGGGCCATACCATGTCAGTATTTTAATTGTTTTTTTTTCTCTTTATTCCACAGCACGGTGAGCAGCACTCGGGAGCCGGCACGATTGGACCCTTCTGAGGCGATCCCTGAGGAGACCGGCACCGAGGGACACTTCGACCGCCCCGGTACATCTGCACCTTCCCAGCCTTCCCACACATTCGACCCATCTGTCCCATCCACCAGCACAGGAGCATCGTGGCCGCCTACATTACATGAAGCTGCTGGTGAGGAGATCGCTTTCCCTTTACCCCACCCTTCTGCCCCTGCCACCTCTAGTACACCTGCGGGTACTGGGCGGCAGCTGCAGAGGGGTCAGGAAAAGACTTATGCGCCAGAGTTCTTGCATCTGAATGCATCTTTCCAGAACTGTCTAAAAGTCTTGTCAGAGCAAATCTCCGCAGGCTATCAGCAGATCAACTCCAGCATTCTGGAGGTGAAGACACTTCTGCAAACCATGCATTCAGAAGCAAGATCTTCGCCAAACCACACCTTTTTCAGGTCTGTTGTGGGGCGCATGGAAACGCTCTCTCCTGCCCAGCAGATGCATGTAATGCATTCATGCCACGCTGCTCTCCAGCAAGTTACCTCCCAACCTCCTCCTCCTCCCACCACAGTAGTTCCTCCACCTGCACCCCCTCCAGCCACTTTCCATCCTCCCCCTCCTATTACATCTACACCCCCTCCAGCCACTTTCCATCCTCCCCCTCCTATTACATACCATCCACCTCCAGCCACTTTCCATCCTCCCCCTCCTATTACATACCATCCACCTCCCCAGCACCATCCACCTCCCCAGCACCATCCACCTCCCCAGCACCATCCACCTCCCCAGCACCATCCACCTCCCCAGCACCAGCAACCTCCCCAGCACCAGCAACCTCACCAGTACCAGCAACCTCCACAGTACCTGCAAACTCCCCAGTACCAGCAACCTCCCCAGTACCAGACATCTCCCCACTTCCAGCAACCTGCCCCGTACCAGACATCTCCCCACTTCCAGCAACCTGCCCCGTACCAGACATCTCCCCACTTCCAGCAACCTGCCCCGTACCAAACTCCTTCCCCATACAACTTGCTATCAACATCATCTGCTCCTACAGTCCCTGCCCAACCCTCCACTCCACCACCCACCACCTCTTCTGCTTCCCACATGTCCACCCATTCTGTAGTTTTTTCCACACCTTCACCTCTAACTGTTCCTTCCCCACCACGATCCCAGTCCTCTCTCCACACTCCCAGTGTCGAAGTGTCCCGCAGCCCCTACAGCAGTATTTCCACCACACACTACACAGAATTATAATGTGTGTATTTAAATAAAAATGACCAGTTTTATGGTTTCAGTTTTATAGTTTCAAAGTTTTATTAAACAAGTTTATTAAAATTTTAAAAAAGTTTACTAAAAAAAACATTTTTCAATAAAAGTTAAATTATTTTACACTGGTTGTCTGTCATTTCTTTCTGCGGTAAAAAAGGTTAAATACAGGGTATTTAAAAGGTGAAATGGTATTCAAAACTAGGTATATAACTGTGGGTAAATTTTAGCTTTTTGCCACAGTTGTGTTCCTGGTTGTGTTTGAAGCAAAGTATTTCACCTAAAAAGTTGTGTTTATTGTTGGTGATTTCCTAACAATGTACACAACTTTTGTTAAAAGGTGAAATACTTTGCATAAAACACAACCAGGTACACACCTGTGGCCTAAAGCTAAAAATAGAGACCATGACAAGATAGCCAACTTTGGTTGGCAAAGGTATATACTGTTGGTACAGAAGGTACACAAGTTTGGTTAGGGCACAAATCTTTCACACTCTGTCATCCTGCCAGTGTACTCTGCCTTGAGGTGACATAAAGTATAGTGCAAAATTGTCCCTCATTACTGAAACCGTCACAGAACTTCTAGTGGTAATGTCATGGTAATCTTGCAAGGTGGTTTCTTCAGAGGTGTCCTCAATGGAAATGGGTTCCTTGCAGATAACAAAATTGTGGAGTACCACGCACGCTTTGATCACCTCGTCCACAGTTTCTGTCTTGAGGTTGATCGCAGTCAATAGGACCCGCCATTTGGCTGTCAGAATACCAAAGGTACATTCAACCATTCTTCTTGCTCTTGTGAGGCGGTAATTAAAAATGCATTTTGGTCTTGTCAATCCTCTGCTAGAGTACGGTTTCAAAAGGTGTTCTGACAGCTGGAAGGCTTCATCCCCTACACAGACAAATGGCATAGGTGGACCAGATGTTTGCGGCAGCGGTCTAGGTGGTGGGAACTGGAAGGTGTTTCCATACAGTTTACGCCCCATGGCAGACAGTTTGAAAACTTGAGAGTCATTGGAGCGGCCATAGGCCCCAATATCAACCACAATAAATTTGTATTCCGCGTCAGCGATGGCCATGAGGACAATTGAAAAATATTTCTTGTAATTGAAATATTCCGATCCCGATCCAGCTGGCTTTACAATGCGGATATGTTTCCCGTCCACAGCGCCCAAGCAGTTTGGAAACTGACATATCTGTTGAAACTTGTCAGCAATTTCAATCCACCTCTCTGTTGTGGGCTCTGGTAGAAACTCTTCAGCTAAGGAGTCCCACAGTGCACGGCATGTGTACTTCACAATTCCAGATATGGTGGAAATCCCGAGTCTGTACTGGAAATGCAGTGACGAAAGGGATTCTCCAGTTGCAAGAAATCTGTGGGGAATTAAAAAACAATAAATTAGTTTTAAATCACAGCATTACATACCAAAACTGACCTATAACACTTGGAGATACAAATTACCACCAACAAGATTGCAGTGAAAGTGTGCTCTGATGCGATCATATCCAATAAATGTGGCTTACCTTAAAGTCACCATCAGACGCTCTGCTGGTGAAACAGAGAAGCGGCAATAGGTGTCCGCTTTTCTTATGAGGTGTGCAATACGCTCCACCAAGTAATCAAAATTCTCCATTTTCATCCTAACATATCCAAAAAATTTATCCGGGTTTCGTCGAAGGTCCATGCATAGTGTAGAATAGACCCCACGCGTCATTCTCTTGGCTGTGATGGGGTGGATCCACAAACGTCGTCTACGATGCCTGATGCGCTGCTGTCTCGCTCTCTCCTTCTCCAGAACAATCACCCTCAAACGATTTGCCTCCGCTGTAAAATCCGCCAAATTCTTCAAAATATTTCCAATGACAACATCCATCTTCGCCAGTAACTTGCTCTTCTCTCCAACCTGCACTTTCTCCTCTACAACCTGTCAAAGAAGGGCTGTAGGAACATGCTATATATAGTTTTCCAGTAGCCAATCCCGTTCGGAAGGCCACAAGGGTCAATTTTAAAAACCGGATCCGGCGTAATCCGTCGAAAAACGGATAGAAAAACGGATGAACCGGATGAGACGGATCCGGTTTTGTCTGGCCAGAAAAAGATGGATCCGCCAGAAAACCGGATCCGTCACATCCGGTTTTACGAAACATTTGCCGGATCCGGCGTTCCGGCACGACGCCGGATCGCGCCTGACGCCGAAAACCTGATGTGTGAAAGTAGCCTAAGAAGGAGAAATAGGATCCTTTGATTACAACATGTTTAGGGGCTGTTAAAGTCTGATTTTGTGTGTTTAGTGAGTGCTATCAAGCCTTTAAGCTTGTAAATTATTAATATTTGATACATATACTGCAGTGCTACGGTCTTTTTTTTTTTTTCAGTGTTGTTAGTTCTTAGAGGCGTGTTTTGGGATAATCAAAAAACCTTCAGTGATACTGCATTTATTCACTTCTACTTTTTAAGCAATACACCTGACATATATAAAGGTATATATCTAAAATGTCCCCAAAAAAAGGGGATTCCCCACTGAGTAAGAATCAAAGGACAAGAGGTACTACATACCAACCAAAAACGATCCCAAAGGGAGATTCTCCCAATCTACTCAGTCCTGTGAGATCTAGATCACCCATTAAAGGGGAAAATAAAAATAATAAACCGTTAAAGAGTAATTTATTATACAATAAATCAGAGCAAGGAAATATAGTCTCAACAACTAAACAAAATTTATATCCTCCTTCCGTGATCACATCCTCCCCATCTGTTAATCCTAATAATAGTAAAATTAACATCACTACAGAGGAAGAAATGGATTTATCAAAATCAGTCAACAGAAAGGGAGACAAGGATAAAATTAAAGGGGGGGGTTACTTTTGTCAGACTCAGAGAGCACCTCGGAGGACATCTCCCCCAATGATAGTCCTGCAAAACAGCCTAAAAAAAGGAGCGCTCGGAATTTTTGGGTGATACTGATTTCGTGCCCATTAATTTAGATGATCTGCTGACATCGGAGAAGCAGGCCACTGAAGGTGTTTTGGCTAGATTCTGTAGATCTATCAATGATTCTATTAGATTGGGATTTGAGGCCCAAAATAAGACCCTTCAAGACACTTGCAAAGATTTCACCCAAAGATTCGAGGCAAATGAGTCTAGAATTACCTCCGTGGAAAGTAAAACGGATGAGCTGTCCAGACAGAATTTAGAACTAAAATCTGAGATTGATTTCCTTAAAATAAAAATGACTGACCTAGAGGACAGAAATAGGAGGAGTAACCTTAAAATTAGGGGGATCCCTGAAGAAATTCCTCAGAAAGATCTTGCAGGTTATGTCACAACCTTTTGCAAAAAGATTATACCTAGCTTGACGGAGCTAGAACTTACTTTAGAAAGAGTGCACCGTCTGTCTCGTCCCAAAGGCTTACCTCTGGACAGACCTAGAGATGTTATAGTAAACTTTCATTTTTATATCACAAAAGAAAAAATACGTAATTTTACAAAAGAGAAAGGTCGCTTTCCCGCACCATACACTCATATCAAGACTTTCTCTGATTTTTCTAAAAATACAGTGGACGTTAGGAAGAATTTCAAGGTGGTCACCACTAAACTTAGAGATATGAATATTTCATATAAATGGGGGTTTCCGGTTAAATTAATAGTGTGGCATAGGGGAAAAAATGTCCTGCTTAATACTCTGGAGAAGGGTCTGGACTTTATATCTTCCGTTCGGGATGCATATAAAGATAAAGGAAATGGGTAAATCTGAACTGCCAGTGATTTAACTAGGTTGAATATTTTCTTGTTAACTATTTATGGATGGCTGAGAGGGAATTTAGCCACTCTTTCTTTTTAGTCCCCAAAGTAGGTGAGATTCCAATTAATGGGAATCCTCCAGGAGGACTCTAGAGAGTTATTTTTCTCATTATTTAGTTTTAGTTAGATTGCAAGGTCTACTGTATTACTTTTTTTTGTGTGTGTGTTTTTCTTTTTCTTTTGATTGTTATTGTTTTGGAATCTGATTAGGCCCAGTAATTGTTATAATAATAATATGAAGATTAATATTGTTACTTATAACGTCAGAGGACTCAACTCCCCATATAAGCGTTTCACATTTTGGAGAGAGGTAAAAAATTTTAAAGCAGACATAATCTGTGTACAGGAAGCCAAATTCACAAGAGAGAACCACCCAATCTTTCAGAATAAAAACTTTCCCCACATGTTTAAATCCCTTAAAGATACAAAAAAGGCAGGTGTGATCACTATTATTAATACAAATCTCCCTTTTCTGTTTGAAAGTGAAGTTTTGGACCCACAAGGCAGGTTTCATATTCTCGTTTGCTACCTGAATAATAAAATCTGCACTATTGTTAACGTTTACGCCCCTAACAGCAAACACATTTCTTTTTTCAATAAATTGATAAGAAGGATCAATGAGGTTAAAAAAGGAGAGCTTATTATAGCAGGGGACTTTAACATGGTCCCGGACAGCATTTTGGATTCATCTTCTATGGTCCGTCAAAAATATCAATCTCTGTCTAGATGGATTATTCAAAACAAACTATATGATGCCTTTCGGTGCCTAAATTCAACATCCCGAGAGTATACCCATCATTCTGATGCCCATAAACCATCATCAAGAATAGATTTATTTTTAACGGACATCTTTACATTATTAAAGTTCAAGAAGATCGAAATCCTGAAGAAATCAATTTCAGATCACGCACCAGTTAGGGCGGAATTTAGCTTGGGAAGGCCTATAGAGAACAGTTTTCTCTGGAGAGCAAACTCAGCTCTTTTTCACATCCCTGAATGCAGAGAGTTAATTGAGCAAACGATTAATAATTACTTTGCTGAGAATTGTTCAGAAGAGATCAATCCGTTTACTTTGTGGAATGCCCATAAGGCAGTGGTTAGGGGGTCCATTATCCAACTATCATCAAGGATTAAAAGGAAACGGAGGGAAAAAATCGTGGAGTTGCAAAATCTAATAAAGTCAAAAGAAGAACTGCAAAGCAATTTATTAAAACCCTCACATGAGATTCAAATAGAATTAATAAAGCTACGTTCTGATTTAAAATCAGTAATTATCTCTGATTATGATGCGGTAATTAGAGCATCTAAGTTCAAAAATTACACTTCAGCTAATAAACCTACTCGGTTTATGATGTCTAAGATGAAGCAGGATCGCATCAATAGAAGGGTTTCTAGAATTAAACTAGCATCAGGAGAAGTTAAATCCCATCCTTTGGATATCTCTAATGCATTTGCAGATTTTTTTTTCAGAACTTTATAATTTAAACCATGACTCTTCGACTCACATCCCCAATGAAGATGATTTAAAATCTTTTTTTACAAATCTGAAACTTCCCAAAATAAGCTCCTCAGACTTGGACTATATAAATAAAACTTTTTCGGATTTGGAGATTTGTAACACCATTAGAAACCTAAAATCTCATAAAGCATCTGGACCTGATGGGTTTTCGAATGACTATTTTAAATCCTTTGCGAATATTCTTTCCCCATATTTAAAAAAAGTCTTCGATCTAGCCTCGACTCAGGGACAATTCCCTAGAGAAATGTTGGAGGTGTGTTCATTTTAATTCCAAAAGGTAAAGGGGACCCAGAACTAGTAAATAACTATAGGCCTATCTCTCTCATTAATGGAGATATAAAGATATACTCAAAGGTTCTTGCGGATCGTCTCAAGAGAGTGTTTCCCTATCTGGTCAATAATGACCAAATTGGATTTATAACCGGACGACAAGCACCAGATGGTACTCGTAGAATTTTAAACATTTTAAACATGATTAGAACTTCCAACATACCATCGGTTTTTGTAACCATTGATGCGGAAAAGGCATTTGATAGATTGAACTGGGCCTATCTTAGAACGACTTTATTTGAGTTTGGATTTAATGATAGCTTTATTTCGTCTGTCTTTGCTCTGTATTCTAACCCAAATGCAAGGGTATTTATTAACAACCAATTATCCAATACATTTTCAATAACCAACGGCACGAGGCAGGGTTGCCCTTTGTCACCCCTGCTATTTGTTTTAGCTGTCGAGCCTTTAGCTGAAAAAATCCGGAATAACAATCTTATTAGTGGTTTTAAAACCCAACATTGGCAATACAAAATAGGTTTGTTTGCAGATGACTTATTTTTTTCTTTAACAGACCCTATCAGATCGATAGAAGCATTATCTTTGGAATTGGACTTGTTCCTAAAGGTGTCATACTTTAAGATTAACCCATCTAAATCCAAAATTCTTCAATTCAATATGGACCAAGACTCACTTGAGAAACTTAAAAAATTGACGAACTATATCTAGGAAGAGACTGGTATTGAATACTTGGGAATTATAATCACCAACAATTTCAAAAAAATAATTCCAACAAACATAGATGCTCTCATTAAAACATTCTCACGGGATTTTGTTAAATTTAACCTCATTGATCTCTCACTCATGGACAAAATTTTGATGGTCAAATCAGTTATTCTACCAAAAATGTTATATCTTTTTAGGATACTACCATTGGTTATCCATTCTTCATTAATAGGGAAAATCCAAAATTTAATAAAAATTTTTATTTGGGGAGGAAAAAAGGCTAGAGTTGCTTTAGACATTCTGCATAAGAATAGGAGGAATGGAGGTATGGGTCTCCCCAACATTAAGGCTTATCACCAAGCTTGGCTTATAAAACATAGTCAGGTATGGCTTGGGGCTACCTCTCCTGCTTGGCTGGATATTGAATTATTTTGTAGTAACTCTAAATCTTTGCAAGATTTACTTTTAAAGTACATATTTACTCCTTCTTTGAGAGACTACCCTCATCCAATTTTTCAGTCTATCATATCTGCCTGGTTGAGCCTTACAAGGCTTGTTAGAGGGGAAGACAGAGAGACTCATATTATGGATTTTTCACTGCAAATCTTAGCCTCAATATTTCATTTCTCTTTACCTAAATGTTGGTTAGACGCTAAAATTAAAAATGTGGGCAACATCTATGATGGTTCAACCTTTCTGACATTTAGCGATATTAAAAGGATATATGGATTGCCTTCTTCAGAATATTATTCTTTTATTTTTTTAAAAGAGAAGATTCAATTCTTACTTAAAACTAAACATATCAGCCTAAAAGTCTTCTCTTTAATATTTGGGAATCCTAATCACAAAACGATTTGGAGCCTTAGAAACATCTATAATTTTTTTAAAAAAGACACCAACCTGCTTAAAAATGCTTATATTATTCGGTGGGAAACTGACTTCAACTCGTCTTTCCCAATTGAAAATTGGGAACAAGCTATTAAAAACACCTATAACTCCACGATTGCTATGTCTTTACAGGAATCTTATGTTAAGGTTTTGTTGAGATGGTACTATGTCCCAACACGCCTTGCTCATGTTAGCCCAGATAGCTCCCCTCTGTGCTGGAGGGGTTGTGGCTTCCCTGGCAATATGCTTCACATTTTTTGGAGCTGTCAAAAATTAAAGAGTATATGGAGAGAAACAACTTTGCACATCAACGCCCTAACAAGTCATAAGATTACCATCACTCCTCACATGGCTTTGTTCTCTCTTGATCTAGAAGATATGGATTTGACATTTAAGTACGTCATAATTCATATATTTTTAGTTATTAAAAACCTTTTGGCTTCCTGGTGGAAAAGGAAGGACGTCCCTAATTTTTCTATTATTTTGGATGCCCTCCGAAAACTAGTCATCTGGAATATAGATTTGCTATTAACAATGATTTGCTGAGTAAATACAATAAAAAATGGGACAAATGGAATGCTAAATACATGGGGCTTTGAACCAGAAATGTCTTTGTTATTTTTGTTTTGTTCTGGGTCTGGTAACTTATTAGTTAGTCTTAGTTTGACTTTGTATAGTTAGATAGACTATATTATTTTAATTTAATTGTGTACTGTGTTATTATTCTATAATTGTAAGTGATTTCTATGTACTTCTTATATTTTGTATTTTACACTTACACAATTATGGCTACAATTAATCCATGCTAATGGGTTCTCTAATTTTTATAAAAAAAAAAAAATTCCCATTTCCTACCTCCCTATCCCTTCCCCTCCTTTCCTATTATTAATAATCAAAAGTTTAATAAAAATTATTTGAAAACAAAATAACTAGCAAGAAAAAAATGCAATTGCAAAATTATAAAAAAAATATTTAAAAAATGATAGTAAAATGCCTGCAAATATAAAAGTGCACAAGAAATAATTAGCAAATTTGCAAAATAAAATCACAAATGAGCATGCAAAAAATAAGAATAATGCTAAGTAGTAAATGCCTAAAGCTGCAACCATGAAAAAAATGCAATATAAAAAAAGAGAAAAATATTAAATTAAGTGTGCATGGAATTTTTAACCAGTTACTTGCTGACTGACAAGATGCAGTGGGCTGTGCAGTTTTTGCAGAAAGTACATGCATGCCAGTGCAGCCATGTCAGCTTGCACTAAGAGTGGTGATCTCCAGACATGTTGCATGGAAGCCCTGCCTTGCAGGAACTCAGCAGAAAGGCAGCCAGCAAACAGGAAATGCATCTGCAGCAGGGAAGGCTCAAACTTACTAATGCACTGGCCCCCAGCTGCCTGCACTCTCATATGCACCAGGAGGATTTTGCATTTGCACAGTGCAAACTCCAGAATTTAGGCTCCTCTTACCTCCCTTACCAGGCTGAGACATTCTCCCCTTTGCTTTGGCTGGGAGGGTGCACAAAAGACTTTGCCTCTCCTCTCTTTCTAGTTTTACAACCAACATGCAAAGTGACAGTGTGCAGCTTCAGATCATCCTGCAGAGCTGCCAGGGGTTGCGTGAGGCTGGTCCTGGATTGCACTTGCAGTGCACGGTGCTCCTCGTTCTCCCTCCTCCGCTCCATAAAATAGATTTACAGCACTTGCAGTTGCAGCCGAGAATCGCCAGGATTAGACTGTCAGCGGCCTCGCTGAACAATAAAGTATTTTTTTTGTGAGTAAAAAGTCTCTGACTGGAAATAGTCAGGGCTGTCTGATGAGTCAGATAACACCTACACGTCGGACTCAATATCACGCGCACCTCTGAAGAATTAAAGGGCTGGCGGCCAAAAAACGGGCAAAGTGGCTGCAGGCCGCACAAGATGATATCACAGGCCGCATACAGCCCACGGGCCGGACGTTCCCCACCCCTGATTTATGCAGTCATGGCAGAAAGTGTTGGGACCCTTAAAATTGTTCAAAAATATGAAGTATTTCTCACAGAAAATTTTAGCAATTACACATAATTTGTTATGCACATGTTTATTTACTTTGTGTGTACTGGAACAACATAAAAAAGCAGAAAAAAGAGCGAATTGGACATAATTTCACACAAACTCCGAAAATGGGCCGGACAAAATTGTGGATGAACATCTTTGTTTCAAGCATGTGATACTTGTTTAAACCCACCTGTGGCAAGTTACTGGAGTAGGCAATATAAAACATCACACCTGAATCCATATAAAAAAGGGGAAAAGTTGACTTAATCTTTGCATTGCGTATATGTGTGTGCCACACTAAGCATGGAGGACAGAAAGAGAATAAACTGTCTGAGGACTTGAGAACCAAAATAGTTAAAGAATATCAACAATCTCAAGATAACAAGTCCATCTCCAGAGATCTTGATATTCCTTTGTTCACTGTGCACAACATAATCAAGAAGTTTACAACCCATGGCACTGGAGCTACTCTCCCTGGAAAGGAGAGAGAAAATTGAAAAGATCAAGTTGCAAAGAAATTCAAGCTGTCCTGCAGGCTCAGTGTGCATCAGCATCAGCGTGATTTATCCGTCAACATTTGAATGAAATGAAACTCTATGGCAGGAGTACCACATAACTGACACAAGGACACAAAAAAGATAGACTGTAGTTTGCCAATTTCTTCTGGGAAAGCGTTTTGTGGACAGATGGGAACAAGATGGAGCTTTTTTTGTGAAGCACATCATTTTACTGTTTACTGAAAACTGAATGAGGCTTACAAAGAAAAGAACACATTACGACAAATATGTTGGAAGTTCAAAGCTGTTTTAGAGGTTATTTTGCTGCCTCTGACATTGGATGACTTGACTGTATGCAGTACATCATGAAATCTGAAGATTAGCAGAGAATTTTGGGTAACAATGTAGTGCCCAATGTTAGAAAGCTGTGTTTGCGTCCAAGGTCATGGGTCTTCCAGCAGGACAATGATCCGAAACATGCTTCAAGAAACACCCAGAAAAGGATGGAAACAAAGCACTGGAGGAGTGTTCTGAAGTGGCTAGCAATGAATCCGGATCTAAATCCCATTGAACATCTGTGGAGAGATTATAAAATTGCTGTTGGGAGTAAAGAATTCAAATATAAGAGACCTGGAGCAGTTTGTAATAGAAGAGTGGTCCAAAATTCCAGTTGAGAGGTGCAAGAAGCTTGTTGTCTGTTTATACAAAGTGACTGGTTGCAGTTATTTATTCCAAAGGATGTGCACTGTGCAACCATATATTAAGTTGAGGATGCCAACAATTTTCTCTGGCCCATTTTTGGTGTTTTGTGTGAAAAGATGTCCAATTTCAATACATCCAAAGGATATAAACATGTATAGCAAAATATGTGTAATTGCAATACCGTAATTTTCTGGGAGAAATACTTCACTTTCTGGAACAAGTTCAAGGGTGACAATACTTTTGGCCATGACTCTATATATGAAAAAAGTGCTCCAGTAGAAGAGTGCTGTGAAGTTTTTTAATGGGCCAGATTTTGGGTGTGGGATTTAGAAGCGACTAAAGAGCCTGGGATTGGTCGCTCCCATACAATCCAGCCCAGGTTTACAAGCCAGCAGCTGGATTGGCTCAGGTGGGTGATGTGTGTGAGGGATTAGTTTTGCTGCTGACCCATACTGGATCGGCTGGATTGGCTCAGGTGGGTGATGTGTTTGAGGGATTAGCTTTGCTGCTGACCCATGCTGGATTGGCTCAGGTGGGTGATGTGTGTGAGGGATTAGTTTTGCTGCTGACCCATGCTGGATTGGCTCAGGTGGGTGATGTGTGTGAGGGATTAGTTTTGCTGCTGACCCATGCTGGATTGGCTCAGGTGGGTGATGTGTGTGAGGGATTAGTTTTGCTGCTGACCCATACTGGATCGGCTGGATTGGCTCAGGTGGGTGATGTGTGTGAGGGATTATTTTTCCTGCTGACCCATACTGGATCGGCTGGATTGGCTCAGGTGGGTGATGTAGATGAAGGAATTGAGGGTAAACTGATTAAATTTGCTGATGACACAAAGCTAGGAGGGATAGCTAATACTAGAGAAGAGAGAGAGAGGATTCAAAAAGATTTAAATAAACTGGAGAAGTGGGCAGCAACTAACAGAATGGTTTTTAACAGGGAGAAATGCAAAGTACTACATCTGGGCAATAAAAATGGAAAAAGCATATATAGAATGGGAGGAATAGGGCTAAGTGACAGCACATGTGAAAAAGACTTGGGTATACTAATAGATCACAGACTGAATATGAGTCAACAGTGTGATGCAGCAGCAAAAAAGGCAAATGCAATTCTAGGATGTATTAACAGAAGCATACAGTCTAGATCACGTGAAGTCATTATTTCCCTCTACTCCTCTTTGGTCAGACCTCATCTGGAATATTGTGTCCAGTTTTGGGCACCACATTTTAAAAAAGACATCAACAAACTGGAGCAAGTTCAGAAAAGAGCGACCAGAATGGTGACCGGTCTGCAAACCCTGTCTTATGAGGAAAGGTTGCAGGATTTGGGAATGTTTAGTTTGCAAAAGAGAAGACTGAGAGGAGACTTAATAGCTGTCTACAAATATCTAAAGGGCTGTCACATTGTAGAAGGATCAACTTTATTCTCATTTGCACAAGGAAAGACTAGAAGCAATGGGATGAAACTGAATGGGAGGAGACACAGATTAGATATTAGAAAAAACTTTTTGACAGTTAGAGTGATCAATGAGTGGAACAGGCTGCCACGAGAAGTGGTGAGTTCTCCTTCAATGGAAGTCTTCAAACAGAGGCTGGACAGACATCTGACTGGGATGATTTAGCGAATCCTGCTTTGAGCAGGGGGTTGGACCAGATGGCCCAGGAGGTCCCTTCCAACTCTACGATTCTATGATTCTATGATTCTATGTGTGTGAGGGATTATTTTTCCTGCTGACCCATACTGGATCGGCTGGATTGGCTCAGGTGGGTGATGTGTGTGAGGGATTAGTTTTGCTGCTGATCCATACTGGATCGGCTGGATTGGCTTAGGTGTGTGATGTGTGTGAGGGATTAGTTTTGCTGCTGATCCATACTGGATCGGCTGGATTGGCTCAGGTGTGTGATGTGTGTGAGGGATTAGTTTTGCTGCTGACCCATGCTGGTTCGGCTGGATTGGCTCAGGTGGTTGATGTGTGTGAGGGATTAGTTTTATTGCTGACCCATACTGGATCTGCTGGATTGGCTCAGGTGGGTGATGTGTGTGAGGAATTAGTTTTGTTGCTGACCCATACTGGATCGGCTGGATTGGCTGAGGTGGGTGATGTGTGTGAGTGATTAGTTTTGCTGCTGACCTATACTGGATCGGCTGGATTGGCTCAGGTGCGTGATGTGTGTGAGGGATTAGTTTTGCTGCTGACCCATACTGGATCGACTGGATTAGCTCAGGTGTGTGATGTGTGTGAGGGATTAGTTTTGTTTCTGACCCATACTGGACTGGCTCAGGTGGGTGATGTGTGTGAGGGATTAGTTTTGTTGCTGACCCATACTGGATCGACTGGATTGGCTGAGGTAGGTGATGTGTGTGAGGGATTAGTTTTGTTGCTGACCCACACAGAGCGAGGAGCAGTGGCTGAAATTGCCGTATGGGTAAGAGACCGTGTAAACTTGCCCACTCAGAGAAGGGACTGTTTCTTTGTTTGCTTGTTACTCGTTTATTCGGAGAAAGGCTATTTTTGTTTCATGTTGAGTTTGTTAATGTTTACGCTGGGAAATAAACCTAAGACAGTTTTTGTGCCATGAACCAAGTGCCAATGTGTGTACCCAAACCGTGCAGCGGAAGAGCGAACCCCTGTTATATATAATATATGTTAGTCTTTCCTGTACTTACAGAACTTTCACATTTTCTTCTAGGTTATGGAACTATATCAAATAGTAGACGAGCACAACACTACTATTGCTAAATTACAGGATGTGCTATTAAAGGGTCAAAAAGAACAGCTAAAAGTAAGTAATGCTAAAGGACTGCCAACACAATCCTCACTTCCTATGATGCTGCCAAGCACTGATCAGCAGGCATAACCTATTCAGTAAGTCCTGGGATGGTCCCATAATAAAGCTCAGCAATTATAGTAAATCCCCTGTGGTCACCATCGGCAAACTGCAACTCACTCGTAGGCATCTAATATATAAAGCTCAATGTTTGTGTGTATGTATGTGTGTATGTCCTGGGATTGGCATCTGCCCCGTCGCAGGTACAGCCGCAAAATTTGGCACAGTCACACGTCTGGACCCCGAGAGCGTCGTAGGCTATGTTGTGAGGTGAAATTTTAACCCTGCGCGTTCCAATTCACCAAACAATTTTGTCTATTATTATCATTTCTATGGTGTTATCGTCCTTCTGTAAAGCTGGAAATAACACAATTTATTACCATGCCAACACAGACCACCCTGCAAAGACTGCAGGGGGAGCCCAGTATCACACAGGATAGGATTAGATATACGGCTCAGCAGTCAGTATCACACAGGATAGGATTAGATACACGGCTCAGCAGTCAGTATCACACAGGATAGGATTAGATACACAGCTCAGCAGGCAGTATCACACAGGATAGGATCAGATACACCGCTCAGCAGACAGTATCACACAGAATAGGATTAGATACACAGCTCAGCAGTCAGTATCATACAGGATAGGATTAGATACAAGGCTCAGCAGTCAGTATCATACAGGATAGGATTTGATACACGGCTCAGCAGTCAGTATCACACAGGAGAGGATTAGATACATGGCTCAGCAGTCAGTATCATACAGGATAGGATTAGATACAAGGCTCAGCAGTCAGTATCACACAGGATAGGATTAGATACACGGCTGAGCAGTCAGTAACACACATGATAGGATTAGGTACATGGCTCAGCAGTCAGTATCACACAGGATAGGGTTAGATGCATGGCTCAGAAGACGGTATCACACAGGATAGGATTAGATACACTGCTCAGCAGTCAGTATCACACAGGATAGAATTAGGTACACGGCTGAGCAGTCAGTATCACACAGCATAGGATTAGATACACAGCTCAGCAGTCAGTATCACACAGGAGAGGATTAGACACATGGCTCAGCAGGCAGTATCACACAGGATAGGGTTAGATACAGAGCTCAGCAGTCAGTATCACACAGGATAGGAATAGATACACGGCTCAGCAGACAGTATCACACAGGATCGGATTAGATACACAGCTCAGCACACAGTATCACACAGAATAGTATTAGATACACGGCTCAGCAGACAGTATCACACAGAATAGGATTAGATACACGGCTCTGCAGTCAGTATCACACAGGATAGGATTAGATACACGGCTCAGCAGGCAGTATCACACAGGATAGGATTAGATACACGGCTGAGCAGTCAGTAACACATGATAGGATTAGGTACACGGCTCAGTAGTCAGTATCACAAAGGATAGGGTTATGTATACACAGCTCAGCATATGGTATCATACAGGATAGGATTAGATACACGGCTGAGCAGTCAGTATCACACAGGATAAGATTAGATACACGGCTGAGCAGTCAGTAACACACGATAGGATTAGATACATAGCTCAGCAGAAAGTATCACACAAGAGAGGATTTGGTACACAGCTCAGCAGTCATTATCACACAGGATAGGGTTAGATACACAGATACACATGTTGTTTATGAAAAGGCTCTTGAATGAGTTGAAAATAAAATACTATCAATACTTGAGTAATCGTTTAGTTAATTTGTGTTGCGCATCTGTAGTGTTGAATATATGATGTGAAATGTTTTTATGTGCAATATAATCATTATAATTTGTTATAACTAACCACAGTTGGTTACTATGCCCAGGCAACGCCGGGCTCTTCAACTAGTCTATTACTAAAACCAGTAATGAAGCTCTGTGTGGCCTTTACACTTTTCGTCAGGAAGCCACTGGAAAAAAATAAAACTGATATTCGGGTTGCTTCTGCATGTTCTGCAGATATTATTCTAACAACAGTGTATAATTTTACATTTTAAGGCAATTTTACTTTTTGAAAACTCATAATATTTTAGTCTTTTTAGATTAAAACTGGACTAATATGCAATACAGTCCATACTTAATGCAGCGGCCAGGATCGTCCATCTGGCTAATCGGTACTCGGACTCATCCGCTCTTCGCCAGTCCTTACATTGGCTGCCCAATCATTATAGGATCCAATTCAAAGTACTTGTTCTCACCCACAAAGCTCTCCACAGTGCAGCACCCCCTTACATTTCTTCCCTCATTTCTGTCTATCGGCCTAGCCGACCGCTGCGCTCTGCAAACGACTTTCGACTAACCTCTGCACTAATCCGTACCTCCCACTCCCGACTCCAAGACTTCTCCCGTGCTGCTCCTATCCTCTGGAATGCTCTACCCCAAGAAATCAGGACTATCCACAATTTGCATAGTTTTAGGCGCTCCCTCAAAACACACTTGTTCAGAGCGGCCTATCACGTTCACTGATCAAAGTAATTCTCTGTGTAAGTGTGCTTGTGTAGCCCATTCACTATCTCCATCCATCCTTCACTCGCTCAAGATGGCTGGACCTTCATTGTAAATACACAATTGTAAATACACACCTGTACTTTGTATCTCCCCCACCTCATTGTAAGATTGTAAGCTCTCACGAGCAGGGTCGTCTCATTTCGTCTTATTTTGCTTCAATTATTGTATTGTTAACGTTGTCACTTATGACTTGTGTTTTGAAACTGTTAAACTGTAAAGCGCTGCGGAATATGTTGGCGCTATATAAATAAAGATTATTATTATTATTAGAGAGCTAGTTGGGTGTTTAAGCACCACTAGTGATACCTTCTATCACTTCTCAAAACGTTGCGTCCCTGTGGAGCAATAGTGCTATAAAGGGCCACTTAGCAGTTAAGAAATATAGTAAATCCCTGTATCAGAATTTTTCTGCATTTCTCTGTAGCGTAATATACATGATGCAGTGTGGTAGGGTCACAAATTGGCATCATACTCGGGTAGATATGCTCTCATTCCCGACTGTTGACCCATCTAAATAAGTCGGCAGAGATCTAATAAATGACCTAACTGCTCTATCGTTGGGTGCAAAGATTTTTCAGCCAGCTTAATATTAGTGATCAATCTGTGTAACAACCCTGCTGGCATCACTGCATGGCCTCCCATCCCCCGCACACCAACTTACTTTCTGCTTCAAGCCATGCTGTGAAATCTGCCTGTTGCCAGCCCTGAGCTCCATGTGCTATGCCTCTTGTTTTCCTGCTTGCTCTCCATGTTTCCTGACTGTGTGTATAGGGGGGCAGCACCTGAATTCTCTGGTTCTTATGCAGTCAGGGTGCACCTGTGTAATATGTCCCTTACCAATCACCTAGAGGCCTTGACTATTTAGTTTTGCCACACCCACTGACCTTTGCCTGTGCAATGTCTATACTCAGTTAGTATCTTGCTGCTGAGGAAGCCAGGCCCTGTTCTGTGTATCTCCTTCTCTGTAGGAATACTCTGTCTCGCTTTGTACCTTGTCCGCCTGCCAGGAGGCAGAATATCCTGGTCCTTGTGTCTTTGTCCCTGAGTCTCTGTCTGAACTTAGTTTTACCTCTGTCTGTCAGTCTCCTTGTCTGTGGTTCCTTCTCTGCCGTGTCTTTCCTTGTGTCCTCCCTATCTGTGCATCTGCACGGCTCCCTAGCCGCTCTGTCTGCACGGCTCCCTAGCCGCTCTGTCTGCACGGCTCCCTAGCCGCTCTGCCTGCTCGGCTCCCTAGCCGCTCTGCCTGCTCGGCTCCCTAGCCGCTCTGCTTGCTCGGCTCCTTAGCCGCTCTGCCTGCTCGGCTCCTTAGCCGCTCTGCCTGCTCGGCTCCTTAGCCGCTCTGCCTGCTCGGCTCCTTAGCCGCTCTGCCTGCTCGGCTCCTTAGCCGCTCTGCCTACTCCGCACTCCTGCGGCTCTGCCTACTCCGCACTCCTGCGGCTCTGCCTACTCCGCGCTCCTGCGGCTCTGCCTACTCCGCGCTCCTGCGGCTCTGCCTACTCCGCGCTCCTGCGGCTCTGCATACTTCGCACTCCTGCGGCTCTGCCTACTCCGCACTCCTGCGGCTCTCCCTACCTGCACCTCCTGTGTGAACAGGTCCAAACCTGTTCCTTCATATTCCACTCCTTCCTGCCTATATCCATACCTGCACCTCCTGTGTGAACAGGTCCAAAACTGTTCCTTCATATTCCACTCCTTCCTGCCTACATCCATACCTGCACCTCCTGTGTGAACAGGTCCAAACCTGTTCTCTCATATACCACTCCCGCTTGCCCAGTGTCTCCAAGCCGTGCCCGCTTGCCCAGTGTCTCCAAGCCGTTCCTGCTTGCCCAGTGTCTCCAAGCCGTGGCCGCTTGCCCAGTGTCTCCAAGCCGTGCCCGCTTGCCCGGTGTCTCCAAGCCGTGCCCGCTTGCCCAGTGTCTCCAAGCCGTGCCTGGCTGCCAGTGTACCAAGCCGTTCCTGCTTGCCCAGTGTCTCAGCCTGCCTGTTAGTCACACCTGTCCAAGTGACTTGTCCCCGGGTGGGACCAGCAGCCACAGCCAGACACCACCCTGGAGTGGCACCCGACAGCTATCTGCCGCACAAGCCTGACCTCACCATCAGAGGCTCCAGTGAAGACCGAGGTAGCTGTCGTAGTCACGCCCCTTCCAGGGTAGTCTGGTTTGTGGCCCAGTGGGGCCACAAACCCCCGGCTCGCGCCATTCAGCCAAGGCGCGAGCGTGACAATCTGTTCTTGTAGAATTAGTTACATACCGTATTTTTCGCTTTATAAGACACTCTGGATTATAAGACGCACCCCAAATTTTGAGGAGAAAAAGAAGAAAAAATATTTTTTTAATCAAATGGTGGTGCTTCTTATAATCTATGCGTCTTATTGCTTACCGGGGGTGGTGGCTCGGTGAAGCGGGGTCCCAGGGTCGCTGCTGGAGGAGGCAGGAGTGGGGTGATACTGCAGGCCGCAGGAAGGGATAAGAGGGTGCTCTGATGTGCAGCGCGTTGCCAGGGGGTCTTGTGCTGCTGCCAGGGGGGCTTGTGCTGCTACCAGGGGGGCTTGTGCTGCTGCCGGGTGTCTCCGGGTGCCCGGCAATGCTGGCCGCTGCTGTGGATGTCTCCGTTGCCCAGTGGTGTCTCCAGGTGCCCAGCCCGGGGCTCTGCCGACATTTACGGGGGTGTCCGGGTGTCTCCGGGTGTCCGGCGGTGCTGTGGGTGTCTCCTCGTGCCCAGCCGCATCTACGGGTGCACAGCGGTGTCTCTGGTGCCCAGCCCGGGGCTCTGCTGACATTTTGCGACAGGCCAGTGCCCCGGGGCTCTCTCTCGGTTCCCTCTGTGTGATAACTGACTCCGGCAATATGGCGGCGCATGCGCATATGGTGATCTCGGGACAGAGATCTCGAGAGATGAGATTTCAGCACTGAGATCTCATCTCTCGAGATCTGTCCCGAGATCGCCATCAGCGCATGTGCTGTCAATTATCACACAGAGGAAACAGAGAGAGCCCAGAGGCTCTTGCTTGTCGCAAAATGTCGGCAAAGCCTCGGGCTGGGCACCGGAGACACCGCTGTACACCCGGAGACGCGGCAGGGCACCCAGAGACACCCACAGCACCGCCGGACACCCGGAGACACCCAGACACCCAAGTTTGGGGGGAAAAGAGTGCGTCTTACAAAGCGAAAAATACGGTAGTTACGTAGGTTGAATAAAGACCTAGGTCCTTTAAGTTAAACCTTTCTTCACCAACTGTAAATTTCATTCTAGTCTAGCTATAACCCGCAATGTTATGGGTATCAAGGAAATCTTCCAGCTCTTTTTAAAAGCTGTTACAGTGTCTGCTATTACTAGCTCTTGTGATAGCGATTTCCACAGTCTGACTGCTCTAACAGTAAAGAACCTTTTCCTGTTTAGCTGTTGGAATCTCTTTTTTTCCACCCATAATGAGTGCCCCCTAGTCCTCAGCATGGTCCTTGGAAGGAGCAAGTCATGTGCCAGTGTTTTGTACAGGCCACACATATTATACCTGTAAATGAGATTCCTTCTGAGATGTCTTTTTTCTAAGCTAAACAAGCCCATCTTTTCCAACCTTTCATCATATGAGAGGCCTTCCATCCCTTGTAATAATCTAGTTGCCCATCTTTGAACTGATTCTAACTTATGAATACCCTTTTTAAAGTGTGGAGCCCAAAACTGGTTCCTGTATTCTAGATGTGGCCGCACTAGTGATTTATAAAGGGGTAATAATACGTTGGGATTGCAGGAATTAATCTCTCTTTTTATACTTCCTAAAATCTTGCTTGCTTTTGCAGCTGCTTGACACTGAGTACTGCTGCTCAGCCTACTTGTAACAAGAATATACAAGTCCTTCTCTTGATCTGTAGTCCCGAGTATACTATTTTTATACAGTATGTATAACAATAGGATTACTCCATCCTAGGTGCATTAACTTACATTTATCTATATTTAATCTCATTTGCCAAGTGCTTCCCCATTCAGACATCTTATTCAGATCGTTTTGCAATATTGTAATGTCTAAGGTCATATTTTAATATTCTACATAGTTTGGTGTCATCAGCAAAGACTGGCACTTAATTATCAATCCCATCCGTGAGGTCATTAATAAACAGGTTAAAATGAATCTGTCGGCTAGTTTCACACTAGCGTTTTTTTGCGCTGCGTTAGGAGCGCACATGAAACGGATGCGAAAAACGCATACAAACGCTTGTAAACTCTGCGTTTTTTTGTAGCATTATTGTGCGCATAACGACAAAAAATTGCAGCGTTTTTATGCGTTTGTAAGCGTTTTTCATGCATTTTTTATGCGCAATAAACTAGAGAAAAAATCCTTGGAAAATTCTTGCAACACACTCAAGCAATTTATATAGCCCCTTTTTACTGCTGAATTCTTCACATTTGCTTGCATTTGGCTTGAGAAACATGGATCTGCGCTGGAAGAGCTTTGACTTGGATCTGGACATGAGGATGGCTCAGGCTTATGCAGTTGCTTGCCATGAACAGAGGGAGAGAGAGAGGCAGCGAAGACGGCAGCAGCGCCGCATGTGGATACATCCCATTATTGAACTTCGGGAGAGCCGTGGAGCGTACCACACCCTCTATAGCGAGCTCCAGGCAAACACTGAGAAATTTACGGATTATACCCGGATGACCCAAGAAACCTTTCACTATTTGCTTGGTCGGGTAAAAGAAGTCATCCGGAGACAGGACACGCAGCTCCAGCGTGCGATTACTCCTGAGGAATGGCTCCTGGTCACATTAAGGTACGTAGTTTTCATAAACCAATGGCTGCTGATTTTCCTTGGTTGTGACATGTACTCTTCCAAATCTTGCAGAATTACAGTTCTGCCATGTCGTTAACTAATAAAAGCTGCGGTAATTTTTTCATGGCATGTATTGAACCAAAGGCTGCAGAATTTTTTTGGGGGGGTTTTTAATTAAACGTGTGTAAAAAAAATTACGTATACACAAATATTAATTATTGTTTTCTATGTGTTACAGATTCCTGGCTACTGGAGAGACCCTCTCGTCACTGCACTTCTAGTACCGGATTGGAATCTCCACGTTGTCTGGAATTGTAGCGGACACCTGCTGGGCTCTATGGAACGTTCTTTGTCCCGCATTCATGCCCATGCCCACTGCAGCAAAGTGGTTGGAAATCGCCGAAAGATTCTGGACTGTATACAATTTCCCAAACTGCGGATGCAGACTGTAAGTTTATTGCAGTGGACATTGGGGCATTTGACCGTGGGAATGACTCCCAGGCTTTTAAGACATCGGACATGGGCAGGAGGTTGTATGGCAACAACTTCGATTTCCCCATGCCACGTCCTCTTCCCAACACCGAAGGTCCACCACAGCCATTTGAAATGGTTGGTGATGAAGCGTTCCAGATGTGCCAAAACCTCCTCAAACCCTACTCCAGCCGGGACTTGGACCTACAAAAAAGAATTTTTAATTACAGGCTGACCAGGGCCAGGAGAACAGTAGAGTGTGCTTTTGGTATACTTGTATCGATATGGCGCATTCTTGGCACAGCTATTAATCTTAAACTGGAAACAGTGGATGAGGTGGTCAAAGCCTGTGTTGTTCTACATAATTTTGTAATTTCTCGAGAGCACCTGAACTTTGATCTTGATGATGTTGCTCCTAATCCTTTGCCAGAATTTACACAGCACCCTCTCAGGTCATCCGTTGAAGTTGGCCAAATGAGGGACCAATTTGCGGCCTACTTCAACTCAGATGTAGGACGGGTGGATAGGCAAGAGCAAATGTTGTAAAAAAATTTTATTGCATGTTGTTGGTATGTTAATAAAAAAAACTGTTTTGATACCTGTACTGAGTGCATTCTCTGTTTTTACACTCCCAATACCATTAGCAAGTAGCCAGGAGTATCAGTGAATTTATGATGCTGTGTTTTGTGCATCATGACTTCACTAATACTCAAAGTTCCCCAACTTCAGTCCTCAAGGTCCACCAACAGATCATGTTGTAATGAAATTAAAAGAGGATTCCATACAACATGATCTGTTGGTGGCCCATGAGGACTGGAGTTGGGGAACCGTGCAATATTACAAGAATGTAGAGATTGCTGTGGAAAAGACAAGTCATGTAGGTTGGTCGCGTTGACAACACATATCTCCAAGACTGACACAAGAAACATGTCAGTAATGGAGATATCTGCTGGCAAAAACGCTAAGTGTACGGCGCAGTGTGTGTAGTTGGCGATAGACACAGTAACCAATCCAGATTTTGTGAAAGCACAAGTGCACATTTATTTTGTAACGAACAAAAAAAAAAAACATATTTTATTAGGAATGACCTTTGGGGGAAGTTTGGGAGACTTTGGGTGTGTGGAGAGACGAGGAACGACTGGAGGTTGAGGAAGGGGTTCTAGGAGAAGGGGTGACGAAAGTACTGGGGGAAGGGAGCTCTGGAATGGACAAGGAGGCATGTTGAGAGACATTAGGAGGAGAGGGTGGATGGACGAACAAAGTTTTTTTTATTTCTTTGGCGCAGAAATATCCTGCCCGAACCGACTGGCAGCCTGTGAACGCCTTACTTTTGTTGACCGCCTGGTGACGGTGGACTGTGGCATTGCCCTGTAAAAAAGGGAATGCGGATCCCCACTTTGCTGCTCTGTGGTGGCGGTGCTGCTGGAAGTGGCAGTGGCGGTGCTCCTAGAAGGGGAGAAAGTTGGGTCGGTGCTCCGAGCAGGAGACTGCCTGTCTGGGATCTCAGGCAAAGTTCTTTGGGGACTCCAAGGAGGAGAATTGGTGGCGGTTATATTTCGATGAGGAGTGGTGGCGGTGCTCCTTTGATGAGGAGTGGTGGTGCTCCTTTGATGCGGAGTGCTGCCGGTGCTCTGTTGCTTAGGAGTGCTGGCGGTGCTCTGTTGCTTAGGAGTGCTGGCAGTGCTCTGTTGCTGAGGAGTGCTGGGGGTGCTCTGTTGCTGAGGAGTGCTGGCGGTGCTCTGTTGCTGAGGAGTGCTGGCGGTGCTCTGTTGCTGAGGAGTGCTGGCGGTGCTCTGTTGCTGAGGAGTGCTGGCGGTGCTCTGTTGCTGAGGAGTGCTGGCGGTGCTCTGTTGCTGAGGAGTGCTGGCGGTGCTCTGTTCCTGAGGAGTTCTGGCGGTGCTTCTTTGGTGTTGACTGGTGGTGTTAGTGGCCCAAGCAGGTTCTGTGGTGGTTTGGCTCCAAGCTGGTGGTGCTTTGGCGGTGGTGGTGCTCCATACAGGAGCAGCGCTTGACATAGTGGTGGTGGCGTAGGAGTGTCCAGCAGCACTCAGACTTGGGGTGGTGTCCGGCTTCGCTGGGAATGCAGGTGGCCGTGCAGTGGTATGCAGCAGAAGGCGGTAGTGTGGTAAAGCGAGTCAGCGGTGGAACTGTTGGAAATGACACCACTTACTGCTGAACATACCGATTCTGCTGCATAGCCTGCAAGTAAGCAGTGTTGCAGGCCTGTAACACACTCAGCTGTTGCTCAGGACTAAGTTGTTCTGCCATGCCCTGTTCAATTTTACTGAAAAAATGGTGCGCCGGTCTGTTGAGGTCGGCCTCCAGACGGTCAAGGTGCTGGTCGACAGAGTGGAAGCGGTGTTCCATGTGGTTAAAACCAAGTTCCATCAGGGAAAAACCACTTTCCATTCTGGCGGACAGCAATGTTTAAATTGCTCAGATGTAAATGCACTTCTTGTTTTGTTAAACTAGTTATATCACGTTGTGAATTTTGATTTTTGCCTTGTTGAATGATCCCTGTAAAAGGATTGGTGAACACGGATTAGAAATGCCTGTTTAATATCTCAGCCTTTTCTTTGTCCTTTGTGATTATCTTGTTATTGTCATCTTGCAGTCACATCAGAGGAGAGAGAAATTAAATGGAAAATCTGACTTTTTTTGCAGTCGCCTTTATACCATTAATAACGGCGAGCGCAACACCAGGGTCAGTAAAAACCGACCCGAATCATGTTCTGTGTGGACTTGGCTACCCCAGTAACCAAGACCCCGGAAAAATTCCAACGCTGGAGGGCGCTATAACCTTAAACCTCAGCGCCGTTAAAAAGAGGCCCTGTGGTTTAACTACCCTTAACTGCTGCCATTAAAAGTCGTATCAGCGGTCATTAAGGGGTTAAAAGCTCCTCCATCCGTCTTACCATTTTTTCCCCAATCACAGCTGCACCCTCCTCATTGAGGTGCAGACCGTCACAGACGTCGGCCCAGTTCTCCAGTAACCCAAACCCTTACTTGCACCAATTTCTAAGCCAATTATTTATCTCCTTAAGCTCCTGCTGCCTTTCTAGTGATGCTTGTGGCACTGTCAGTATTTCTGAAAACACCACTTTGGAGGTCCTGGCCTTCAGCTTCTCTTCTAGTTCCCTAAAATCATTCTTAAGAACCTTCCACCTCACTCTAACTTTGTCATTGGTACTGATGTGTACCATGATCGCTGGGTTTTCCCCAGCCCCACCAAGCAACCTGTTCATCTGATCCGCAATATGTTGAACCCGAGCATCCAGCAGACAACACACTGTTGGGCATTCACGGTCTCGGCTGCAGATGACTGTCTGTCCGTCTAATTATGGAGACCCCTACCACCAACATCTGTCTGGCCTTTGCTGCAGTCCTATTTCCCTCCTTCGTACAGCAGTCGTTTTCCTGCTTGCTAGGAGCAATGTCCTGCTGCAGTGATCCCAGTCCTGGGCTTGCATTCATAATATCAACCAAACACGCATATTTACTAGGTTGTGCCAGGTCAGGACTGAGCTCTCTGGCACTTTTCTCCATACCATTTCTTGTAACATTTACTCAGCTGCGTACTTCTCTGTCCTGATCTTCCCCACCTCCACCCTGCTCCGTATCATTGACCCCAGCCAGCGCGAGCTCTAAGCTCCTCTCCAGGTTTGCAATGCTCCTGAGTATTGCCAGCTGCACATATAGATCCTTTACCTGGACTTCCAAACATGTACCTCGCTTGCATTGAGTGCAGACATATTCACCATAAAGAAAAAACTATGGAAAGCTAGTAAGGAAAACACCAAGCTATGTTCATGTTTTATATATGGACGTCTCTGCAGCCTTGGACTTAATGACAGCCCTCGCTTAGAGTGTGTGGAACTTGTAGTCCTCACAGCAGCAACAGCACAGGTTTCTCGTCCAGTCTAAACAAGCCATTGAATGCCTGCTGATCGACTTGCATGTAGCTGATCAGTGGTCCTTCAGCTGCCGCAATCGTGATGGGTAAAGACGGCCTATGTGATTTGCTGTAGGAAATCTGACGCCATTCTGAGTAAATTACCATTTATATCACCAGCAAAACGTTGTGTTAGTAACAGAAATGGAGAATAGTTGCAAATAGGGTGAAGTGCTCTAGAAAGGCCAGTCATTTTGGAAATCGATGTGGTCCAAAATGTGACCAAAATTTTTCATAATCTCACATAGGTTTTCATGTTAAACCATATACTGCCTTTGTGTTTTTCACTGGATTTTTGGCCTCCTAGTGCTTTCCCGGCCTATGCACTAAACATATAAGAAACGTGTTGTGACTAGGCCCTCACACTACTAAACTGACAGAAAAATATAAAAGCTATAGCTGTGAGATGGTGAGAATAAAAGGATAAAAAAAGTGTCCATTCATAAAGGACAAAGTTTGAATATTTTCATACTTTGTATTTTTGTCTGTGTTGTTTTTTTCAGCTTTGTTTTTTGCAAATTAAAAACTGTATATGACAGAAAGGTTACAAACCCATATGCGAGGAAAAAAAACGGTCCGATTTCCAGACCAAAAAAACGGACAAGTGACATGCGAGTGTCATTGGATTTCTGTGCGATTTTTAAACGGAGCATCCATATGACATGCATATGCAATCCGTATGCAATGCGTTTTTAACATGAGCTTTTACATACAGCAGTTCTCTGTCCTTTCACATCGTTTTAAAATGAAAAATTCTTCAAAACACACACAGATATATATATATATATATATATATATATATATATATATATATACACTGCTCAAAAAATAAAGGGAACACTTAAACAGCAGAATATACAATGGGGCAAAAAAGTATTTAGTCAGTCAGCAATAGTGCAAGTTCCACCACTTAAAAAGATGAGAGGCGTCTGTAATTTACATCATAGGTAGACCTCAACTATGGGAGACAAACTGAGAAAAAAAAATCCAGAAAATCACATTGTCTGTTTTTTTTTCCTTGTATTTGCATATTATGGTGGAAAATAAGTATTTGGTCAGAAACAAGCAATCAAGATTTCTGGCTCTCACAGACCTGTAACTTCTTCTTTAAGAGTCTCCTCTTTCCTCCACTCATTACCTGTAGTAATGGCACCTGTTTAAACTTGTTATCAGTATAAAAAGACACCTGTGCACACCCTCAAACAGTCTGACTCCAAACTCCACTATGGTGAAGACCAAAGAGCTGTCAAAGGACACCAGAAACAAAATTGTAGCCCTGCACCAGGCTGGGAAGACTGAATCTGCAATAGCCAACCAGCTTGGAGTGAAGAAATCAACTGTGGGAGCAATAATTAGAAAATGGAAGACATACAAGACCACTGATAATCTCCCTCGATCTGGTGCTCCACGCAAAATCCCACCCCGTGGGGTCAGAATGATCACAAGAACGGTGAGCAAAAATCCCAGAACCACGCGGGGGGACCTAGTGAATGAACTGCAGAGAGCTGGGACCAATGTAACAAGGCCTACCATAAGTAACACACTACGCCACCATGGACTCAGATCCTGCAGTGCCAGACGTGTCCCACTGCTTAAGCCTGTACATGTCCGGGCCCGTCTGAAGTTTGCTAGAGAGCATTTGGATGATCCAGAGGAGTTTTGGGAGAATGTCCTATGGTCTGATGAAACCAAACCGGAACTGTTTGGTAGAAACACAACTTGTCGTGTTTGGAGGAAAAAGAATACTGAGTTGCATCCATCAAACACCATACCTACTGTAAAGCATGGTGGTGGAAACATCATGCTTTGGGGCTGTTTCTCTGCAAAGGGGCCAGGACGACTGATCCGGGTACATGAAAGAATGAATGGGGCCATGTATCGTGAGATTTTGAGTGCAAACCTCCTTCCATCAGCAAGGGCATTGATGATGAAACGTGGCTGGGTCTTTCAACATGACAATGATCCAAAGCACACCGCCAGGGCAACGAAGGAGTGGCTTCGTAAGAAGCATTTCAAGGTCCTGGAGTGGCATAGTCAGTTTCCAGATCTCAACCCTATAGAAAACCTTTGGAGGGAGTTGAAAGTCCGTGTTGCCAAGCGAAAAGCCAAAAACATCACTGCTCTAGAGGAGATCTGCATGGAGGAATGGGCCAACATACCAACATCAGTGTGTGGCAACCTTGTGAAGACTTACAGAAAACGTTTGACCTCTGTCATTGCCAACAAAGGATATATCACAAAGTATTGAGATGAAATTTTGTTTCTGACCAAATACTTATTTTCCACCATAATATGCAAATAAAAGGAAAAAAAAACAGACAATGTGATTTTCTGGATTTTTTTTTCTCAGTTTGTCTCCCATAGTTGAGGTCTACCTATGATGTAAATTACAGATGCCTCTCATCTTTTTAAGTGGTGGAACTTGCACTATTGCTGACTGACTAAATACTTTTTTGCCCCACTGTATCTCCAAGTAAATCAAACTATGAAATCAAACTGTCCACTTAGGAAGCAACACTGTTGACAATCAATTTCACATGCTGTTGTGCAAATGGAATAGACAACAGATGGAAATTCCAAGAGCATTCATGCAAAAAATCATGGTTGTCTGTGGAAGGTTTTCTCAAATGTGCAGATAGCCGCTGTAATGTTTGCAGCTTTGCCCATGATAAAACTAAAGAAATTTTTTCTTTTTCAGTCCCTGGATTTGTTCAAAAGATTTCTTCATTTATTAATTGCAATTCCCAAAGTGTCATCTATTGTATTTTTTGTAACATATGTAATGTTCAATATATAGGATGTACTTCTAGAAAACTCAAAAAAAGAATTGCTGAGCACCTCTCTAATATTTCTGGCAAAAATGCTTGTTACTCTGGTGCTGTCAAACATTTTGTGAATTTTCACCATGGTAATTCCTCATCCTTTAGATTTTTTGCTTATGAAAAAGTGTTAAATCCTGCACGTGGAGGTGACAAACAAAAAATGCTTTTCATGTGGGAAGCTTTTTGGATTCTGAAACTTATTACCAGATTTCCCCTGGGTATGAATTCCAAAAATGATTTATTTTATATTTATTGAGTTGCTATATATGTGATCTAATTTATTTTGGTTCATGAATGAATTGCTACACATCCATTGACCTGTTGTATATCTGATTTAACCCATTAATTTGTCTCATGTGCTTTCCCATTTTCTGTCTTTTGCACATGTGTTTTTGATGATTGTGTGTTTTTTCTTTGGTTTATTCATGTATATATAATTGTGGCTGTACCAGTTTTATGTATCCTATGACTAAGAGTTCACACCAGGCACTGAACGCTTCAGGCAACTTGTTTTTAATATGGCTTGATTTGCCACAATAAAATATATTTTTTTCTTTATTCCTGGAGTGCCGTCAATCTTCTTCTTTTTTCCTGATTCCGCTATGCTAACTAGCTTGGACGTGCACCCTCCACATGTGAATTTGCTCGTCTAATTTGGATTAATCTCGTGGCAGATCCAAGACCTCCCTCTATGACTCCATGAGGATAGTTTGAGGGCCCGACGTCCACAGATGGGGGTTGTGCTCACAGCCCAACACTGTGCAGAACGCTTGGCGTTTGCAACTGAACACTAGAATTGGAAAATTCGCCACTGGCACCCTGTGCTCTTTACAGATGAAAGCAGGTCCACACTGGGCACATGTGACAGACGTGACAGAATCTGGAGACGCCATGGAGAGCGATCTGCCTGCAACATCCTTCAGCATGACCGGTTTTGCAGTGGGTCAGTAATGGTGTGGGGTGGCATTTCTTTGGAGGGCCGCACAGCCCTCCACGTGCTCACCAGAGGTAACCTGACTGCCATTAGGTACCGAGATGAGATCCTCAGACCCCTTGTGAGACCATATGCTGGGGTGGTTGGCTCTGGGTTCCTCCTAATGCAGGACAATGCCTGACCTCATGTGGCTGGAGTGTGCCAGCAGTTTCTGCAAGAGGAAGGAACTGAAGCCATGGACAGGCCCGTCCATTCTCCAGACCTGAATCCGATTGAGCACATCTGGGACATCAAGTCTCGCTCCATCCACCAACGTCACGTTGCACCACAGACTGTCCAGGAGTTGGCGGATGCTTTAGTCCAGATATGGGAGGAGATCCCTCAGGAGAACATCCGCCACCTCATCAGTACCTTGCCCAGGCGTTGTAGGTAGGTCATACAGGCACGCTACTGAGCATCATTTCCTTGTCTTGAGGCATTTCCACTGAAGTTGGATCAGTCTGTAATTTGATTTTCCACTTTGATTTTGACTATCATTCCAAATTGATATCTCTACGGGATATTAAGTTTGATTTACGTTGATCATTTTTATGTTTTTATGTTTTATTGTTCTCAACACGTCCCATTGTGTAATGAATAAAGATTTGCAACTGGAATATTTCATTTAGTAATATCTAGGATGCAGTATTTTAGTGTTCCCTTTATTTTTCTGAGCAGTGTGTGTGTGTATATTATATATATATATATATATATATATATATATATGTACAGGATGGTCCAAAAATAGGTGGACAGCATGTGTAATAGGGTAATGAAACATTTCCTAATACATAGATTGGCCGAAGAGGCACACTTGATTGGCCGGCATGTGCACCAGACTTGACCCCAATGGATGTTTTTCTTTTGGGGAGTACTCAAGGACAAAGTTTATAGTCGAAAACCAAAAAGTTTCAGTGATTTGAAAAATTACATAAGAGATGCATTTCAAGACATTAATACCCAAAGAGACTTGTACAAAAAGGTTTGTCGAAGCTTAAGAGGCAGACTTCAAAGCTGTGCAAATTGTTATGGAAAAAGTTTGAGGACTTGCGTTGATAAAATTTGAGGGCTTTTGTATTATTGTTCAGAATAAAATGTAATGTTATGCTTGTGTTAGTAAACATAATTTTATATATTAATCAAAATCAATGTTATTATTCTCTGTCCACCTACTTTTGGACCACCCTGTGTGTGTGTGTGTGTGTGTATATATATATATATACACAGTATATATATATATAATGCTGTAAGCGTCACTCTGAAGCCTTTATAGACTGCGCAAGCGCCACGCGCCTGCACAGTCTGGCTCCAGACAGATTGAGGCATCCAGCGGTAAGAGGAGTGTGTATGGCGCTGGAGATGGCGGTACGCGTACACACTGAATACCATGATCTCGGGCACCGTACTTACATACTGTACTTACCTGACCGGGAGGAGCGTTGCCGCAGCACTTCTCTTCGGCCGGAGACCAGGGCAGGAGTGCGCGTGGGAATCGCGAATGCGCGTAGCGCTATCTGGCGCCATGTTACTGAAGACACATTTGCAGCGTGTCTTCAGCAACATGGCGCCGGAGTACGCGCATGCCCATACCGCACTGTCCGGCGCCATGTTGCTGAAGACACGCTGCAAATGTGTCTTCAGTAACATATCGCCAGATAGACTCTTCCCCCCGGCCTCCGGCAGAACGGGACAGCGCTGGACACAGGGAAGAAAGGTGAATATAAATGTTTGTTTGTTTTTGTATGTGTGCAGGTTAATAGGGGTGGGGGGACCATGCATATCAGGAAAGGGGGGTGAGAGGACCATGCATATCAGAATTGGGGGGTGAGGGGACCATGTATACCACGAAAGGAGGGTGAGGGGACCATGCATACCACGAAATGGGGGTGAGGGGACCATGCATACCAGGATAAGGGGGTGAGGGGACGGACCATGCATACCAGGATAGGGGGGTGAGGGGACCATGCATACCAGCATTGGGGGGTGAGAGGACCATGCATACCAGGATAGGGGGTGAGGAGACCATGCATACCAGGATAGGGGGGTGAGGGGACCATGCATAACAGGATAGGGGTGTGAAAGAGCCATGCATACCAGGATTAGGGGGTGAAGAGACCATGCATACCAGGATTGGGAGGTGAGGGGACCATGCATGCCAGGATTGGGGGGGTGAGGGGTAGCATGCATACCAGGATTGCCGGGTGAGGGGTCGCATGCATACCAGGATTGGGGCGTGAGGGCACCATGCATACCAGGATTGGGGCGTGAGGGCACCATGCATACCAGGATTGGGGGTGAGGGGGACCATGCATACCAGGATTGGGCGGTGAGGGGTAGCATACATACCAGGATTGGGGGTGAGAGGACCATGCATACCAGGATAGGGATGAGGGGGTACCATGCATATCACGATAGGGATGAGGGGGTACCATGCATACCAGTATTGGAGGGTGATGGGAGCATGCATACCAGGATGAGGAATGAGGTGCCATGCATATCAGGATTGGGGGGGTGAGTGAACCATGAATACCAGTATATGGATAAAGGGGTACCATGCATACCAGGATTGGGGGGTGAGGGTATCATACATACCAGGATAGGGATAAGCGCCGGGCGGCGCTTAGAAACCCGATGTGTACCTTAGTTACCAGCGCGCTGGTGCAGGGAGCTGGTAACCAAGGTACACATCGGGTTTCTAAGTGCCATGCGGCGCTTAGAAACCCGATGTGTACCTTGGTTACCAGCTTCCTGCACCAGCGCGCTGGTAACTAAGCGACGTGCGTCGCTTGTTACCCGCGTGTCGCTGGTGCTGATCGCTGGTAAAGCTGCCTGTTTGGCAGCTCACCAGCGATCATGTAGCGACACACCAGTGATCCTGACAAGTTCATATCGTTGTCGGGATCGCTGTTGAGTCGCTATGTGTTACGGGTCCCTAAGATGGCGACTATACACTGCTCTCCTGCAAACTGGAATTCAGATGCATGTGCTAAACTTGACAAGTTTGCCAGAATCTCTCTTCATGAACATGCTGAGGAGAGAAGGAGCATGGTTCATTATCTGCAGAGATTTTGAGTACAAATGTCCTGTTATCTCCACAAAGCAGGCTGATAAGACCAGCAGGAAGGATTGGGGAGGGTGAGAAAGACAGTTCACAGGTTAACTCCTCGATGTTTGAACACACGCTGAGTGAGATCCTAGCAGCAATCAATGCCTGTAATTCCACTCTGAAGGATGTAACTACTCAGATGGCAGAGATGAAAGCGGACATATCCTGTATAAAGCATGATCTACACACACTGAATGAGAGAGTGGGTGAGTTGGAGAGGCGAGTGAGCATAACTGAAGGTAAATTTACCCCTGTGACTCGAGACCTGGGTAGAGCTATCCACACTATATCTCTATTGATCAGCAAAGTTGATGATTTGGAAAATTGCTCTCGCAGAAGCAAACCGCCTGGTGGGGGTCCCGGAGGAAGCGGAAAGCCGAAATCCGGCTGCCTTTCTGGAGACGTGGCTGACAGGTGCCATGGGAAAGGACATTCTCTCCCCATTTTTTTTCCATAGAGAGGGCGCATAGGGTTCCGGCTCGACCTCCCCCACCTGGGACACCCCACGGCCCATTCTCCTGAAACTCCTGCATTACAAAGATAGAGACGCCATCATCAGGTGGGCTAGTAAACTTCAGGAACTCACCATTGATGGCAATAGGGTTTCTATATTTCCAGACTTTTCCCTGGAGGTGCAGAAAAAGAGGGCGCAATTTCTAGATATCAAGAAACGTCTGAGGAATATCCAAATTCCCTATGCTGTGCTCTACCCAGCCAAGCTACGTGTGGTGGCCAAGGGGACTACTCATTTTTTTTGACTCTTCAAAAACCGCCCTGGACTGGCTTGATGATAACGAGAAAGACTTACGGAGAAGCATGCATTGACACCAGCACTTTCTGGCAATTTCTATGGCATCTGTTGCTAAGTTGGTGGCTCTCATATCCACTTGCACTTGGATTTTTTCATCCCTGCAGCTGGGGATTTGGATGATATGCGGGATAGCCTTAAATTGTTTGTCCTACCACGCCAAAACTCATGCAGATTTTTGGTTGACTTGAACTTGAGGAGGGGCTGAGTGCCATCTAGTCCCGCCGGATGGCGGGTCTCCCTGTGTGGAAATTTTTGTATCTGCCTTTGTGCATGACACACTGCCCAAAACTGCGGTGTTGGCCTAGTTTTCTTAAAGGCCCCTAATCTCTCTTCTAGAGAGAAATGTTTCGTTGTGTGGATATTGTTTGGGTTTGTGTGTGGGAGTTTAAGTATGGAACGGATGCTCCCTAGGGGGCCCAGGTTTCAGTTATATTATGCAGGCATAGTCAACTTAGATAATTTTGATATGTTGGTAAACGTAAACAATTATATAAATATGATATGGCTCAAAATGTGAACCTATTCGCCTGGAACGTAAGAGGGTTGAGGAACGCCAATAAAAGATATGCAATTTTTTCATCCCTCTGTAAATATCACCCAGCTATTGTTTGCTTGATAGAAACACATTTAGTAAGGGACAATCTCCAGACACTTAGGAACCCCTGGGTGGGTGCGTCATTTCACTCACGCATGCTCGAGGGGTTAGCATTTTAATTAATCGCTCCATCCCGTTTATGTGTGACACCTCTTCTATTGATGCAGATGGAAGATATGTTTGTCTGGTCTGCTCTGTTTATGGTATTCATATGATATTGGTTGCCCTGTACATCCCACCCCCCTACTCTGGTGAAGTTCTAAGTAAAATATCTCTTTTAATTAGCAAAAAACATCCTGCCCCAGTCCTAATGTTGGGGGACTTCAACAACTACCTCCATCTGTTCTGGGATAAATTCCACTGAGGTAATACATCGGAGCTCTCCCCCCCCCCACGAAAATGGCTGCTGTATTTACTGAGATGGGTCTTCATGATATTTGGCGGTTAAAAAATCCTAAACTTAAAGTGTATTCCTGTTACTCCTCATCCCACCACACATTGTCAAGAATTGACTTGACGATAGGTTCTGATTCTATGCTGACTCTGGTGGCCGAGGTCGAATACTTAGCAAGAAGTGTTTCGGACCACTCACCCATTAGAGTGCAGATGAGATGGGGAGCTGACGGAGTGAGGAGTTGGGCTGCATGGCGGCTAAACCCAAATTGACTTCTTCTGATTAATAGGAATACTATAGAAGGGTGTATTAAGGAATATCTACATCATAATATTGACACCACCCCGCTAAACATTGTCTGGGATGCTCTTAAGGCTTTTCGTAGAGGGTTTATTTCAAAAGAAATTTACCAATTTAAGACCAAATCCGGAAGGATGACATCCTTCCTTCATGATGAGGTAGATAAATATGAACTTGATTTTACTATTACACCATCAGACTCCAGTAGGAGGCAGTGGGAGGAGGCTCTGAAAGTATACTCTGACCATTTACCTGACAAAGCTGAACATAAATGTTTTTTTCTATAAGCAGAAGTTCTTTGAGGCGGGAGAAAGTACAGGACACCTATTGGCTTCTGTTATTAAGGCACAGGAGGGCTTGGCCCATATATCGAGTTTACATAATACAGAGGGGGTAACTATCACAGATAATAAGGACATCTTAGCAGTTTAAAAAGTACTATTCTGAACTGTATTCTTCTAGGGCCTCGCCTTGCGAGGGAGAAATGGACACATATCTAAGATAAAACTTCCTAAACATTCTAAGCAGGCAGTTGAGGAGTTGGATAGGCTCCTGACGATTGACGAGCTGGACTATGCGCTTTCAGAGTTTCCGAATGAGAAGGCCCCAGAGTCGGACGGCATCCCTGGTGAATTTTACAAACGCTTCAGTAGTGTTTTATTGCCTCTGCTGCTAAAAGTCTTTCAATCTGCAAGTGATACGGGACGTCTTCCTCTGTCCATGCTAGAGGCTATTATAGTGGTCATCCTTAAGCAGGGTAAGGATCCCCTCCATCCTGAGTCTTACAGGCCCATTTCTCTACTCCAGACGGATGTTAAAATTCTTGCCAAAGTTCTCTCGGTCAGACTGGCTAAGGTTATTGCTGGGCTCATTCATGAGGATCAGTCGGGGTTCATGCCGGAGAAGTCTACTGCCATTAATTTGCATCGGTTGTTCCTCAATATGCAGTTAAGTTCTCCTGAGGCGGGGGCCAGGGCGGTGCTATCGCTCGACGCAGCTAAGGCCTTTGATACGGTTGAGTGGAGCTATCTTTGGAAGATTTTAGAAAGAATGGGGTTTGGCCCTAAGTTCTTGGCCCTCATTAAGCTACTCTATAATGGTCCGTCAGCTAGGATTAGGGTCAATGGTGAGTTGTCTGGGGTGGTGGTGATGGGGAGGGGAACAAGACAGGGATGTCCTCTGTAGTCCCTTCTCTTTGCCATCGCTATTGAACCCTTAGCATGCATTATTAGGGCCTCTAAGGAAGTGCAGGGATTTAGGGTGGGGGACCTGGAGGAATGCATCTCCGCTATGCGGACGACATGCTTCTGTATCTGGGGGAGGCCTCTTCCTCTATTAGACCAGTTATGGCTATCCTTGAGGAATTTGGTAAGTGATCGGGCCTCCTTATAAATTGGAACAAATCGGTACTTATGCCTATAGACCCGTGTGTAGACACGCAGAGGTTAGAGGAAACCAATATTAAACTGGTAACAGAACTTAAATATCTGGGGATCAATGTTACATCTAAACTTGTTGACTATGTGCCTCTTAATCTGACACCTGTCATGGTTTGAACAGGGTTCTTGCCCTGCACTCTCACAGGGTTAAGTGTTTGTGGCCTCTTTCTGGATCTGGGAGGGGTATTTATACTCACTCTTTACCAGGGTTCTCTGTCAGCTATACTGTTGTTCTGGTGTGTCTGACCCCTGGTGTGCGTGTATACTGCATTGCTTGTTTGCTTCCCGTGTATGACCCGGCCTGTCCCCTCACTCTATACTCCGTCTCTCGTTTTGGTACTATTGTCTTTTCCGGTTCTGACCTCCTGGCTTGGCTATCGTTACTCCGTTACAGTGTGTCCCTATTGTACCGTCTATTGCCCGTTCTGGTTTTCTGATCTATTGCTGCGTCCTGGCTATCCATTCTGTCTAACCCTTTGGTACTGTATTGCTATCTCGCGCTTTGACCCGGCTTGATCTAGTTTCTGTCTGTCTATGCCCCTTGGTTACATTGTCCAGTAGTTACCTTTCTAGGAGTTTCCCTGCAGCTCCTGGCTCTGTGGCTCTGAGGCCACTCCCCCCAGCAGTCACATGCTTCAGGTCCTGTGAGCTTGGAGCATGCATCGTCACCACAGAGACCCCGCTCCGCAGGTATCTTTGTGCACAGTCTTTGTACTCAGGACACGCACACTGGCTCAGTGAGCAAGTGCAGTGCGGTGTTCTTGACATTATAGCTGAACATTTCAGTTTTTTTTTCCTCTGAAGGAAAAAAAAAAAAAGTGTGTTATCCTCATGGATCCCATACAAGCTTTGGCTGATCATGTCAAGCACCTGACCCAAATGTTCCACAAACTTAATGTGGAACAGCGCACGATGGCCCATACCCAGCAACAGTTGGTGGATACTGTGCAGGGGGCTGTCACTGCAGGGGCTCCTAGTGCTGGGGATAGAGATGTGTCATTGGCATCCCCTGAATCTCCGTTCAAATTGCCAGACCCTTTCTCGGGATAAAAGGGAGTTCAGGTCGTTCAGAGAAGGATGCAAGCTTTTTTTTGTCTCTGAGGCCCCGCTGCTCCGGGGATGAGTTCCAGAGGGTGGGGGTCGTCATTTCCCTACTTCGGGGGGCTCCACAGGCATGGGTTTTCTCTCTCTCTTCCTCTACTCCTGAACGTATGTCTGTGAATTTGTTCTTTGAGGCTCTGGGGCTCATTTATGATGAACCTGATAGAGTGCGTCTGGCAGAGGATATGTTGATGAGTGTGACACAGGGGAGGCACTCTGCTGAATGGTTCTGTTCTGAGTTCAGATGCTTGGCAGCGGAGGTCTCCTGGGATGATGCTGCCCTCCGGGGTTTGTTCTGTTGAGGCCTGTCTGAACATTTGAAAGATGCCCTAGCCCTTCATCCTCCACCGGATTCTTTGGAGGATGCTATGATACAGGCTGTCCGCATGGACGGTAGGCTGCGGGCAAGAGGGGTCATGCTGCAGGAGACCCCTTTATTCTCCAATCGGAGAGACTCTGCATCTAGTCCTGAGCCCATGGAGGTTGGTGCCACGTCATTGGAGGAAAAAGAGATGAGACACCGTAGAAACAACCAATTGTGCTTTTACTGTGTATCCGCTGGACATTGGAGAAGGAACTGTCCTTCTTGCCCTTCTTCAGTGAAGCCGTCAGGAAAGCGACTGAGTCTGGGTAACAATCGAGGAAGTTGCCCAGACTCCCAGGTACCCTTTTCCTCACTTACTAAAATTCTGCTTCCAGTGGAACTAGAACTTACAGGCGGTCCAGTTGGGACTACCGCCTTTGTTGACTGTGGTTCTTCTATTAATCTGATTGATGCCAAAGTTGTGACTTTTCATAAGATAGGGAAAGTCAGGTTAAAAGATCCTGTTAAAATTGTGGCAATTGATTCTTCTCCTATCACCCAGGAGGGAATTTGTTTCATGACTGATACCTTTTCGCTGAAAGTGGGTTCTACTCACGTGGAATAATTAAGGTGTTTTGTTCTAAATAATCTGCCGGCTGGACTGGTACTGGGTATGCCTTGGTTTCAACGTCACAATCCTACTATTGACTGGGTCACGGGGGAGATCATTCAGTGGGGTTGTATGGCTTGCGGTCTATGTTGTAACTTGACAACTCTTGTCACCCCAGTAAAATCTGTCAGTGTCGTCTGTCGATCTGGAAGGTATTCCAGAGTACCTGAAAGATTTTGAAGACGTATTTTCTGAAAGTGAGACTGAGGCGCTACCACCACATAGACCCTTTGATTGTGCCATTAATCTAGTCCATGGAGCCAAGTTACCCAAGGCTCGCCTGTTCAATTTGTCCGGGCCCGAACGTCTAACCATGAAGGAGTACATTACCGAGAGTCTCCGCAAAGGGCATATTTGGCCTTCTGTTTCACCTGTGGCGGCGGGTTTCTTTTTTGTCAAGAAACAAGATTGTGGTTTGCGGCCGTGCCTCGACTTTCGGGAATTAAACAGACTTACAGTGAAAAATACATACCCTCTCCCCCTAATTCCTGATCTATGTAACCAACTCACCGGGGCCAAGTGGTTCTCTAAACTGGATTTACGTGGGGCATACAACCTTATAAGAGTCCGGGAAGGTGATGAATGGAAAGGAAAACAGCATTCCTGACGACTGAAGGGCTTTTCGAAAACTTGGTTATGCCCTTTCGTCTCACCAACGCTCCTGCTGTTTTTCAGAATTTTATTAATGTAATTTTCTCTGATTTAATTGGTCGTTTTGTGGTCATCTATTTGGATGACATTCTGGTGTACTCGGTGGACAGTCAGTCTAACTTGCACCATTTGAGGATGGTTCTCCTGAGACTGAGGGAGAATCATTTGTATGTCAAGTTGGAAAAATGCTCATTTTTCATGCAAGAAGTATCCTTTCTGGGGTTGATTGTGTCAGGGGAGGGGTTCCGCATGGATCCTAAGAAGGTCCAGGCTGTTACAGATTGGGTGCAGCCTCATGACTTGAAAGGGTTGCAGCGATTTTTAGGCTTTGCTAACTTTTATAGGAAATTTATTAAGGGCTTCTCGCAGGTGGTAAAGCCTCTAACAGACCTCACTCTCAAGGGAGCTGATGTAAAAAATTGGTCTGCAGCTGCAAAAAATTCTTTCATGACATTAAAAAAGTGCTTTTCTTCAGCCCCTGTATTGGTACAACCCGACCTGTCAAGACCTTTTAGGCCTGTTTCACACTTCCGTTTTTTCAAATCCGTCAAAATCCGTTGTTTTCCGTTAAAAAACGGATCCGCCATTTTTTGCAGGATCCGTTTTTTTTGTCCCATAGACTTCCATTAGCGGTTACCGCGGATCCGTAAAAAAAACGGATCCGTTTTTTTAAAAACGGATCCGTTTGCATCCGTTTCCGTCAAAAAAATGGAAACGGATCCGTTTGGCGGACACAAAAACGGAAGTGTGAAACAGGCCTTATCGTGCAGGTTGACGCCTCGGAAGTAGGGGTGGGGGCAGTTTTGTTTCAGGGCCCTCCTACCCTTACTAATCTGAGGCCTTGCGCCTTCTTCTCTAAAAAATTTTCCTCTGCCGAGAGAAATTACGATGTCGGCAATAGAGAGTTGTTGGCGGTAAAGTTGGCTTTTGAAGAATGGAGGCATTTCCTGGAGGGGGCTATTCATCCCATTACAGTCATCACTGATCACAGAAATTTGGCCGATATTGAGTCTGCCAAGAGATTGGCCCCCAGACAGGCTTGGTGGGTGCTATTTTCTCGATTTCAGTTTACCATCACATTCCGCCTGGGATCTAAAGAACATCAAGGCTGATGCCTTATCCCGAAGCTTTGATTCGGTGTCCCCTCCAGAACCTCCCTCCTCCATTCTTCAGCCAGGAGTAGTGGTGGCCGAAATCTCATCTGAGATACAGAGAGAGATTTTGGAGGCCCAGGCTCAGGCTCCGGGTGGTAAACCCCCGGGTAAATTGTTTGTATCAGAACATTTCCGTCTTGGACTTATGCAGGAATTTCACGATTCTATGTTGAGTGCTCACCCTGGGATTGCAGCTACCCGGGGGGGCAATTACGAGGGGTTTCTGGTGGCCCTCTATGGTAACAGATATTAAAAATTTTGTGACTGCATGTGGGGTGTGCGCTCATTCTAAAAGTTCTCAGGTCCGGCCGGCTGGGGAGTTGGTGCCTTTGCCAATTCCGGATAGACCATGGATACATTTGTCCATGGATTTTATCCCAAATCTTCCTCCTTCCAGGGGCAACTCAGTGATATGGGTGGTGGTGGATAGGTTTTCAAAACAAGCCCACTTTGTACCTCTCCCCTCGTTACCATCTGCTGAAACCCTGGCCCGTTTATTTATGCAGCATATAATTCGGTTGCATGGAGTGCCTATGAATGTGGTGTCAGACAGAGGGGTGCAGTTTGTAGCCAGGTTCTGGAGGGCTTTTTGCAAAAAGCTGGGGATTTCGTTGTCTTTCTCCTCTGCCTACCACCCAGAGTCTAATGGACGAACCAATCGTTGGAGCAGATTCTGAGATTCTTGGCCTCTTCCAGGCAGGAGGACTGGTGTGAGGTATTGCCCATGGCAGAGTTTGCATTCAACGGTCGTGTGAGTCAATCTACTGGGAAGTCTCCCTTTCAGATCAACTATGGGTTTAGCCCACATTTTGGAGAGTTTTCCCGCATTGATTCAGATTGTCCTGGAGCTGAGGGTGCGACACAATGTCTAAGAATTCTTTGGAGGGAGGTTCAGAGGAATATTTCCAAGGCCCAGAAAAACTATAAGCGGTTTGCTGACAGGAGGAGGGGGTCAGGTCCAGCATTTGCAGTAGAGGAGAGGGTGTGGCTATCCACCCGCAATATCAAGCTTAAGATACCATCTATAAAGCTGGGCCCCAAGTTTATTGGCCCATACAAAGTTGTGGAGGTTGTTAACCCAGTAGCCTACCGACTGCAGCTGCCCACCTCCTTTAAAATTTCTGATGTCTTCCACAGGTCCCTGTTAAAGCCTGTGGGGATGGTGAGAGAGGATCCCTCATCAAATGCTCCGCTAGTGCTGGTAGAGGGGCAGCTGGAGTATGAAGTAGGGCGCATGGTCGACTCCCGGTGTGTGCGCCGGAGACTCCAGTATCTGATACACTGCAAGGGGTACTCTCTGGAGGATCGGTCATGGGTTCCGGCCAGTTTGGTGCATGTCGATTGTCTGGTGTGGGCTTTCCACGCCAGATACCCAGACAAGCCTGGGGGTCCAGTGGCCCCCCATTAAGAGGGGGGTACTGTCATGGTTTGAACAGGGTTCTTGCCCTGCACTCACAGGGTTAAGTGTTCGTGGCCTCTTTCTGGATCTGGGAGGGGTATTTATACTCACTCTTTACCAGGGTTCTCTGTCAGCTATACTGTTGTTCTGGTGTTTCTGACCCCTGGTGTGTGTATACTGCATTGCTTGTTTGCTTCCCGTGTATGACCCGGCCTGTCCCCTCACTCTGTACTCCATCTCTCGTTTTGGTACTATTGTCTTTTCCGGTTCTGACCTCCTGGCTTGGCTATCGTTACTCCGTTACAGTGTGTCCCTATTGTACCGTCTATTGCCCGTTCTGGTTTTCTGATCTATTGCTACGTCGTGACTATCCATTCTGTCTAACCCTTTGGTACTGTATTGCTATCTCGTGCTTTGACCTGGCTTGATCTGGTTTCTGTCTCTGTCTATGCCCCTTGGTTACATTGTCCAGTAGTTACCTTTCTAGGAGTTTCCCTGCAGCTCCTGGCTCTGTGGCGCTGAGGCCACACCCCCCAGCAGTCACATGCTTCAGGTCCTGTGAGCTTGGAGCATGCATCGTCACCACTGAGACCCCGCTCCGCAGGTATCTTTGTGCACAGTCTTTGTACTCAGGACACGCGCACTGGCTCAGTGAGCAAGTGCAGTGCGGTGTTCTTGACATTATAGTTGACCAAGAACCCTGGTAAAGAGTGAGTATAAATACCCCTCCCAGATCCAGAAAGAGGCCATGAACACTTAACCCTGTGAGTGCAGGGCAAGAACCCTGTTCAAACCATGACAACACCCCTATTAGATAGATTTGTAACTAAAACTGATGCATGGTGTAGACTTCCCCTATCAGTTGTTGGGAGAGGAAATCTCATCAAAATGGTTTTCATGCCCCAGCTGCTCTATATACTTCACATCTCCCCGCTGTGGATCCCGGCATGATGCTTTCAGAGGGCTCATAGGTTATTCAGACAATTACTTTGGAAAAAAAAAGCAGGCTTGAATCCGTCTGGAGTACCTACAAAGAGAAAAAACAAATGGAAGCTGGCTATCCCGAATGCTTGGATCTACTATCTGACGGCTCAGATTCAGCAACTCAAGGGTTGGGATCAGTGTGGTGCACTGGAGAAGAGTGGGCGACTGTCAATTCAGAATAGCCCCTGGAGAGTACCAATGTTTATGGTAGATGCCCGGGGAAGGGGAAACAAATTATCTCAAGCTCCAACTCTGGCCATGATCTTTAAGGTTTGGGATAGAGGAAAGCACCCGTTGGATGGTTCTGATTGGTCTTTGTTTACACCATTGTGGCATAATCCTAGTCTTCTGGAATTTCAAACTTTAGAAGGGTGCTCTGATTGGGAGGCAAAGGGGGTGGTGACGGTGGCACACGATCAGTCTAAAAATACATTAAAACAGTTTGAACAATTGCGCATTGAATTTGACATTCCCCATAGGTTTTTCTACAGATGTTTACAGCTCCGACATGCGTATGCAGCTCAAATCAAAACTAGAGATCTTAGTATAGACCCTAATCCCTTGACAATGTTGGTGGGGGGGCTTGGGCTCCAGAAGACGACTGATTTCCTCCATGTACAGAATACCTCTCAATGCATTCCACTATAAGTACCCCCTTTGCACCAAGGCTAGATGGGAGGAGGATGTTGGCCAGCTCTCAGATGATCAATAGGACTATATATATTAAATTGAGTGCCCTGTCTTTCCTTATCGGAGGCCCAGAGATTATCGCAGGTGTATCTAATACATAGGAAATATAAAATTCCTGCGTTCTTGCACAAAATCGCGATAAGGAGTGACTCGTGCTGCCCCCGATGTAGCCTACCTGATGCACACCTTATGCATATGTTCTGGGAGTGTCCTCGGCTTAGACAGGTTCTGGAATAATGTTCTGAATACGTTGGCAAGAGTTTATGGTACAAAACTGCTCCCTGATCCAAAGGTCTGTGTGCTAGGTATTATACCGGAGATTCCTGTGGAAGACCCGCTGGCGATCGGTATGGCTAGAATTCTATATATATCATGGAAAACCATTGCCTTGCACTGGAAGCAATCTACACCCCCGATGGTGGAGGAGTTTATTAATAGAGTCAATAGTTCTATAAGGCTGGAAAAAGGAGTGTATATTAAAAGAAAAGCTATTGGAAATTTTGATAAAATCTGGAGCCCCTGGCTTAACACCCCGGGTTTGCCATCCCAAATTTTGCTGCTGGAGAATCTGTTCCCTATGCTTCGTTAATTATGGTACCCCTTTTTCCCTCTTGGTTCCATATGATCTCTTGCTTTAGTTTGATTGCCGTATGTGGAGTCGGGAAGGAATTTTTTTCCCCATTGTGAAGCTTACTGTTTGCCACATGGGTTTTTTTTGCCTTCCTCTGGATCAACATGTTAGGGCAAGTTAGGATAGGATATGGGTTGAACTAGATGGACTTAAAGTCTCCCTTCAACCTTAATAATTATGTTACTATGTTACTATGAATAGGTTTCATGAATATGTCTATTGCTCATTTTGTACTATGTGCCTGACTGTTCATAGTTTTATGCTGTACAAGTCCTATCTTGTTTCATATTGTCCCCCTTAAAAATTGGTTTTTTTTTTTGGTGTTTTTTTGTGTGTTTCTCTCTTTTTTCTACTATACATTCATAGGTCGCATTCTAAGGGACCCACGGTTATATTAGTTATAATTAGTTATAATTTGATAATGGGGGGTTGGGTTGTGTATAAGAGGTACAGTACAGACCAAAAGTTTGGACACATCGTCTCATTCAAAGAGTTTTCTTTATTTTCATGACTATGAAAATTGTAGATTCACTCTGAAGGCATCAAAAATATGAATTAACACATGTGGAATTATATAATTAACAAAAAAGTGTGAAACAACTGAAAATATGTCTTATATTCTAGGTTCTTCAGAGTAGCCACCTTTTGCTTTGATTACTGCTTTGCACACTCTTGGCATTCTCTTGATGAGCTTCAAGAGGTAGTCACCAGAAATGGTCTTCCAACAGTCTTGAAGGAGTTCCCAGAGATGCTTAGCACTTCTTGGCCCTTTTGCCTTCACTCTGCGGTCCAGCTAACCCCAAACCATCTCGATTGGGTTCAGGTCTGGTGACTGTGGAGGCCAGGTCATCTGGCATAGCATCCCATCACTCTCCTTCTTGGTCAAATAGCCCTTACACAGCCTGGAGGTGTGTGTGGGGTCATTGTCCTGTTGAAAAATAAATGATGGTCCAACTAAACGCAAACCAGAGGGAATAGCATTCCGCTGCAAGATGCTGTGGTAGCCATGCTGGTTCAGTATGCCTTCAATTTTGAATAAATCCCCAACAGTGTCACCAGCAAAGCACCCCCACACCATCACACCTCCTCCTCCATGCTTCCCGGTGGGAACCAGGCATGTAGAGTCCATCCGTTCACCATTTCTGCGTCGCACAAAGACACGGTGGTTGGAACCAAAGATCTCAAATTTGGACTCATCAGACCAAAGCACAGATTTCCACTTGTCTAATGTCCATTCCTTGTGTTCTTTAGCCCAAACAAGTCTCTTCTGCTTGTTGCCTGTCCATAGCAGTGGTTTCCTAGCAGCTATTATACCATGAAGGCCTGCTGCACAAAGTCTCCTCTTAATAGTTGTTGTAGAGATGTGTCTGCTGCTAGAACTCTGTGGCATTGACCTGGTCTCTAATCTGCGCTGCTGTTAACCTGTGATTTCTGAGGCTGGTGACTCGGATGAACTTATCCTCCGCAGCAGATTTGACTCTTGGTCTTCCTTTCCTGGGGCGGTCCTCATGTGAGCCAGTTTCTTTGTAGCGCTTGATGGTTTTTGCCACTGCACTTGGGGACACTTTCAAAGTTTTCCCAATTTTTCGGACTGACAGACCTTCATTTCTTATAGTAATGGTGGCCACTCGTTTTTCTTTACTTGGCTGCTTTTTTCTTGCCATAATACAAATTCTAACAGTCTATTCAGTAGGATTATCAGCTGTGTATCCACCAGACTTCTGCACCACACAACTGATGGTCCCAACCCCATTTATAAGGCAAGAAATCCCACTTATTAAACCTGACAGGGCACACCTGTGAAGTGAAAACCATTTCCGGTGACTACCTCTTGAAGCTCAACAAGAGAATGATGCAGGCATCAAAACTATGAATTAACACATGTGGAATTACTACCTCTTAAAGCTCTGAAGCTCATCAAGAGAATGCCAAGAGTGTGAACAAAGCAAAAGATGGCTACTTTGAAGAACTTAGAATATAAGACATTTTCAGTTGTTTCACACTTTTTTGTTAATTATACATTGTGTGCAGAATTATTAGGCAAGTTGTATTTGAGAGGATTCTTTTTATTATTGAATAACAACTATGTTCTCAATCAACCCAAAAGACTCATAGATATCAAATTTAATATATTTATTAATGATCTAGTGGATGGCTTACACAGTAAAATATCAGTATTTGCAGATGATACAAAACTGTGTAAGGTAGTTAACACAAAGGAGGACAGTTTGCAACTACAGACAGATTTGAGTAAATTGGAGAATTGGGCTGAAATATGGCAAATGAGGTTTAACACAGATAAGTGTAAGGTTATGCACATGGGAAGGAGAAACAGATGCTACAATTACTTACTAAATGGGAAACTGCTGGGGAAATCAGACATGGAAAAAGACTTAGGCATCTTAGTCAATAAGAAGCTAAATTGGAGTGCCCAGTGTCAGGCAGCTGCCACCAAAGCAAATAGGGTCATGGGCCCAAAGACTCATAGATATCAAATTTAATATATTAATGATCTACTGGATGGCTTACACAGTAAAATATCAGTATTTGCAGATGATACAAAACTATGTAAGGTAGTTAACACAAAGGAGGACAGTTTGCAACTACAGACAGATTTGAGTGAATTGGGCTGAAAAATGGCAAATGAGGTTTAACACAGATAAGTGTAAGGTTATGCACATGGGAAGGAGAAACAGATGCTACAATTACTTACTAAATGGTAAACTGCTGGGGAAGTCAGACATGGAAAAAGACTTAGGCATCTTAGTCAATAAGAAGCTAAATTGGAGTGCCCAGTGTCAGGCAGCTGCCACCAAAGCAAATAGGGTCATGATATGCATTAGAAGAGGTCTGGGGACACGAGATGAAAACATAATTCTCCCTCTGTACAAATCACTCGTCAGACCACACTTGGAGTATTGTGTGCAATTTTGGACGCCGGTGCTCAAGAAAGACATTACTGAACTTGAAAGGGTTCAAAGGCGGGTTACTAAAATGATAAATGGAGTTGGTTCACTACAATACCCAGAAAGATTATCAAAATTAGGTCAATTTACTCTAGAAAAGCGAAGACTTAGGGGAGACTTAATATATATGTACAAGTATATCAGATTGCAATACAGAGATCTCTCCAATGAACTGTTTGTACCAAGGACTGTGACAAGAACAAGGGGCATTCTCTTCGTTTGGAGGAAAGACAATTTCTGCACCAGCATAGAAGAGGGTTCTTCACGGTAAGAGCTGTGAGGCTCTGGAATTCTCTTCCTGAGGAAGTGGTGATGGCCAACTCACTGAACGAATTTAAGAAAGGAATGGATGCTTTTCTTGTGAGTAACAGTATAGAAGATTACGAATAACAGAATATTATAGGTAGATGGTTGACCCAGCTTAGGGGAAGGAAATTTTTTCCCTATGGAGAAAATTGGCTTCTACTCTGGGTTTTTTGCCTTCCTCAGGATCAACAATGCAGAACAGCTGCACTAAAAATAGGCTGAACTAGATGGACATAAGGTCTTCCTTCAGCCTTCAAAACTATGTTGCTATGTTACTATGTTAAAGCTTAATATTTTTGGTAGTTGGAGTGGGTTTTTTTAAGATTTGGATATCTTAGGAGGATATCTGTTTGTGCAGGTAACAATTACTGTGCAGATTTATTAGGCAACTTAATAAAAACCAAATATATACTCATCTCACTTGTTTATTTTTACCAGGTAAACCAATAGAGCAACACAAAATTTAGAAATAAACATTTCTGACATTCAAAAACAAAACAAAAAAAATCAGTGACCAATATAGCCACCTTTCTTTACGATGACACTCAAAAGCCTTCCATCCATAGATTCTGTCAGTTGCTTGATCTATTTACGATCAACATTGCGTGCTGCAGCCACCACAGCCACCCAGACACTGTTCGGAGAGGTGTACTGTTTTCCCTCCCTGTAGATCTCACATTTTATGAGGGACCACAGGTTCTCTATGGGGTTCAGATCTGGTGAACAAGGGGGCCATGTCATTATTTTTTCTTGCAGACCCCTCATCCTATCACTCAGCTAGCAGTAGCCGTGGAGTGTTCCTACGGTGATCCTAGACACCTCGTCACAGCCGGAGATCTAAATAAGCCTAAAGAGAGAAAAGGGAAAAACTGACTGCCCCAGAGCAGACCCCAAAGCAATAGGCATCCCCCAACATATAATGACGGGTGAAGCAAGATGAAAACACTAACACAGATAGAAAGATAGGTTGAGCAAACGATGGGGCCCAAGCTAACTAAAAAGGACAGGACAGAAAAGCTGCTGTCTGCAATCCGAGAAAACCCTGCTAAAAATATTACCAACACAACTGATAAGCAAAAAGGACCCTGAAGTCACTAGACTTCAAACACTATATCAGCACTCAGAATATTCTGGAAGCAGAGCAAAAGAGAACACTGATCAAGGAAAAAGAATCCAGCACACCCCTGGCCGGGGATGGCTGAACTCAAAAAACAAGGTAAACAAAACCAAAACTAATAAGTTCAATAGCAGAGCAAAAACTTATCTTTGGGAAGCAGGAATCAGACTGGTCTCCAAGAATCCAGCAGAGAAATCACCAGCGACTCAGAAGGGCGTCGGCTGCCGTATATCCAGTCTGTAGTTCCCGTTACCCAGTCACAATCCACCTGATCAGGTGTTTGGTTCCTTTCATCCAAATCAGCCTCACTACCTTCCTTCACCAGAAGAGGGAGATCCTCAGACACAAAAGATGAATGAATAGATGAGCTCACAACAGTACCTCCCCCTTGAGGAGGGGTCATCGAACCCTCATCCAGGCCGCCAGGCCGATCAGGATGATCCCGATGAAAAGCACGCACCAGTCTTTCGGCATAAATATCAGAGGCAGAGACCCAGGAATTATCCTCCTGACCATAACCCTTCCACTTAATCAAATACTGGAGTCTCCATCTAGCCAGACTGGAATCCAGTATCTTCTCTACCTCATATTCCATGTTACCTTCAACCAACACAGGGTCAGGAGGTGCCGCCATAGGAACCACTGGTTCAGCAAACCTCTTCGACAAGGACTTATGAAACACATTATAAATCTTAAATATGACAGGAAGAGCCAACCAAAAAGAGACCGGATTAATAATCTCCAAAATCTTGTAAGGTCCAATAAATCTAGGTATATACTTTGGAGAAGCCACTTTCATAGAGATATTCTTTGATGACAACCAGACCATATCACCCACCTTAAACCGGGGACCAATGGTCCTATGCCGGTTAGAAAACCGCTGGGCCTTTTCCTGGGAAAGAGACAACTTATCCACCACTTAGTCCCAAATCTGCTGCATTCTTTCCACCACAGTGTCAACCCCTGGACAGGCAGAAGACTCCACCTGCCCTGAAGAAAATCGAGGATGAAACCCAAAGTTACAGAAAAAGGGTGACATCAAAGTGGCAGAACTAGCTCTATTATTTAAAGCAAAAATCGGCCAAGGGTAAAAATGAGACCCAATCATCCTGATCAGCAGATATAAAACATCTCAAATAAGCCTCCAAAGTCTGGTTTGTTCTCTCCATCTGCCCATTGGTCTGAGGGTGAAATGCAGAGGAGAAGGACAACTGAATTCCCAACTTGGAACAAAAGGTCCTCCAGAATCTAGAGACAAACTGAACTCCTCTGTCCGATACAATGTTCTCAGGAATCCCGTGCAAGCGAACCACCTGTTGCAAAAACAAAGGCACCAACTCAGAGGAAGATGGCAACTTAGGGAGTGGTACAAGATGGACCATCTTAGAGAATCTATCACAAATCACCCAGATAACAGTCATCCTCTGAGAGACAGGCAGATCAGAAATAAAATCCATTGAAATATGGGTCCATGGCCTCCTGGGCACCGGCAAAGGCATCAACAACCCACTAGAACGAGAACAAGGCTTAGATCGGGAGCAAGTCCCTCAGGACTGCACAAAATTTCTGACATCACGAGACAAGGCAGGCCACCAAAAAGACCGACTTACCAAATCTCTAGTACCAAAAATACCTGGATGACCAGCCAACGCGGAGCAATGAACCACAGACATCACTTTCCTCCTCCACTGGTCAGGAACATATAACCTACCACTGGGACAATGCTCAGGCTTATCCTCCTGAAACGTCTCCAGAGCACGTCTCAAATCAGGCCAGATGGCAGAAAGAACCACCCCCTCACCTAAGATGGTAGCAGGCTTGGTCACAATAGGAGAATCGGCCAAATAACTCCTAGAGAGGGCATCAGCCTTAACGTTCTTAGTGCCCGAAAGAAAGGAGAACACAAAATCAAAACTTGTGAAAAACAAGGCCCACCTGGCCAGTCTCGGATTGAAGCATTTAGCCGACTCAAGGTAGATCAAATTCTTGTGGTCAGTGAGGACCACAACTTGATGTCTAGCTCCCTCCAACCAATGTCTCCACTCCTCAAATGCCCACTTCATGGCCAACAGTTCTCGATTCCCCACATCATAGTTGCGTTCCGAAGGAGAGAACTTTCGGGAAAAGAAGGCACAGGGGTTCATTTTACATGTTACAGGATACACCATTCAACACCAGAGACGCTCTCACAAATCACTTAACCATCTGCTCACTCTTTCTATCCTCCTTCTCCTAGTTGCAGGAGACGTTGCTCCCAACCCTGGTCCCCCATGTTATAGAAAGTCAAACCCCCCCACTGCTACACTCAGAAACCCCTCTAATCTTATTAATATTCCCTGCATGCCATCTGTCTCTCTTAATTGTGCACTTTGGAATTCTCGCTCAGTGTGTAACAAACTCTCCTTCATTCATGACTTCTTCCTTTCTAATTCTCTTAACCTCCTGGCTCTTACTGAAACCTGGATCCAGCAGTCAGATACTACCGCTGCTGCTGCTCTTTCATACGGGGGGCTACACTTCTCTCATACCCCAAGATCAGACAATAGAGCTGGTGGAGGTGTTGGTCTGCTCCTATCACCAAAATGTACCTTTCAGGTTATCCCTCAAGTACCCTCACTTGTCTTCCCTTCTTTTGAGGTCCATGCCGTCAGACTCTACACCCCCTTCTCCATGCGAGTGGCGGTGGTGTATCGTCCTCCCGGCCCCTCCCATCAGTTCCTGGATCATTTTGCCACTTGGCTTCCACATTTTCTCTCCTGTGACATCCCTACCCTCATCATGGGAGATTTCAACATCCCCATTGCTCTTCCCCTCTCCCCATCTGCTACTCGCCTTTTATCTCTAACCTCCTCATTTGGCCTTTCGCAGCTTACTAATTCTCCAACGCATGAAGACGGAAACTCCCTCGACTTGGTCTTCTCTCGGCTTTGTGCAGTGGATGATTTTGCAAACTCCCCTCTCCCGCTCTCTGACCACAATCTTCTTTCATTCTCTATAAAGAACTGCCAGGCTGCTCAGGTCACCCCCACTGTCCAGACTTATAGAAACATACAGGCCATTAACACCCAGAAACTTCTGAAGAACTTGCAGTCTTCATTGGCCCCTATCTCCTCCCTCTCATGTCCTGATTCTGCATTGAAGCATTACAATGAAACACTTCAAAGTGCCCTCGATGAATTTGCACCCCCTATAAATAGAACACCACAACGCAGACGGCGACAACCCTGGCACACGGTGCAAACACGTTTCCTGCAGCGGTGCTCCAGGTGCGCCGAACGTCTGTTGAGAAAATCCAATCTACACGAAGATTTCATCCATTTTAAGTTTATGCTTAGAACATACAACACTGCCCTTCACCTCTCCAAACAAACCTATTTCAACACCCTCATCATCTCACTGTCCAATAACCCGAAACGTCTCTTTGACACTTTTCATTCTCTACTCAATCCAAGAGTACAGGCCCCAACCACGGAGCTCCGAGCTGACGATCTGGCCAATTACTTCAAAGAAAAAATTGACCAGATCCGACAGGAAATTACCTCCAAATCCCCTCATACCATGCACTGTCCTCCCTCCCCCACTGCATCTAACTCACTCTCTGATTTTGAACCAGTCACAGAAGAAGAAGTAAGCAGGCTCCTTGCATCTTCTCGCCCAACTACTTGCACCAGTGACCCATTTCCGTCACATCTCCTCCAGTCCCTTTCCCCTGCTGTCACCCCTCACCTAACTAAAATATTTAACCTCTCTCTCTCTTCTGGTATTTTTCCCTCCTCATTTAAGCATGCCATCATACATCCACTACTTAAAAAACCATCCCTCGACCAAAACTGTGCCGCTAACTATAGACCTGTCTCTAATCTTCCCTTCATCTCTAAACTCCTGGAACGCCTGGTCCACTCCCGTCTTATCCGCTATCTCTCAGAAAACTCTGTTCTCGACCCTCTCCAATCCGGTTTCCGCTCTTTACACTCCACTGAAACTGCCCTCACTAAAGTCTCTAATGATCTGCTAACAGCTAAATCAAATGGTCATTACTCCATGCTAATTCTCTTGGATCTCTCTGCAGCATTCGACACTGTGGATCATCAGCTCCTCCTCACTATGCTCCGTTCCATTGGCCTCAAGGACACCGTTCTCTCCTGGTTCTCCTCCTATCTCTCCGACCGCTCCTTTACTGTTTCTTTTGCCGGTTCCTCCTCCTCTCACCTTCCCCTTACTGTTGGGGTTCCTCAAGGATCGGTTCTAGGCCCCCTCCTCTTCTCCTTGTACACTGCCCCTATTGGTCAAACAATCAGTAGATTTGGTTTCCAGTACCATCTCTATGCTGATGACACCCAATTATACGCTTCTTCTCCTGACATCACGACAGCCTTTCTAGAAAACACTGGCGATTGTCTAAACGCTGTGTCTAATATCATGTCCTCACTATATCTGAAACTGAACCTGTCAAAGACTGAACTCCTTGTGTTTCCTCCCGCTACTAATGTACCTACACCCGACATTGCCATTTCCGTCTGTGGTTCCACTATTACTCCCCAGCAACATGCCCGCTGTCTTGGGGTCATACTTGATTCTGAGCTTTCCTTTGCCCCCCACATTCGATCACTTGCTCGCTCTTGTCATCTGCACCTCAAAAACATTTCTAGAATTCGACCTTTTCTTACTTTTGACTCTGCAAAAACTCTTACTGTTTCTCTTATTCATTCTCGTCTCGACTATTGTAACTCTCTTCTAATCGGTCTCCCTCTTACCAAACTCTCCCCTCTCCAATCTGTCTTGAATGCTGCAGCCAGGATCATATTCCTCACCAATCGTTACACCGATGCCTCTACCTTGTGCCAGTCATTACACTGGCTACCCATCCACTCCAGAATTCAGTATAAACTTATTACCCTCACCCACAAAGCCCTCCATGGCTCAGCACCACCCTACATCTCCTCCCTTGTTTCAGTATACCACCCTACCCGCGCCCTCCGTTCTGCTGATGACCTGAGGTTAGTATCCTCAATAGTCAGAACCTCCCACTCCCGTCTCCAAGACTTTACACGTGCCGCGCCAATTCTTTGGAATGCACTTCCCAGGTCAATACGATTAGTCCCCAATCCCCACAATTTTAAGCGTGTCCTGAAAACGCATTTATTCAGACTGGCCTATCGCCTCAACACATTAACCTAACCTATCCCTGTGTGGCAGAGCCAAAAGTTTTACCATAACCAGGTTCCCAGCATCATGTTCCCACATGCTTTATGCATCCATTAGCCCTCTGTGTCTGTACTGTTACACACTTAACATTATGGCTGGTCCATACAATCAGGGCAACTGTTACCACCCACCTTTCGTGTCTACCTCTTTCCTCATAGACTGTAAGCTTGCGAGCAGGGCCCTCACTCCTCTTGGTATTTGTTATAATCTACTGTATGTGATTATTGTTATGCTGTAATGTCTATTGTCTGTACAAATCCCCTCTGAAATGTAAAGTGCTGCGGAATATGTCGGCGCTATAAAAATAAAATTTATTATTTATTATTATTATTATTATTCTTTTGGGACAAAACAGCTCCTGCACCAGTCTCTGAAGCATCCACCTCCACCTGAAATGGAAGTGAGACATCGGGTTGTCGCAAAATCGGAGAAGTGAACCTCCACTTCAGCTCCTGAAAAGAAGAAACAGCCTCTGGAGACCAATTCAGCAAATCAGTGCCCTTCTTAGTCAAATCAGTCAATGGTTTGGCAATAACAGAAAAATTGGCTATAAACTTACGATATAAATTAGCAAAACCCAAAAACTTCTGGAGAGCCTTCAAAGAAGTGGGCTGCACCCAATCATAAATGGCCTGTACCTTGGCCGGGTCCATTTCAATAGTTGACGGAGACAAAATAAATCCCAAAAATGAAATCCTCTGTACACCAAAAAGACATTTCGATCCCTTAACATACAGGGAGTTTTCCCTCAAAATCCGGAACACAGTCCGAACATGTTCCACATGAGAGTCCCAAACCCTGGAAAAGATCAAAATATCATCCAAATAGATGATCACAAACTTATCCACAAAGTCCTGGAAAATATCATTCATGAAACACTGGAAGACAGAAGGGGCGTTAGTGAGCCCAAAAGGCATCACCAGGTACTCAAAATGTCCCTCTGGAGTATTAAACGTTGTCTTCCATTCAACCCCATGCTTAATGCGAATAAGATTATACGCCCCCTGAGGTCAAGCTTGGTAAACCAGCAAGCACCTTCAACTCTAGAAAATAGGTCAGAAATCAGGGGTAGCGGATACTGGTATTTAACAGTAATTTTGTTAAGGGAGCGATAGTCAATACAGGGCCTTAATGAACCATCCTTCTTGGCCACAAAACAAACCCCAGCACCCAAGGGTGAAGAGGATGATCTAATATGACCCTTCTCCAACGACTCCTTAATATAAGAACGCATAGCCTCATGTTCGGGTACAGATAAATTAAAATGTCGACCCTTGGGAAATTTACACCCCGGACTCAGCTCAATTGCACAGTCATAACTCCTATGAGGAGGCAAAGACGCAGACTTACTCTCACTAAACACATCATAAAAATCAGCCAAATAGTCAGGAACCTCATGTGACTGGGGAGAGGTGGAGCAACAGGAGTGTCACTAAGAGCACACCGACAACCCCAACTCACCACAGACACAGATTTCCAATCCAAAACTGGGTTATGGATTTGCAACCAGGGGAACCCCAGCACGATGGTATCATGCAAATTATGCAACACCAAAAATCTGCAATTTTCTTGATGGTCTGGGGCGACCCGCATTACCACCTGGGTCCAAAACTGAGGTTTATTCTTCGCCAAAGGAGTAGTATCAATACCCCTCAAAGGAATAGGCGTCCGCAGGGGTGTCATAGGGAAACCACAACGTTTAGCAAAATCTAAATCCATTAGGTTCAAGGCCGCTCCTGAATCCACAAAGGCTTTAGCAGAAAATGTGGACAGGGAGCAGATGAGAGTAATTGCCAGAAGAAACTTAGCTTGTACACCACCTACAGCAAATGTGTGTGCAAAACGTTTCTCTCGTTTAGGGCAGACAGAAATAATGTGAGAGGCATCTCCACAGAAAAACATAGCTTATTACGTCTTCTAAACTCCTGACGTTGCGCCCAAGACAAAACTATCACATTGCATAGGTTCAGACATTTGTTCAACAGGTGGCAGCGTTTCCCGTATAATTTTACGTTCACGTAAACGCCGATCAACCTGAATGGCTAATGACATAGATTCGTCAAGACCAGAGGGAATAGGAAATCCCACCATAGTATCTTTTACAGTTTCTGACAAACCCTTCCGAAAGAGAGCTGCCAAGGCACCATCATTCCAAGTGCTGAGAACCGCCCACTTTCAGAATTTTTGACAGTACAGTTCTGCAGAATCTTGACCCTGGTTCAATGCCAACAGGGTCTTTTCAGCTTGATCAATAGCATTAGGTTCATCATACAACAACCCCAAGGCCTGAAAAAATGCATCCACATTAGCTAGAATAGGATCATCTGGTAGTAAAGAAAATGCCCAATCCTGGGGATCGCCGCGCAGCAAGGAGATGACAATTTTAACCTGCTGCGCAGAGCTCCCCGATGAGTTAGGCTTCAAGGCAAGAAATAATTTACAATTATTCTTAAAATTCAAAAATTTAGACCGATCCCCAAAAAACACATCAGGAGTAGGGATTTTTGGTTCAGCAGCGTGTGAATGAGCAAGATAGGCGTAAATTCCTCGCACTTCAGCAGCAAGCTGCTCCACACGATCATACAATTGCTTAAACTCCATCATAAAAAAAAATATTCCTCCTACGACCTCAGAGAAAAAGGAAAAAATATACACACACACACAAAAAAATTCTAACACCTTTTTCTTTTTAAACAATTCCTTCCTGCTTTTGAGTACCCTAGAATCTGCGGTATGGCTGGTGATTCTGTTATGATTGAGTCACCAAGGAGGAAAAAACAAAACACAAGCTCAGCCCAGAAAATCAGAGAGGTTGGAAACTAGCGGATTGCAGACCCCTGATCCTATCACACAACTAGCAGTAGCCGTGGAGTGTTCCTACGGTGATCCTAGACACCTTGTCACAGCCGGAGATCTAAATAAGCCTAAAGAGAGAAAAGGGAAAAACTGACTGCCCCAGGGCAGACCCCAAAGCAATAGGCAGCCCCCAACATATAATGACGGTGAAGCAAGATGAAAACACTAACACAGATAGAAAGATAGGTTGAGCAAACGATGGGGCCCAAGCTAACTAAAAAGGACAGGACAGAAAAGCTGCTGTCTGCAATCCGAGAAAACCCTGCTAAAAATATTACCAACACAACTGATAAGCAAAAAGGACCCTGAAGTCACTAGACTTCAAACACTCTATCAGCACTCAGAATATTCTGGAAGCAGAGCAAAAGAGAACACTGATCAAGGATAAAGAATCCAGCACACCCCTGGCCGGGGATGGCTGAACTCAAAAAGCAAGGTAAACAAAACCAAAACTAATAAGTTCAATAGCAGAGCAAAAACTTATCTTTGGGAAGCAGGAATCAGACTGGTCTCCAAGAATCCAGCAGAGAAATCACCAGCGACTCAGAAGGGCGTCGGCTGCCTTATATCCAGTCTGTAGTTCCCGTTACCCAGTCACAATCCACTTGATCAGGTGTTTGGTTTCTTTCATCCAAATCAGCCTCACTACCTTCCTTCACCAGAAGAGGGAGATCCTCAGACACAAAAGATGAATGAACAGATGAGCTCACAACATATAGGGTTTTGATGTAATTAGACCACACCCCTCCTCATTACAGAGATGCAAATAACCTGATTTACATAATTGGCAGTTGGCTTTCAAGCCTATACAGCTTGGAGTAGGACAACATGTAGAAAAAGGATGATGTGATCAAAATACTCATTTGCCTAATAATTCTGCACCCAGTGTATAATTTCACAGTCTGTATCTTTATTTCAATTAAAGGATTTTCTAATGGGTGTCTATGTTTTCCTTACAATTTGACTATGGGGTTAGTAATAATGGCGTCTTATTGAAGCCTCTCCATTACTAACCTCGGTGCTTGGTGTCACCTGAAAGGTGACATCAACCCCCCAACTGTTACACCATATGCCACCGCTACGGGGCAGTGGGAAGAGGGGGGGCACTATCCATGGTCCCTTCCTAGTCTATTAACATCAGCCATCAGCTGTCTGAATAGCCATTGCTGGCTATTAATTATAGGGGGACTCACGCCATTTTTTTCAATAAAATAACCTAATTAATACATGTTCAGTATTGTGCACACGTGTAAATGTTTGTGTGTCACTGACATCTCATATATATATATAGATATAAATGTGTGTGTATATATATATATATATATATATATATATTATACTAGATGGCGGCCCGATGCTATCTCATTGGGGCGGTAATATCACGATGGGGGCAGGCTTTGCGGCGTTGAGAATCCCCCCCCCATGTGCTCATCTGTTATGATTGAGTCACCGTAGGAGGCAAAAACAGAAATGCTAGCTAAGTCCTGAAAACCAGAGAAGTTGGCAACTATCAGATTGCAGACCCCTGAACCTATCAACACATCTAGCAGTAGTCGTGGGGGGTTCCTACGATGACCTAGACCCCTCGATCACAGCCGGAGAGATACATAGGCCTAAAGAAGGAAAGGGGTAATCTAACTGCCCCAGAGCAGACCCCAAAGCAATAGGCAGCCCCCCACATATAATGACGGTGAAGCAAGATGAAAACACTTACACAGACAGAAAGACAGGCTGAGCAAAGACGGGGCCCAAAAACTACCTAGATAGGCACGGATAGGAAGGCTGCTGTCTGCAATCTGCCAAAACCCTATCAGAGACAAAAGCCAACAAGCTGATATAAAAATGGCCCTGAAGCAACTAAGCTTCAAAAACTAAATCAGCACTCAGGTACTTTCAGAAGACAGAGCTCACGGAACACTGCACACTCCAGCAGGGAGTGGCAGAATCCAAAAAGCAAGAAAAACAAAAACAAATCTTAGATGCAAAAAGGCAAAACAGAAAACTTAGCTTTAGGAGAGCAGGAATCAGACTGGTGTCCAAGAGTCCACAGAGAAATCACCCGCAGGGCAGAAAGGGCGTAGGCTGCCTTAAATACAGTCAGTGACTCCACTCAGCCAATCGTCTTCATTAGTCCCAGGTGCCTGATAATCAGGCTCACTACCTTCCTTCACTAGAATAGGGAGTTCACCAGGCCTCAGTGACGGAGGGGAAAATGAACTCACAACACTCATTCACCTATCCACTCTTTCTTTCCCCATGTGCTGATTTCTCCTGTCGGTGCTCTCTTCTTTGACCTGTCTACTCCTTGTGCTCTCCCCCTTGTCTGCAGTCTCTCTCCTTCCTGTGCTGTGTTCTCCCCTCATATGCTGTCTCGATTGAGCTGTCTTTTCCCTGTGCTCTCCCTCTCTCACCTCTGTATCTGACCATGTACAGAACATACCACAGCTCCTGGGCAGGGGAGGAAGCAAAAAACAGTACTGGCGTTACAGCAGGAGATTGCAGAGGATACATTTTGTGAGGTAAAATATTGTTTAAAAACTCAGTGAAATATTTTGCCTCACAAAATGAATCCTCTGTGATGCTCTGCTGTATTGTCAGTATTGTCTTTTGCTTCCTCCCCTGCCCAGGAGATGTGTTATGCTCCGTACACGGTCAGACACAATTTTTAAAATGAACTTTCGTTCGTGGGAAAATCCCTTTAATGTGACCGGCTTCCTCTGCCTGTAGACACGTCGCGCATCTGCTGCCGGGATCAGCCGAATGATTCACTGCGCCTGGGCGGAATTCGTACAGGCGCAGTGCAACGGTGTTCCGCTGGTGGTACCGCGCAAGAGGCTGCGTGAGTGTGAGAGTGTGTGTGTGTGCGAGTGTGTGTTTTCAGTGCGTATAGAATGTATGTGTGTGTGGTGTGACGGTGTTCCGCTGGTGGTACTGTGCAGTAGGTTGGTACTGGCAGCAGTTTCCATATTGAGTCACCCATCACTTGGGTGTCCCAATATGGCGGTCGGTTAACTTCCTCCCCTTGGAATTCTGGGATATGGTGACATCTGGACAGAACAGGAAATGAAAACATTACAAGGTATATATATATATATGTACACTGCGTTCCAAATTATTATGCAAATTGGATTTAAGTGTCATAAAGATGTAATTTTTTGTTTTTCAAATAAACTCATAGATGCTATTGTGTATCAGGGCTCTTTGGATCACTGAAATCAATCTCAAACGCCTGTGATAATTAGTTTACCAGGTGAGCCTAATTAAAGGAAAACTACTTAAGAATGATGTTCCACATTATTAAGCAGGGCACAGGTTTCAAGGAATTTAGGAAAGAAAACGGATCTCTCTGCTGCTGAAAAGCATCAAATAGTGCAATGCCTTGGTCATGAGATGAAAACATTAGATATTTCCCAAAAACTTAAACGTGATCATCGTACTGTTAAGAGATTTGTGGTTGATTCTGAGCACAAACATGTTTGTGCTGATAAAGGCAGAATGAGGAAGGTTTCTGCCAGGCAAGTTCATCGGATTAAGAGAGCAGCTGCTAAAAAGCCATTACAAACCAGCAAACAGATATTTAAAGCTGCTGGTGCCTCTGGAGTCCCTCGAACCTCAAGGTGTAGGATCCTTCAAAGGCTTGCTGTGGTGCATAAACCTACTATTCAGCCACTCCTAAACAGTGTTCACAAGCAGAAATGGTTGCAGTGGGCCCAGACATGAAGACTAATTTTCAAACAGTCTTGTTTACTGATGAGTGTCGAGCAACCCTGGATGGTCCAGATGGATGGAGTAGTGGATGGTTGGTGGATGGCCACTATGTCCCAACAAGACTGCGACGTCAGCAAGGAGGTGGAGGAGTCATGTTTTGGGCCGGAATCATGGGGAAACAGCTGGTAGGGCTCTGTAAGTTTCCTGAAGGTGTGAAAATGACCTCTGCAAAGTATATAGAGTTTCTGACTGACCGCTGTCTTCCATGTTATAAAAAGCAGAAATGTGCCTTCAGGAGCAAAATCCTCTTCATGCATGACACTGCACCATGTCATGCTGCAAAGAATACATCTGAGTCATTGACTGCTATAGTCATAAAAGGAGATAAACTCATGGTGTGGCCACCATCTTCCCCTGACCTCAACCCTATAGAGAACCTTTGGAGTATCATCAAGCGAAAGATCTATGAGGGTGGAAGGCAGTTCACATCAAAACAGCAGCTCTGGGAGGCTATTCTGACTTCATGCAAAGAAATACAAGCAGAAACTCTCCAAAAACTCACAATTTCAATGGATGCAAGAATTGTGAAGGTGATATCAAAGAAGGGTTCCTATGTTAACATGTAACTTGGCCTGTTAGGCTACTTTCACACATCAGTTTTTTGCCGTCAGGCAGGATCCGGCTATTTTTAGAAAAAACGGATCCGGCATAAATTTTGGAGAACTGTAGAAACGGATCCGTTTTTTTGCTGGATCCGTCTAGCAGGTTATATCTGTTCCTGGGGGCTGGCCAATTGGATCTGAGCATGCGCAGACTTAAAAAACCGGATCCGGTGGCTGGATCCGTCTTTTTCTGGATCCGGCGCATTCCGGCGCCCATAGACTTTCATTGTAGCAAAAAGCTGGAAGCGCCGGATCCGGCGCTTCCGGCTTTTTCGCCGGAGACAAAAAACGTTACAGTAGCCGTTTTTTCCAGACGCCGGAATGAGACAAGTTGCCGGATCCGGCAAAAAACGGATGAAACGCAATGCCATCCGGCGCGATCCGGCGCTAATGCAAGTCAATGGGGAAAAACTGATGTGTGAAAGAGGCCTTAGGATGTTTTGGAGTTAAATAGCTTTTTTGTTCGGTGAATGTGACCTCCTAATGCTGCAAATTCCACAAATGAGCATTTTCAGTTCTTTAAAACATATCAAATGTTTAGAAATTCTACTGTGCATAATAATTTGGAACAGTGCAATTTGAGTTTTTATTCATTTTGGACATTATATTGTTATCATTGGGAGGTTTCTTCAATAAAATTCGATGCATACTCTAACGGGTGATGACTTTTATTAGACTGACTCTCATTTGTACCAACTATTTAGGAAAATCAGAGAAAAACATCATTTGCATAATAATTTGGAACACAGTGTATATATCTATTCTTTTCTAACCTGTCAATGTGATATACCGACATTTCATCTATCTATTTTAGGATTGCTACCTCCAATAGGTGGCACTAGAGTTCTAGTCCTCTTCCTCTCTGAAGAGACAATTTGCATAATTAGCATATTTCCCAGAGGAGCATTGCGGCTTTAAGTCTCCTCACCTCGACATGCTTAGCATGTTATTCTCCGCAAGGAGAAATGATACTTCCTGGATATCGGTCAGATGCCTCTCTCACAGCCAAACCAGATCTTCTCCCACTTTGCACTGATGAGGGGCAGTATCCCGAAACACAGTGTCTGCAAATGGAGATTCTGGTTTGGCTTTTATCCTAAGTCATGTAACTAGGCTCGTTAAAGGGTCAACATTGACTTTTAGGATTGCTACCTCCAATAGGTGGCACTAGAATTCTAGTCCTCTTCCTCTCTGAAGAGACAATTTGCATAATTAGCATATTTCCCAGAGGAGCATTGCGGCTTTAAGTCTCCTCACCTCGACATGCTTAGCATGTTATTCTCCGCAAGGAGAAATGATACTTCCTGGATATCGGTCAGATGCCTCTCTCACAGCCAAACCAGATCTTCTCCCACTTTGCACTGATGAGGGGCAGTACCCCGAAACACAGTGTCTGCAAATGGAGATTCTGGTTTGGCTTTTATCCTAAGTCATGTAACTAGGCTCGTTAAAGGGTCAACATTGACTTTTAGGATTGCTACCTCCAATAGGTGGCACTAGAGTTCTAGTCCTCTTCCTCTCTGAAGAGACAATTTGCATAATTTTCATCTATCTATGTAATATAAATACTTATGTGTGTGTGTGTGTGTGTGTGTGTGTGTGTGTGTGTGTGTGTCACTGACATGTATACTCTGCTCTACAGCTCTGGCAAAAATTAAGAGACCACTGCACAGTTTTATAAATATCAGCTTCTCTACATGTCTGGCAGCATTTCCATTCCAGTGTCAGTTGAATTTCAACCAGAGTACACCACATTCTTACTTAATGTGCTTCTGATTAGGTGATCACCTGAACCAAATTTTATTTAACAAGTGAAAGTATAAAAAATCCTGCTGTGGTGTTCACAATCCTCTTGCAAGCTGGATGGCAAAACAAGTGCTAGTAATATCCAAAAAGTAATAGGAATGAAAAAATAACTTTTAACTGTGCCAAAGGAGTTGAAAAGAAAAGGAGTGAGGAAAAGAAGGCATCAGTTCTGGCTTTACTAGCAGAGGGATACAGTGAGTATCATGTTGCCTTCATCCTTAAAATTTCTAAGACAGCACAGTCCATTACAATAAGGTCAAGCAGCAGACATTGGGGCCAAAAAAAGCTACAGACCGGCAGAGGGCGAAAACGAATCTCCACTGACTGGGATGACCGTCATCTTATTCGAACGTAACTCAGCAACCGCAGAATGACATCAAGTGATCTACAAAAGAAATGGCAAATGTCAGCTGGGGTGAAGTGCATGGCAAGAACAGTTTGTAACAGGCTCCTAGAGGCAGAGCTAAAGTCATGTAAAGCTAGAGAAAAGCATTTCATCAATGAGAAGCAAAGGAGAGTCAGGCTGAAGTTTGCAAAAGACCATAAGGATTGGACCATAGAGGACTGGAGTAAGGTAATCTTCTCTGATGAGTCTAATTTTTAGCTTTGCCCAACACCTGGTCGTCTAATGGTTAAACGGAGAACTGGAAAGGAGTACAAGCCACATTGTCTTGCACCCACTGTGAAATTTGGTGGAAGATCGGTAATCATCTGTGGATGCTTCAGCAAGGCTGGAATTGGGCAGGTTAATCTTTGCGAAGGATGTATGAAACAAGCCACATACAAGGTTATCCTGGAAAAACAGTTGATTCCTTCTGCCCAGGAAAACCTCTGGAATGTAATCAAGAGGTAGATGGATAGTCACAAGCCATCAAACAAAGAAGAACTGCTTACATTTTTGTACCAGGAGTGGCATAAGGTCACCCAAAAGCAGTGTGAGAGACTGGTGGAAAGCATGCCAAGATGCATGAAAGCTGTGATTAAAAATCATGGTTATTCCACAAAATATTGATTTCTGAACTCTTCCTGAGTTGAAACATTAGTATTGTTGTTTCTAAATGATTATGGACTTGTTTTCTTAGCATTATTCGAGGTCTGCAAGCACTGCATTTTTTTGTTATTTTGACCATTTGTCATTTTTTGAAAATAAATACAAAATTTAGTGCTTGGAAATTCGAAGACATGTTGTCAGTAGTTTATAGAATAAGAGAGCAATTTACATTTTACTCAAAAATATACCTATAAAGAGAAAAATCAGACAAACTGACCATTTTGCAGTGGTCTCTTAATTTTTGCCAGAGCTATATATACATATGAACAACGACAAAGCAAAGTCCAGCAGTAACGTGAGCAATCCAGGATGCTGTTAAAAATTTTTTTCTTTTTATTCATAAATCCATTAAAATGCAATGGTCCAAGCAGTTCAAAACAGCAATAACGCAGGAAAGTCGTGCAGATAGGACTACGCATTTCAGCGGTAGAACCCGCCTTCTTCACGGTCCAGAATCTATATAGATTCTGGACCGTGAAGAAGGCGGGTTCTACCGCTGAAACGCGTAAACGCTGAAACGCTGAAACGCGTAGAACCCGCCTTCTTCACGGTCCAGAATCTATATAGATTCTGGACCGTGAAGAAGGCGGGTTCTACCGCTGAAACGCGTAGTCCTATCTGCACGACTTTCCTGCGTTATTGCTGTTTTGAACTGCTTGGACCATTGCATTTTAATGGATTTATGAATAAAAAGAAAAAAAATTTTAACAGCATCCTGGATTGCTCACGTTATTGCTGGACTTTGCTTTGTCGTTGTTCACATTTGTATGGATGGACTCCTACATCCAGATCCGGGCACAACGGAGTTAACCAGGTCAGCTGAGGTTCCAGGTGGTTCACAGGAGTGAGCTGGTCTACATTGTTGGATATATATATATATATATATATACTGTATATTCTATGTGTATATATCTATTCTATCTATTCTTTTCTAAGCTGTCAGTGTGATTTTACTGTATAGCCGCATATGAATTGCCAGCTTTTCAACGGACGCCGGTGCATAAAAATCGGAAAGCACTCGCATGGTGCGAGTGCTGTGCAATATTTTTTTTTCTCGTGCCCATTGAATTGCATGGACGAGCCTTGTCCGAGATACGCAGCGATATGCAGCATGCTGCGATTTTTTTTCTCAGTCCGATGTCAGCTGAGAAAAAAATTGCAGATGACATGTCACCCATTGAATAACATTGGTCCGAGTGCAATCTGTTTTTTTTTTATCGGATTGCACTCGTCCGTATTTCTCGCAAATGAGTATGAGCCCTAAGAGGAAGTTATAAGATTTCTGACATTTGATGCACACTTTTTTTTTTGTTCCTGACTGAATTGAAAAAATTGCATTGTTTTCATAAATTTGCAGCATGTTTTTGTCCATTTTGTCATAGAAAGTAATGAGAGTGGAAAACGTTGAAAAAATGCAATAGTTTTAAGTGTTTTGGGTAAAAAAAAAAATTATTAAACATATTGTAGACAAAGCACACATGTAATCTGCTCCCCAAAAACGTGTGAAAACGCTGAAAAACAGGAGAATTGAATTCAGTGTTTTTGCTACCAAGAGAGCAGGTTTTGACTGCAGAAAATACTAAACTGCTGCTTATGAATACAAAGTTATGGATACAAATGCCCATCTGTGCCATATTTTTTCTGTTATGTTTGTGGCAGGAAAAGAATGAATTGTTACTCCTGATATAGTCTGTCCTCAGAGATGGTTTGTGTTGTGTTTTCCAGACTTTTCCAGTAACGCCAACCCAGCTCCAGTTTTTAGACTTGCAGAACACATTATTCTCTACTCAGATGGAACTTCATAAAAAGCAAATGGCTCTCCGACAAAAGGAACGTCAGCTAGCTGAGGCTAAAAGATCTCAGTGGTTACTGGAGGGTGATATCCTAGAAGGACAGCAGCAGAAAGAAACTACATGGAAACACAATCAGGTGCTGCCTTCTTCCTGTCTTTCTGTATAATGTGAATTTTGTGGCTACTGTCGGTGGTGTGCACTTATAAGGTGGACATTTGACAAATGCGTACCAGCCAGATAAAAACCAAAAGAACACTATTCTGGCCTCTGTCTTGTAAACTGAACTCGAAAATTATAGGCCAGTAAGTATAACCTCAACTGTGGGTAAAATATTGGAGGCTTTTCTAAGAGATACTATACTGGAGTATCTGGAGAAGAATAACCTCATGACCCAATATCAACATGGGTTTACAAGGGACCGTTCCTGTCAGACTAATCTGATATGCTTTTATGAAGAGGTAAGTTCCGGACTGGACCAAAGGAATGCAGTGGACGTGGTGTACATGGACTTTTCAAAAGCTTTTGATACGGTGCCACACAAAAGGTTGATACATAATATGAGAACATTGGGGATAGGGGAAAATATGTGTAGGTGGGTTAAGAGTTGGCTCAGGGATAGGAAACAAAGAGTGGTTATTAATGGAGCACACTCAGACTGGGTCACGGTTAGCAGTGGGGTACCACAGGGGTCAGTTTTGGGCCCGCTTCTTTTTAACATATTTATTAATGACCTTGTAGGGGGCATAGAGAGTAGAATTTCAATATTTGCAGATGACACTAAACTCTGCAGGGTAATCAATACAGAGGAGGACAATTTTATATTACAGGAGGATTTATGTAAACTAGAAGCTTGGGCTGATAAATGGCAAATGAGCTTTAATGGGGATAAATGTAAGGTCATGCACTTGGGTAGAGCGAATAAGATGTATAATTATGTGCTTAATTGTAAATCACTGGGCAAAACTGTCACTGAAAAAGACCTGGGTGTTTGGGTGGACGACAAACTCACATTTAGTGGCCAGTGTCAGACAGCTGCTGCAAAGGCAAATAAAATAATGGGATGCATTAAAAGAGGCATAGATGCTTATGAGGAGAACATAATTTTACCTCTATATAAGTCACTAGTGTGACCACACTTAGAATACTGTGTACAGTTCTGGTCTCCGGTGTATAAGAAAGACATAGCTGAACTGGAGCGGGTGCAGAGAAGAGCGATCAAGGTTATTAGGGAACTAGGGGGTCTGCAATACCAAGACAGGTTATTACACTTGGGGTTATTTAGTTTGGAGAATCGAAGGCTTAGGGGTGATCTTATTACAATGTATAAATATATGCGGGGACAGTACAAAGACCTTTCTAATAATCTTTTTACTCTTAGACCTGTGACGGGGACAAGGGGGCATCCTCTTCGTCTGGAGGAAAGAATGTTTAAGCATACTCACAGACGCGGATTCTTTACTGTAAGAGCAGTGAGACTATGGAACTCTCTGCCATATGATGTTGCAATGAGTGATTCCCTACTAAAATTTAAGAAGGGACTGGATGCCTTTCTTGAAAAGTATGATATTACAGGGTATATACACTAGTTTCCTTAATATTGCGTTGATCCAGGAAGCTAGTCTGATTGCCGTATGTGGAGTTGGGAAGAAATTTTTTTCCCCAATATGAAGCTTACTGTTTGCCACATGGGTTTTTTTTGCCTTCGTCTGGATCAACATGTTAGAGCAGGTTAGGACAGGATATGGGTTGAACTAGATGGACTTAAAGTCTCCCTTCAACCTTAATAACTATGTTACTATGTTACTATGTATGGACCATGGAGGGATGCATTATACTGTATGGACCATGGGGGGATGCATTATACTGTATGGACCATGTGGGGATGCATTATGCTTTTAGAACCAGGGGGGATGCATTATTCTGTATAGACCATGTGGGGATGCATTATGCTGTATGGACCATGGGGGATGCATTAAGCTGTGAGGACCAGGGGAGATGCATTATGCTGTGAGGACCAGGGGAGATGCATTATGCTGTGAGAACCAGGGGGATGCATGATACTGTTTGGACCATGTGGGAATGTATTGTACTGTGTGGACCATGGGGGGATGCATTATGCTGTTTGGAACTAGGTGGGGATGCATTATGCTGTGTGAGTACCAGGGGGGGACTCATTACACTATATGGACCGTGGAGGGATGCGTTATACTGTATGGATCATGGGGGGATTAATTATACTGTATGGACCATGTTGGGATGCATTATGCTGTTAGAACCAGGGGGGATGCATTATGCTGTATGGACCATGTGGGGATGCATTATGCTGTATGGACCATGGGGGGATGCATTATGCTGTGAGGACCAGGGAAGATGCATTATATTGTGAGAACCAGGGTGATGCATTATACTGTTTGGACCATGTGGGAATGTATTGTACTGTGTGGACCATGTGGGGATGCATTATGATGTGTGAGGACCAGGGGGGGGACTCATTACACTGTATGGACCATGGAGGGATGCATTGAGTTCTCCTTCAATGGAAGTCTTCAAACAGAGGCTGGACAGACATCTAACTGGGATGATTTAGCGAATCCTGCTTTGAGCAGGGGGTTGGACCAGATGGCCCAGGAGGTCCCTTCCAACTCTACGATTCTATGATTCTATGATTCTATGATTATACTGTATGGACCATGGGGAGATACATTATACTGTATGGACCATGTGGGTATGCATTATGCTGTTAGAACCAGGGGGGATGCATTATGCTGTATGGACCATGTGAGCAATATGCAGTGTGGAGAGGTGTGGGGCCATTATACTACATGGAGGGCTGTGTTCGGGTCACAGTTGGGGGATCATACTATGTTGGGGTCACCATACTTTTCCGGGACAGTTGTGGGGTGGTGTACAGTAGTGTCATCATACTGTGCATGTAGAAGGTACTGTGGAATAATTCACTATGGGGGTGTCTTAGTGTTTTTGTGGGGCACTTTGTTGACATCATCATCATACTTTACAAGCGCAATGAAAAGGAAATGTAGCGCTTCAGTAGGAGGAAAATTAGAGGGCATGCAGTACCACACAGTAGGTGCAGTAATAGGGACACATGCAGCAGCAGCTGCTCAGCATTGGGGTATCAGCAGGATGAGTAGTTTGCACAGGTTGGGCATGCATATGGACGGTGCAGAAAATGTGAGAAGTCAGATGTGTCTTACTTGTAATCTCTGCAGACGAATCCTGTCTGGAGAAGTTGTCATGTCGGTCTGGGCCAGATTGAAAAGATGGGAAAATTGAATGACTCCATAAGAAAGAAGTTCAGCTGTAAGTCACCATCTATCACTGTGCTGTAGCCTTATATGTTCTGCAGGGCTAGTATTTACAACTGTCACCACATGGCGGTAATAGCAACAAACAACAAGGTACTGGGTGCACCTCAATAAACCAATAACTATAGGGGTTGGGGTGCTACAAAATGCATGGAAGGCAAGATATGACAAAGAAAAGAGAAAAAAAGGCCGATGCCTATGGACTGTGCATACCTGTAGTACAATATTTCAAAAAGACTGCTTTATTAACACCAAAATACAAAACATGGTTAAAACATTAAAAATAACATGGCGACACTCCCATCTTAAATCTACCAAATATTCATACGATCCTTCAGGCTGATGCTATGATTAAGATGGTCCACTTAATAAATTGTCATGTGAGTATGTAGTACAGCAAGACAAACAATCATACATGAACATATGAACAAGTGTCAGAATATAGTACTGTCTAGCTAGTAGATAATACTGTTACCAAGAGAAACCATTCACATAGTGGGTCATGTGTGGGCGACCCCACTAATGTCCTATAAGCATCAAACCAATATGGAGAAGAATCTGATGCAGCAATCAAAGGCTGCAATACCAAAACCACCCAACCCCCCTGCCATATGAGGCAATGGCTGAACACAGGATAACAGCACCACAAGATGCAATAAGACATGAAAAACTGAAAGGTTGGCAAACCGCAATACCAAATAGGTTTTCAGTGCCTCGTGAAAATCTAGGACTGATCCAAAAGGTGCTCTAAAAGGTATACCCTGCGATCCCTTGGATGAGATGAAGATTGCGGCAGGATGAAACCCCTTAGGTGGAACGAAGGAGTGGGTGGTATGGAAAGACGGGGGTGTGGGAGAACCCCAAGCGTATCGCTGCAAAGCAGCTTCGTCAGGGAAAGTGTTGGCAAGAAAAAGACACAGTCTTAAAATAGTGCGAAGGATAATTACCATTGTGTCTGTCCTCCTGAGCCGGAGCAGGAAGCAAGGATCCACATCAGAAAGCGTGCTAGTGCACTGTTACGGCAGCATAATGGGATGTCCAGTGGCGTCACTGCAAAATCCACGCATGCACAATGAATAAAGCCGACAGACCAGTCCTGAAGTACGGTGAGACGCATGCGTTGTGTGTGGCCGCACACATGAAACCCATCTCAAAAAAGTGCGCATGCGCAATCGCTATGCGACGGTCACTGACTCAGAATGTTAGGTTCATATCAATGGCAAAGCACGTGCCTGGTAGCTGTACATCGGTAGTAAATCCCATAAATGCCTACATCATACATTTGGGATTTACAGCCGATGTACGGCTACCACGCACGCGCGCGCTTTGCCATTGATATGAACATCGCATTCTGAGTCAGTGACCGGCACACAGCGATTGCGCATGCACACATTTTTTGAGATGGGTTTCATGTGTGTGGCCGCACACAACGCATGCGTCTCGCCATACTTCAGGACTTCTCTGTCGGCTTTTTTCATTGGGCATGCGTGGATTTTGCAGTGACGCCACTGGACATCCCATTATGCTGCCGTAACAGTGCACTAGCACGCTTTCTGATGTGGATCCTGGACATCCCATTATGCTGCCGCAACGGCGCACTAGCGCGCTTTCTGATGTAGATCCTGTTAGCGTGGCAGGTCAGGAGCCGGAATCACCAGGAGTGGACCCTCTGGACCGTGGCACCGAGGGGCCCCGGGGCGAGCTGCCAGGTGGAACCGACCCCTATACAGTGACCGTTAGGAGCAGGCCCAGGGGTTCGAGTACCACGGAAGCCGGTACTGAGAGGGGCGGCTCAGGATGGATTGGAGTAGGAGTGTGGGACTGAAGTGTAGACTGTAAGACGGGAACGTGGAGAGATGGATGGAGCGGAATACAGGAGACAGGACTGGAGTAGAACTGTAGGACTGGAGTGTTGATAGCTGGATGGTGCAGGAACACCGGAGGCAGGACTGGAGTAGGACGGAAGGACTGGAGCAGGATGGAGCAGGAACACCAGAGGGAGGACTGGAGTAGGACGGAAGGACTGGAGCAGGATGAAGCAGGAATACCGGAGGCAGGACTGGAGTAGGATGGGGCAGGAACACTGGAGGCAGGACTGGAGTAGGACTGGAGCAGGATGGAGCAGGAACACCAGAGGCAGGACTGGAGCAGGATGGAGCAGTAACACCGGAGGCAGGACTGGAGTAAGACGGAAGGACTGGAGCAGGATGGAGCAGGAACACCGGAGGCAGGACTGGAGTAGGATGGAGCAGGAACACCGGAGGCAGGACTGTGGGAATACTGCAGGGAACACGGATGACAGGAGTGCGAGGCTGCTGCAGAAAACACAGAGGACGGGACCGAGAGACAGCAGAGAGCACAGGAGGAAGCAGGGCCCAATTTTCCACGGAAACACAACGATCAGGCACCTCCCTCAGGGGGAAGAGGCCTGATATGGCCCCGTCTGGTCTGCCATTGGTCCGAAGGTGCTTCCAGGTCAGGGCACAGCCGAAGCACAAGAAGCAGAAGGGAGGCGCGGCCTATGGCGCATGCGCATTGCATGCAGACGGCGTCGGCCGCGAGCCTGTCAGGTGTCCGCCGTGGCCGTCGGGTGGCAAGGGGCAGCGGCATGGGAGCGCAGACCGGGTGAGTATGCAGGAATGGCGTGGGAGTGGAGGCCGGGTGAGGATGTCGGAGCGGTGTGACAGATCCTTGCTTCCTGCTCCGGCTCAGGAGGACAGACACACCAATAACTAATTAGTAATTATCCTTCGCACTATTTTAAGACTGTGTCTTTTTCTTGCCAACACTTCCCCTGACAAAGCTACTTTGCATCGATATGCGTGGGGCTCTCCCACACCCCTGTCTTTCCATACCACCCACTCCTTCGTTCCCCTAAGGGGTTCCACCCTGCAGCAATCTTCATCTCATCCAAGGGCTCGCAGGGTATACCTTTTAGAGCACCTTTTGGATCAGTCCTAGATTTTCATGTGGCACTGAGAACCTATTTGGTATTGCGGTTTGCCAACCTTTCAGTTTTTCATGTCTTACTGCTTCTTGTGGTGCTGTTATCCTGTGTTCAGCCATTGCCTCATATGGCAGGGGGGTTGGGTGGTTTTGGTCTTGTAGCCTTTGATTGCTGCATCAGATTCTTCTCCATATTGGTTTGATGCTTATAGGACATTAGTGGGGTCGCCCACACATGACCCACTATGTGAATGGTTTCTCTTGGTAACAGTATTATCTACTAGCTAGACAGTACTATATTCTGACCCTTGTGCATATGTTCATGTATGATTATTTGTCTTGCTGTACTATATACTCACATGACAATTTATTAAGTGGACCATCTTAATCATAGCATCAGCCTGAAGGATCGTATGAATATTTGGTAGATTTATGATGGGAGTGTCGCCATTGTGTCTTTAATATGTTTTTAACCATGTTTTGCATTTTGTTGTTAATAAAGCAGTCTTTTTGATATATTGTACTACAGGTATGCACAGTCCATATACATTGGCCTTTTCTCTTTTCTTTGTCATATGGCGTTAATATTGATGTGATATTTGTCTTTGGAGATTATTTTCATTAACAGTGCAGTGATCTGCTGAGGTTCTCCTACATCCACTATTAGAGTGCACCACCATAGTTGTAATCAGGGTTACCTGGTCAGGGGCCTACTCAGAAGTTTTGCCCCCCCCCCCCCCCCCCGAACAAAACCCCTGTCTGTGGTGTGTTGTAAAAGATGGCAGCCTTGGCTAAATGGTGGCTAGAGAACTACTCATTTATCTATGATCCATGAGAGTTTTAATTTTACTTGATCAATTGAATGAGTCTTCCAAGCTCCTGCAAAAGTTATTCTGGTGGCAAGGAACATATAGGAGATTAGTTTTTGAGTGTGTTTGGAGGTATCCTGTATATGTCTGATCAGTAACGCCTCCCGGGTAGATCAGGTAAGGGAAACTCTGGTTACTCTCTGCATAAGGTGATACAAAGTAAATCCAAAAACAAACCCTCTTTCCCAGTATCGTAAAAAAAGGAATTGTGCGGTGGAGATCCCAGGAAAATCTGTGGCAACCTATGGGTTGTTAATAAATAGCTCATGAGGAGTTTATACTGAGATTTCACCAAAGAGGTATTAAAGGGAATCTGTCAGCAGGTTTTGATACCTCATCTGAGAGCAGCATGATGTAGAACATGAATACACCGAATCGGAGCTTTTAGATGCATCATGTAGCAAAGCTGGAAAGCTAACCCCCACCCACACAACAGCTCTCTATGTGCATCGTCTATTGACAGTGAGCTGCTTATCACAGGAGGAGGCCTGGTCGGTCTAGCAGTCTTGTGCACATCAGACCTGGCAGTGATAATCTCCTTGTGATAAAATTTTAAGGGTAAGTGAATAGCACTGAGCTTAATAAATTACACATCGTTGGATTCCAGTTTCAGACCCTGCTGGCTTTCGATTAGATAGCAAAAATCTGCTGACAGATTTCCTTTAATAGAGAGTTTATCCAGCCAATCTCGGAATTATAAAAATTACCCAAGATCCTACTCATAGGACAGTTTATGTAACCCCTTACCAGCATACTCTCTCTTTCCCCGCAAATGACGGCTGACTTAATTTAAAATTTAAAACACTAGAATTACTTTTTTGGTCGATGCATCATTGCATTAAAATGCAGTAACGGGCGATGAAAGTATCGTATCTACACCAAAATGCTGTCCAAAAAAACATCAGCTCAGCACGCAAAAGATAAGCCCTTTTTTTTTTTTTGCAATTTTTTATTAATTTTTTCACGTTTTCCAGTACACTATATGGCAAAACTAATGGTGTCGTTTAAAAGTACAACTTGTCCCCCAAAAAACAAGTCCTCATATTGACAGAAAAATAAAAAAGTTATGGGTCTGGGCACAAATGGAGCAAAAAAATGAAAATGCAAGAAATGGAAAATGACTTGGGGATGAAGGGGTTAATAGCATACCCTATCTTGGTGAATATTGCCTGCAGCTTGTGTATGTGGTATAAATCGCATGTGGAAAGGATAAATATATTTTAGACACAAGGGAGTTCAAACAAATGACCAATATTTTGTTAACAATCTTAAGATCATTGTTAATGAAATGGACCAGTCATTATCTGTGGAATTTTCATTGGGTTTGGATATTACATTAATATGGGCAAGATTAAAAAGGGCCCCAACCATCCATTACAGCAGAAGTGCCTTAAGAACAACGCTAGGGGACTAAAATAGGAGCAATTTTTTTTTAATAATGATTAGGCTACCTGTCAGGGCCTGGACATGGAAGGTGCCATAGATAAATAATTCAACAATTGAAAAATTTAACTCCTTCTCAGCATTGTCCGTATATTTACGTCATAGTCGGGAAGGACTTCGGGACCAATGCAGTATATATACGTCACGGCGACTGCCCGCAGACAGGGGGCTGTGCGTGGACGATTGCCACCGTGTGTCAGTTGATTCTGACAGCTAACACCTGGCTTCAGTGACAGGAGCTGTGCCTGCACCGCTGTTAGCATTAACCCCCTAAATGCTGCGTGTGGTGTAATCGCAGCATTTAGAGAGCCGGCAGAGGGAAGACAGCCCCTCTGCCCTTGGATCAGAGATTCCTCAATGTCATCGCAGGGTCCCGATCGTTGCCATGGTGACCCAATGTAATCATAGAATCATAGAATCGTAGAGTTGGAAGGGACCTCCTGGGCCATCTGGTCCAACCCCCTGCTCAAAGCAGGATTCGCTAAATCATCCCAGTCAGATGTCTGTCCAGCCTCTGTTTGAAGACTTCCATTGAAGGAGAACTCACCACTTCTCGTGGCAGCCTGTTCCACTCATTGATCACTCTAACTGTCAAAAAGTTTTTTCTAATATCTAATCTGTGTCTCCTCCCATTCAGTTTCATCCCATTGCGTCTAGTCTTCTAGTCATGACGACATCTGGGTCACCAGGCACTAGCAAGTTACGGTAGTTTTATCATGTGCAGTGCATGATCTAAGTAAGGGCTCATGCCCACTTGGCGATGAAATCGGACAAATTCAATTCGATAAAAAATTGGATTGAATTCGCACCAATGTTAATCTATGATGGTGTGCTCATCTGCCTTTTTTTTCCAGTTCAGATTGGATCACGATCAGGATGGAAAAAAATCGCAGCATGCTGCGATTGTTGTCAGAAAACGGATCGCATCCCGCAATAGAAGTCAATGGGTGCGATTTTGGTGTCCTTTGAAAAGCTGGCAATTCATATGCGGCTACTGTAAAAACACACCTGACAGGTTAGCATAGAAAAGATAGATTATATATATATATATATATATATGTCAGTGACAGACTTATTGACACCTCTCCATTACTAAGCCAGGCTTGATGTCGCCTTACAATAGAAAGGTGGCATCAACACCCAACTATTACCCCATATGCCACAGCTACAGGGCAGTGGGAAGAGAAAGGCTAAGTGCCATCTTACAGATGCACCATTTCTGGGGTGGCTGAGGGGCAGATTTTTGTAGCCAGGGGGGTCCAATAACCATGGTCTCTTCCTAGGCTATGAATATCTGCCCCCAGTCGCTGGCTTTCCCTGTCTGGTGCAGAAAATTACGTGGGAGCCCACGCCATTTTTTCCCCGAAAAGATTATTTTATTAAATGTACACATGTCCCATAATTTGCACGCACACTATACTAATTACATTGGTCACTGACATCAGACAAACTATTATGCATGTGTTTACTGTATGTAAACCATGTCTCCTATCCTGTCAGCTCCTGCATTGATTTTACAGAAGCCGACAAATTAATTTATGGCTAATCTTCTATCTATATCTCTATGCAATATAAAGACCTATTCTATGGGTATATATGTAATCTATTCTAACCTATTCTATTCTATCCTGTACGCGGCAGATCTTTTGCCGGCTTTTAATCTATCTACGGTATCTAGAATATGTGTATATATATATACTGTGTATATATGTATGTTTTATAGAATATTTTGTTTTAAAACGATGTGTAAACTAAAGGTGTGCCCGATGCTATTGCATCGGGAGGGAAGTGTGTGGGGGATGTGTATGAGAGTACGTGTGTGTGTACGTGTGTGTGTGTGTGTGTGTACGTACGTGTGTGTGTACGTGTGTGTGTCCTGCAACTGCCTGCCCACCCACCTCCGTGCAGTCACAGGCGGCAGGAAAGAGGGTGGTTTGCGGCCTGTGCTGGAGATGTGAGTACCTGTGTGTGTTTATGTGAGTACGTGTGTGTGTATGTATGTATGTGAGTACGTGTGTGTGTGTATGTGCGTGTGTGTATGTGAGTACATGTGTGTGTATGTATGTGAGTACGTGTGTGTGTATGTAAGTAGGTGTGTGTGTATGTGAGTATGTGTGTGAGTACGTGTGTGTGTACGTGTGTCTACGTACGTGTGTCTGTGTGTACGTATGTGTGTGTGTGTCTGTTCATGTGTGTATGTACGTGTGTGTATGTACATGGTGGGCAGGCAGCGGCGGGTCCGGCGGTGTGGCCAGCAGCGGCGGGTCCAGCGGCAGCGGGGGTCCTGGCCGCGGCCAGCTGGCAGGAAAGACTGCGGCTTTTGGCTTGTGCTGGAGATGGGGTGCGGCACCACCAGAGGGCGCCCACACCCCATCTCCAGCACATGCCGCAAGCCGCGGTCTTTCCTGCCGGCTGTGACAGAGGTGGGTGGGTGGGCAAGAAGCAGCGGGTCTGGCGGGGGGGTCCGGCGGTGGCGGCAGGTCCAGAGGCGGCAGTGGGGGGTCCCGGCGGTGGCAGGGGGGGTCCCGCTGGTGGTACTGTGGAAGGGCCTGGTACCACCAGCGGGTGCCATATTGGAATACCCATCACTTGGGTATTCCAATATGGTGGTCGGCGTACTTCCGGTGTGACAATTTAAGGCAATTATATATAGAGATGACTTAGAACATTTGGCTATGTAAAAGCTCAAGATAAAATCGCATTGCAATCAGATAGCAATCGCACTGCATTCGGATGTGAATCGGATGCTAGGTGTGAAATATCGGATTGTACTCGAACAAAAAAATGCATAACACTCACATGACACTTGTATTACACTCGTCCTACTCTCCTGCATCAAAATCGGACCCATTTTTAAATGGCTAGTGTGTCTCCAGCCTAACTTGTGTCTACTGCACTGACAGACTATATGGTATAGCACCACTCCTGCATTGCTATACCTTAGAACTGCGACCAGACTGCAGGAAGTGAAGGTCCCGCAGTGGCAATAAGTAAAAAAGTAAACAAAAGTTGTAAAAGTATTTAAATAAAAAAAAGTGTGTGTATGAATGTTTGTTTAGTATCCATAAATAAATATTATTATGAAAAAAAACCCGTAAAGAAGTACACATATTTGGTATCGCCGCATCCGGAACGACCCGACCTATAAAACAACCCCTGTATTGAACACTGTAAATAAATAAAAAGTATTAAAAAAAAGCCAAAAAATGATGCTTTATCATCATACCGCCGAACAAAACGTGGAATAACGCGCGATCAAAAAGACAAATGTAAATCATCATGGTATCGCTGAAAACGTCAGTTTGTCCCACAAAAAACAAGCCCCCGTACAGCTCCATCAGCGGAAAAATAAAAAAAGTTATAGCTCTCAGAATAAAGCAATGCTAAAATAATTATTTTTTTCTATAAAATATTTTTACATGATCGCGGTGTACCGGGAGTTAAAGGGAAGCATCGGCAGGGAGGGGGCTCCCTCCGTGCTTCCCTGAGCCCCCCACGGCAGCGCAATGTGCAGCGCTGCTGTGGGGGGCTCCTATCCTCCAGGCCCCCGAATCCAAGATGGCGACGGGGGCCTTCGGGGACCTGAGGAAGCTGGCTTCCTCAGTGCCTGCAAAGCGCAGGCATGAGGAAGCATTCGGCACTGCCTGTGACAGATCGCTGATCTGTCACAGTGATCTGTGATGTGACAGATCAGCGATCTGTCACAGGACAGTGATGTCCCACCTGGGACTATGTAATAAAGTAAAAAAAAAATTTAAAAAAAATGTAAAAATAAATTTAAAAAAAATCGCCAAATAAATTAGTAAAAAAAAAAAAAAAAATTTCCCAATAAATTCATTTTTTGAAAATAATAAAAAAAAAAACAATAAAAGTACACATATTAGGTATCGCCGCGTCCGTAACGACCTGCCCTATAAAACTGTCCCATTAGTTAACCCCTTTAGCGAACCCCTTAAAAAATAAAAATAAAAAACGAAGCAGAAAATAATGATTTATTATCATACCGCCAAACAAAAAGTGTAATAACGCGCGATCAAAAAGACGCATATAAATATCCATGGTACCGCTGAAAACGTCATCTTGTCCCGCAAAAAACGAGCCACCACACAGCATCATCAGCGAAAAAATAAAAAAGTTATAGCTCGCAGAATAAAGCGATGCAAAAATAATTATTTTTTATATAAAATAGTTTTCATTGCATAAAACCGACAAAACATAAAAAAACGACCTATATGAGGTATCGCTGTAACCGTACTGACCCAAAAAATAAAACCGCTTTATCAATTTTACCGCATGCGGAACGGTGTAAACGCACCCCCCCAAAAGAAATTCATGAAACGCTGGTTTTTGTTCATTCTGCGTCCCAAAAATCGGAATAAAAAGCGATCAAAAAATGTCACGTGCCCGAAAATGGTACCGATAAAAACGTCAACTCGTCTCGCAAAAAATAAGACCTCACATGACTCGGTGGGTCAAAATACGGAAAAATTATAGCTCTCAATATGTGGTGATGCAAAAACTATTTTTACAATAAAAAGCGTCTTTTAGCGTGCGACAGCTGCCAAACATAAAAACCGCCACAAATAGTAAATCAAACCCCCCGTTATCACCCCCTTAGTTAGGGAAAAATAATAAAATAAAAAAAATGTATTTATTTCCATTTTTCCATTAGGGCTAGGGTTAGGGCCAGGGTTAGGGCTAGGGTTAGGGCTAGGGTTAGGGGTGTGTTGGGGTTCGGGTTGGAGTTAGAATTGGGGGTTTCCACTGTTTGGGCACATCAGGGGCTCTCCAAATGCAACATTGCGTCTGATCTCAATTTCAGCCAATTCTGAGTTGAAAAAGTCATATGGTGCTCCTTCCCTTCCAAGCTCTGCCATGCGCCCAAACAGTGTTTTACCCCCACATGTAGGGTATCAGCCTACTCAGGACAAATTGCAAAACAATTTTTGGGGTCCAATTTCTCCTGTTACCCTTAGGAAAATAAAAATTTGGGGGCAAAAATATCATTTTTGTGGAAAAAAATGATTTTTTTATTTTCACGTCCGAGCGTTATAAACTTTTGTGAAGCACTTGGGGGTTCAAAGTGCTCACCACACATCTAGATAAGTTCCGTGAGGGGGTATAGTGTCCAAAATGGGGTCACTTGTGGGGAGTTTCAATAGTTTAGGTACATCAGGGGCTCTCCAAACACACATGACACCCGCAGACCATTCCATCAAAGTCTGCATTCCAAAACGTCACTGCTTCCCTTCCGAGCCCCGACGTGTGTCCATACAGTAGTTTTCTCCCACATATGGGGTGTCAGCGTACTCATGACAAATTGGACAACAACTTTTGGGGTCCAATTTCTCCTGTTACCCTTGGGAAAATGAAAAAATTGGGGACTAATTGATCATGTTTGTGGAAAAAATACGATTTTTTTATTTTCATGCCCGGGCATTCTAAACTTCTGTGAAGCCCTTGGGGGTTCAAAGTGCTCACCTCACATCTAGATAAGTTCCTTAGGGGGTCTAGTTTCCAAAATGGGGTCATTTGTGGGGGGTTTCTACTGTTTAGGTACATTAGGGGCTCTCCAAAGGCAACATGACACCCGCAGACCATTCCATCAATGTCTGCATTCCAAAACGCCACTACTTCCCTTCCGAGCCCTGACGTGTGTCCATACAGTAGTTTTCTCCCACATATGGGGTGTCAGCGTACTCAGGACAAATTGGACAACAACTTTTGGGGTTCAATTTCTCCTGTTACCCTTGGGAAAATAAAAAAAAATGGTGACTAAAAGATCATGTTTGTGGAAAAAATACGAATTTTTTATTTTCACGCCCGGGCGTTATAAACTTCTGTGAAGCACTGGGGGGTTCAAAGTGCTCACCACACATCTAGATAAATTCCTTGGGGGGTCTAGTTTACAAAATGGTGTCATTTGTGGGGGGTTTCCACTGTTTAGGTACATCAGGGGTTTTCCAATCGGGACATGGTGTCCGATCTCAATTCCAGCCAAAAACGTCAAATGGCGCTGCTTCCCTTCCGAGCTCTGCCATGCGCCCAAATAGTGGTTTACCCCCACATGTGGGGTATCAGCGTACTCAGGACAAACTGCACAATAACTTTTAGGGTGCTGTTACCCTTGGAAAAATAAGAATTGAGGGTGAAAAGATCATTTTTGTGGAAAAAATATGATTTTTTAATTGTACGGCTTTATGTTATAAACTTCTGTGAAGCCCTTGGGGGTTCAAAGTTCTCACCACACATCTAGATAAGTTCCTTAGGGGGTCTAGTTTCCAAAATGGTGTCATTTGTGGGGGGTTTCCACTGTTTTGGTACATCAGGGGTTTTCCAATCGCGACATGATGTCCGATCTCAATTCCAGCCAAAAACGTCAAATGGCGCTGCTTCCCTTCCGAGCTCTGCCATGCGCCCAAATAGTGGTTTACCCCCACATGTGGGGTATCAGCATACTCAGGACAAACTGCACAATAACTTTTAGGGTCCTGTTACCCTTGGGAAAATAAAAATTGGGGTGAAAAGATCATTTTTGTGGAAAAAATATGATTTTTTAATTGTACCGCTGTACGTTATAAACTTCTGTAAAGCCCTTGTGGGTTCAAAGTTCTCACCACATATCTAGATAAGTTCCTTGGGGGGTCTAGTTTCCGAAATGGGGTCACTTGTAGGGGGTTTCCACTGTTTAGGTACATCAGGGACTCTCCAAACGTGACATGGCGTCCGATCTGAATTCCAGCCAATTTTGCATTGAAAAAGTCAAACGGCGCTCCTTCCATTCTGAGCTCTGCCATGCGCCGAAACAGTCGTTCCCCCCCACAAATCAGGTATCAGAGTACTCAGGACAAATTGCACAATAACTTTTGCAGTCCAATTTCTCCTGTTACCCTTGGTAAAATAAAAAAAATTTAACCTGAAGTATTTTTTTTGTGAAAAAAAGTTAGATGTTCATTTCTTTTTAAATATTCAAAAAAATTCCTGTGACGCACCTAATGGGTTAATAAACTTCTTGAATGTGGTTTTCAGCACCTTAAGGGGTTCAGTTTTTAGAATGGTGTCACTTTTGGGTATTTTCTATCATATAGACCCCTCAAAGTGGCTTCAAATGTGATGTGGTCCTAAAAATAAAATGGTGTTGTAAAAATGAGAAATCGCTGGTCAACTTTTAACCCTTATAACTTCCTAACAAAAAAAAATTTTGGTTCCAAAATTGTGCTGATGTAAAGTAAACATGTGGGAAATGTTACTTATCAAGTTTTTTGTGTGCCGTATCTCTGTGATTTAAGGGCATAAAAATTCAAAGTTGGAAAATTGCGAAATTTTCAAAATTTTTGCCAAATTTCCATTTTTTTCACAAATAAACGCAAGTTATTTGAATGAAATTTTACCACTAACATGAAGTACAATATGTCACGAGAAAACAGTGTCAGAATCACCGGGATCCATGGAAGTGTTCCAGAGTTATGACCTCATAAAGGTACAGTGGTCAGAATTGTAAAAATTGGCCCGGTCATGAACGTGCAAACCACCATTGGGGGTGAAGGGGTTAAAAGCATTAAAAAAATATAAATGTTCAAATTGCTCTACATTTGTTCCATTCAAAGTAAATCAATAAAAAATAAATAAAAAATACACATATTTCGTATTGCCCAATTAGAAATGTCTGATCTATCAATATACAGTATAAAAATAATTTAATCCAATCAGTAAACGGCGTAACAAGAAAAAAAGTAAAAAATCTAGAATTATGTTTTTTTGGTCGCAACAACTGTACAATAAATGGATGATCAAAAGATCGTATCTACCCCAAAATAGTATCAAGATAAACGACTGCTCGGTGGGCCAAAAAATAAACCCTCACCCAGGCTTGTGAACTCGTCATGACCTGGAGAATCATTATGGCAGGTGCGTTTTTAGCATTTGGTGAACATGGTAAAAAAAAAAACTTATGGAATTGCACTTTTTTGTCAATTTCACCGTACTTGTCATTTTTTTCCCGTTTCCCAGTACACAATATGGTAAACCCAATAGTGCCGTTCAAAAGTGCAACTTGTCCTTTTAAACACAAGCCCACACTCGGCCATATTGACCAAAAAATAACAAAGTTATGTCTCTGGGAAGAAGGGGAATGAAAAAGGCAAAAACAGAAAGCCCCAAGATCGTGAAGGGTTTGTTTAAACTATACTGCTGAATTTTGTCATGAAAATCTAATGTACAACTAGCTCACATTACTGCTGCATTAAATGAGGGCAGGGTGTGTGATGGCACTCCTTCTGGGTCTTTGTGAAAAGGTAAGAGAGGATGAAGTTTAGGGTCACAGAGAGGAGCCATTCTGTTGGTGACTACCAGTGATACTGACAAGTACAGTGTCACCGAGGACGGACGGCAGCACCGATTCTGTTAGTGCTGTTCGCTGTATCTTAAAGATATCAACATTAGAGGGTTCAATACAAATCAAAGAAATCAACCAATGTGGACTTGAGCAGTCACTAACTTCCAGAACACACATCAAGAACCATTAAAGCAATTGTGTTAGTTTAAAAATATATTTTTATTAATAAATATTCAAATTCAATGAACCAATTAAAAAAGTCATGTACAAGATGCCTCAAAAATAAGGGAACGACAAACCAGAGCACTAATAGCAAAATAATATAAGTATTAGAATACATAGTAAGACAAAATGAACCATACCACAGGAATGAATAGCACTAGGGGCAAAAATGGCCCATAGGTAAAAAAAATAACTGTTTTTTTGTAAATATTACCAGTATATCTATATAGAAATCTTCACATGATCATAGCACCTTAGTATGTGATTATTTTACTATGATGCAAGTTATTTTTCAAGGTAATATACACATGTATCTTAAAAGATAATGACAGCAATATGGCCTTTTTTTTTCTTTTTATTTCGTACTGTGACTTCCATACAACCCTACTACAGTATAATGGGGCTACATATAGTATAATGGCCCCCACAGCTCTCCACACAGTATAATGGCCCCCACTAGCCCTCTTAACAGTATAATGCACACCTCATAGTCATCCATACAGTATAATGCACCCCATAATCCTCCATATAATATATTGCACCCTATAGCTACCCATACAGTATAATGCACACTCCATAGTCCTCCACCACTTCAGGGCATATCACAGATGATGGAAATTACGTTCACAGCTCTGCTATGGCAGTGTATGCATCCTTCAGAGGCGTTAATGTGCCATAGCAGAGCTGTGTCAGTGAACAGCGCACAGCAGGGTGATAATTATTCTGCTGTGCTCTGAACACTGCAGCCACAGCAATAATCAGCAGCCTGATAATGTACTACTTTTCTCAGGCTGCAGATCACTGTCGTTGATCCTCTCGTCACCCTGGACCTCCTCTCCTCTGCAGCTTCTGGTACAGCACGTACTGAACAGTGTGGTGGATGGTGACAGAGCGAAACTGAAGCTTTTAGCATACATTGTGGGCTACAACAAAATGGCCTCTATCTCCTCCCACAGTGGTGATTATCTCCTGGTTATAAAGCAATAATTATATGGGAAAAACAGCACACAACCTAATAAGTGACACATCGATGAAATCTGTCTCAGACCCTGCCTCATGCTACCCTCGGTTTACATATTCAAAACCTGCTGACAGATTTCCTTTAAGAAGGGTGATAGGTTTACCTACTATAGTTCGAACACTAAAAGATAGAGACCATCAGGATCGCGAGTCATGTCCTTGGCTACAAACTGAAGATTTTGGAGAACCACTGACCAACCTGGAGAACAACCTCTTAAATTACACATTGAACATTTTTGTACAAAAAAATCTAGCATGATTACATAATAATAAATCTTGCTTGGCAGGAGTTACATGGAGCATTGCACAAACTTCAGAGAGAATTACAGGAGAAGACTCAGCATCTTAAAAGCCTTGAAGAAGAGAAATGTACTAAAGAGCTCAACATCGAGAGACTGAAGCAAACTTTGTCCCAGAAAGAACAAGTACTGCAAGTGAGTGAATTTATGTCTCATGAATATTCAGAACTTGCAGAAAGATGTACAGTGGGTTTCATTTAGCCCATATGCATCCCAGCTATATACATATACTGTATATATTCAAAGGAAAATAGTGAAAACAAATTGTAAATGTATATAAAAAAATGTCAAAGATAACACCCGTTTGGTCCGAGTATGGCAGCCTTGGATCTTATTCAAGGAAACTCCCGAACTACTTCGATTGGTCGAGGACGCTCCTTAAGGGTCGGCTCGGAGATCTGAGGCCCGTTTTCTTTCTTCCCCCTCCCCCCTTTTTTCCCTTCCCCCCTTCCCCCTCCTCTTTTCCTTCTCTACTCTCTGTGAGTTTCCTCTTCCCTTTCTAACGTCTATCTTTCTTTGTTATTTGAAATACACCTCCACTGGTTACGAGTAAAGACGTTGTTAAACATGCTCGCAATTATTATTTTTCATATTTGACCATTGATGATGCTGACATACGGGAGGACACGCGGGGAGGAGTGATGTCTCTTCAGATTGTTACATTATACACGAGTAAATATCGTATGAAAAATGTTCATACAGCTGAATCTATCAATCTGTGGTGGCAAATTCCTGTTTGTTCTCTTATATAAAGTAGGTCTGATGAATATGCATCGATTTTCGTCCAACTGTGACATTACGAGCCTTTGGGCCGGAAGACATCTCGCCTTTATAGGAGATCGATTATTCTGTAATCTAGTACGGCATGGTGTACAATTTTTGTTGTCTTGTATGTTATATGTCTAATTGTTTTCAATAAAACAGATTCAACATAAAAAAATCTGAAAATAATAAAAATATATTGTACCCAGAACTAAGTATTTTTAAGTAAAAAAACAAAAATAACACACTTGACCTATAAAACTGTCACACTAGTTACCGGTAACCTTTCAGTGAACACTGTAAAAAAAAAGGCACAAAACAATGCTTTATCATCATACCACTTAACAAAAACTGGAATAAAATGCAATCAAAAAGGCAAATGGTAAATAAAAATGGTACCTCTGAAAACGTCATCTTGTCCCCCAAAAAGCAAGCCCCCATACAGCTCCATCACCAGAAAAATGAAAAAGTTCTAGCTCTCAAAAATAATTCTTTTTACTATAAAATAGTTTTTATTGTGTAAGAGCGCCAAAACAAAAACTAAAAAGCTATAAATGTGGTATCGCTAATAAAAATAGTTTATGACCACATATGGGGCTCTGGCAATGTGACATGGCACTGTCAAACCATTCCAGCAAAATCTGAACTCCCTTCTGAGCTTTGCACTGTGCCTCAAAAGTAGTTTTCGACCACATGTGGGATATCTGTGTACTCAGGAGAAATTGCACAACACATTTTGGGGTCCAGTTTCTCCTGCTATCCATGAGAAAATGAGAATTTGAGGCTAAAGCAACATTTTTGTGAGAAAAATAAATTTTTCTTTTTCACAGTTTAACGTTGTAAAATTCTGTGAAGCACCTGTTGGTTCAAGGTGCTCACCAAACATCTAGATAAGTTCATTGAGGGGGTCTAGTTTCCAAAAGGGGGACACTTGTGGAGGGCCTTATTTAGGCTCATCAGGGATTCTGCCAATGTGACTTGGCATCCTTCCGAGACTTGCGATGCACACAAACAGTTGTTTTCTCCCACATACGGAATATCGGCATACTCAGGAAACTGCACAACCATTTTCTCCCGTTACCATTGTGAAAATAAAATTTGTGTCCAAACTAAAACTTTCATGAAAAAAAAGTAAAATATTCATTTTTTTTTCCTTCACATTGCGTGAATTCTTGTGAAGCACCTGAAGGGTTGCAAAAAAGTCTTAGATGTTGTTTTCAGCAGTTTGAGGGGTGCATTTTTTAGAATGGTGTGACTTTTGGGTGTTTTCTGCCCTATTGGCCCCTCAAAAGTTAATTCACTGTCCTATTAAGGGAATAGAAGAATCCAGGATATCTATAAACAGAAAGATAGTGAGGAATCACTTAGCCAACCTAAATGAATTCAAGTCTCCAGGTCCAGATGAATTACACCCCAGAGTACTGAAGGAGATAGCAGAAGAAATTTTTGAACCCCTCTCCATAATCTTTGAAAATTCTTGGAGAACAGGAGAAGTCCCAGAACACTGGAGAAGAGCAAATGTTGTTCCTATCTTCAAAAAGGGGAAGAAGGTGGACCCAGGCAACTATAGGCCGGTGAGTCTGACTTCTATACCAGGAAAGATCTTTGAACAGATTATTAAACAACATGTATGTCAGTACCTGGATAAGAATGAAGTGATTAAACAGAGTCAGCATGGGTTTGTAACTAATAAGTCATGTCAGACTAACTTAATTTCCTTCTATGACGGAATCACTGATTGGGTGGATCAAGGAAATGCCGTAGATATAGTATATCTTGACTTCAGCAAAGCATTTGACAAAGTATCTCATACAATCCTTATTGAAAAAATGACTAAGTATGGAATGGACAAGGTAACTGTTAGGTGGATTCATAACTGGCTTAGTGATCGGACCCAAAGAGTGGTCGTAAATGGCTGCACATCCAGTTGGAAGAATGTCTCAAGTGGGGTACCACAGGGCTCTGTCCTGGGCCCTGTATTGTTCAACATCTTTATCAATGATTTAGATGAAGGAATTGAGGGTAAACTGATTAAATTTGCTGATGACACAAAGCTAGGAGGGATAGCTAATACTAGAGAAGAGAGAGAGAGGATTCAAAAAGATATAAATAAACTGGAGAAGTGGGCAGCAACTAACAGAATGGTTTTTAACAGGGAAAAATGCAAAGTACTACATCTGGGCAATAAAAATGAGAAAAGCATATACAGAATGGGAGGAATAGGGCTAAGCAACAGCACATGTGAAAAAGACTTGGGTATACTAATAGATCACAGACTGAATATGAGTCAACAGTGTGATGCAGCAGCAAAAAAGGCAAATGCAATTCTAGGATGTATTAACAGAAGCATACAGTCTAGATCACGTGAAGTCATTATTTCCCTCTACTCCTCTTTGGTCAGACCTCATCTGGAATATTGTGTCCAGTTTTGGGCACCACATTTTAAAAAAGACATCAACAAACTGGAGCAAGTTCAGAAAATAGCGACCAGAATGGTGACCGATCTGCAAACCCTGTCTTATGAGGAAAGGTTGCAGGATTTGGGAATGTTTAGTTTGAAAAAGAGAAGACTGAGAGGAGACTTAATAGCTGTCTACAAATATCTAAAGGGCTGTCACATTGTAGAAGGATCAACTTTATTCTCATTTGCACAAGGAAAGACTAGAAGCAATGGGATGAAACTGAATGGGAGGAGACACAGATTAGATATTAGAAAAAACTTTTTGACAGTTAGAGTGATCAATGAGTGGAACAAGCTGCCACGAGAAGTGGTGAGTTCTCCTTCAATGGAAGTCTTCAAACAGAGGCTGGACAGACATCTGACTGGGATGATTTAGCGAATCCTGCTTTGAGCAGGGGGTTGGACCAGATGGCCCAGGAGGTCCTTTCCAACTCTACGATTCTATGATTCTATGGTCCCTACAAAAAAAATTGTTTTTGTAACTTAAAATTAGAAATTGCTGATCAACTTTTAAGGCTAAGTGCACACGTACCGGAACTCTCGCGGAAATTACCGCGAGAGTTCCGGAATTCCAGTCCGCGGGAAAATCGCATTTTAAATTCCAACGATTTTCCAGCAGAAAAACTAGCATTTTGCAAGCGTAATTAGCTTGCAGAATGCTAGCGTTTTCCAAGCGATCTGTAGCATCGCTTGGAGAACTGATTGACAGATTGATCACACTCGTCAAACATAGTGTTTGACAAGTGTGACCAACTTTTTACTACTGAGGCTGCCTATGCAGCATCAGTAGTAAAATATAGAATGTAAAAAAAAAACAAAAAACGGTGTTATTCTTACCCTCCGACGTCCCGCGCATCCGTTCCCAGTAATCCTTTGCGAAAATGCCCGCGATGACGTCAGTTCTCGCGGGATCGCGACGTCTCGCGGTCATTCGCGATGACGTCGCGCGAATGACCGCGAGACTTCGCGATCCCGCGAGAACGGACGTCATCGCGAGCATTTTCGCAAAGGACTACTGGGACCGGAGCGTGAAGAGAAGCGTGAAGGCTGTGCGGGACGTCGGAGGGTGAGAATAACAATATTTTTTATTTTAAATTCTATTTTTTACAGGGATATGGTACCCAAAGCCCGGAGGACAGTCTCCTCTCCTCCGGACCATGGGTACCATCCGCAATTGTTCTGCTTACTTTCCGCATTGTGTGCACAGCCACATGCGGGAAGTAAGCGGAACAATGCATTCCTATGGGTGCGGGATCGCCGCGATTCCGCAAAATAATGAGCATACTGCGTTTTTTACCGCGAAGCGATTCCGCCGCGGTAAAAACCGCAGCATTAGCACAGCATTGCGGAATCCCATAGGAATGCATGGGATGCTTATTTTTCGCGTTTTCGCGGCAAAATCGCGCGGTTAAAACCGCCGCGGAAACGCGAAAAAAATGCAACGTGTGAACTCAGCCTAACCTTTATAACTTCCTAACAATAAAACAAATTGTTTAAAAAATGATGCAGATGTAAAGTAGACATGTGGGAAATGTTATATTTTGTGTGACAGAAATCTGGTTTAACCCCTTCACAACATGCACTTTGATGTGGGCTCAGGCGCTGAACCCACATCTTTCCTCACATGTCAGCTGATTTGAAAAGCTGACAAGTGCCCCTAACAGCTGCAGGTGGAATCGCGATGCAGTGTGTCTGGGAGTGGGGTTTACTTGTATAAGCGATCAGGAAACTTAGGAGTTACTGTATCTATCAACTTTTATTTTAACATTTATTTAAAGGGAATCTGTCACCCCTTTTTTCGAATATGAGCTGCCGGCATCGCTTTCAGGGGCTTATCTACAGCATTCTGTAATTCTGTAGATAAGCCCCCGATGTAACCTGAAAGATTAGAAAAAAAAGTTATATTATACTCACCCCGGTGTTCGGTCTGGTCCAATGGGTGTCGCCGTCCCATCCGGCGCCTCCCATCTTCATACGATGCCTTCCTCTTCTTTCCTTCCTATCGTGGCTCCTGCACAGGCGCACTGGTCTGCTCTGTTGAGGGCAGAGCAGAGTCCTGCAGTGCGCAGGTTCCAGGAGAGGAGCAGTATTCTGCTCTGCCCTCAATAGGGCGGAGCAGTGCGCCTGCGCCGGAACCACGACAGGAAGGAAAGAAGAGGACGGCATCGTATGAAGATGGGAGGGGCCGGACCACAACACCCATCGGCCCAAGACCAGACCGCCCCCCGGTGAGTATAATATAACATGTTTTTCTTCTCTTTCAGGTTACATCGGGGGCTTATCTTACAGCATTACAGAATGCTGTAGATAAGCCCCTGATGTTGGTGCCGGCAGCTCATATTCGAAAAAAGGGGTCACAGATTCCCTTTAAAAGGAAATTGGTACAATAAGGCTGTGTGCACACGCTGCGGATTTTGCTGCGGTTCCGCAGCGGTTTTGGCCGCTGCGGACCTGCAGCAGTTTCTGCTGCGGTGTACAGTACCATGATTCCCTATGGGAATCAAAAACCGCAGTGCAGACGGTGCGGAATTTTCCGCGCGGATTATCTGCGGTTTTCAATCCGCAGAAAGAATTGACATGTCAATTCTTTCTGCGGATTCTCCTGCGGTTTGCCATCTCCTCTATTGAGGAGATGAAAACCCGCAGGGCAAAACCGCAGAGCAATCCGCAGGTAAAACCGCAGGTCTTTTGACCTGCGGTTTCACCTGCGGATTTTACAAAATCCGCGCGGATGAATCCGCACCTAATCCGCAGCGTGTGCACACAGCCTTAATACATGTGGTTTAGTTTGAGTTTTGGGGTGAAAGACTCCCTTTAGCAGGGAAATTGGTTGTCTGTTGATTGATGCTTAAAGATATTGAAATTTCTCCTGGTATTATTACTTTGTACACTTTATAGTATAGCAGTTTAGAAAACTTTTCGGCATCTCTTGATTCTTTTAGGAGTACATGGATGTCTTGCATTATCAGCAGAGTTTAGAAAAAGTCCCAGGAGGTAACGAATATATGATGGAAAAACTACGGCAGAGAATCAAAGAGAGAGATGAGGCTCTGCAGGTATGTAAGATACAAATCTTGAAAAGTCAAATAAAAAAATGATTTATTTATCTCTTGACTGCAGGGAAAGTTGCTGTTCATACTTGGTGGACATTTGCAATTATGTTTCATTGAAGAGGCTTCCCAATACTGCTATATTATAGACAGTTTATCAGTATCAGAATGGTTACCCTAACCCAACTTCGACGTCATGCTGTTTAGTGGGCGCTGCAGAATACCTCAGATCAGTTCATATTCAAGTAATAGGAGCAGCCAAAATAACAGCTAATCAGTGGAGTCTGGGATGTTGGACCTACACTAATCCGATATTGATGACCTATCCCAAACAGGTGATCAATATTGTATTACTGGAAAGCCCCTTTAAAGTATATATGTCATTTCATGCAACTGTTTAAGATACAGTAATTTATAATGTATGTGCACGTGTGGAATAGCACAAATTCTGGCCATTATGATATGTATCCTGAATTTTCACTAGTTTTCTCTTATGCAAGATCTACCTATAATTTTCAGTTTTCTGTGAACTAGAGGGTGTAAACAAGTTTCTAAGATGTCATCCATACACCGTACACAGAAACGGCAGGACTTCTACCCACCTCCACTGGTTTAGGATATGTTCAGAAGTAGCAGCCACAGCAACATGGAGGAGAATATGGTATAGAGCTGTGCGGCTGTGAATCCATCCTTAAGTTAAGCTATATTCCTCACTAACTGCAATATGATCTGTCTGTTTCTGTCTGGTTTCTCACTCTGGTCCTCACTCCTCTCCTCCTCTACTTCACAGGCTGTAATAGATAACACTGTGCTGGCAGTTTGTATTGTTTTAACCATGACAGATTTGAGCCTTTTTTAGAGTGGTGCTGAATTCAGTAGCCATGTAGGAGCAAAAGAAGTGGCTCACAAGTGGAGAAAGAATCCGATTTTTCTCATAAACTTTATTTAATTTGTTTGTACTATTAAGCCCTTACCGACCAGAGGTATTGCAATTTTTGAATCTCTATTTTTTTGCTCCTCTTCTTCCCAGAGCCATATCTTTTTTTTATTTTTCCGTCAATATGGCCATGCGAGGGCTTTTTTTTTGTGGGACGAGTTGTACTTTTGAACGACACCATTGGTTTTAACATATTGTGTACTGGAAATCGGAAAAAAAATTCCAAGTGCTGTGAAATTGAAAAAAAAAGTGCAATTCCTCGATTGTTTTTTTTTTTTACACCACATGTTGGAAAGGCGTTAAGCTACAGGATCAGGATTCCAGTAAAGCTTAGAGTTGGTGTGTCTTGTTATTCACAACTAATGGTTTATCACCTAGCAAAATGTTTTGTCTGGTAATTTGTCTTTCACTTGGGGTTTAGTAAATAGAGTTGTTATTAAAGAATTAATGGGATCCTTGGATTAAGGGTAACATTTCTCCTTACAGAGAGTGTCATATCAAGCATAATTTCCAAATTGGGGAGAACCCCAAATAAACCCTCACTAGAAGACCCTAATATTTAACTTTTATTTCTATTAAAATAAAGAATATACAAAGGGACTAAAAATTATTGTCCCTAATCTGTCTCAGATGTCTGCAGTTATTTTATGCAGTCTTCCAATTCACATATCAAGGACTGAAATCTCAAGAGTACATTGAAACTGAGAGGAGGAAGTGAATGGTCACCACCGAAGAGTATAATCATTTTTTCAATAATTTTTATTAAATATATCTCTTTAAAATAAAGTGAGAATCAGAAAAACTACTGGACACCAAACAAATAGGGCCAGAAAGTTGCCAATAAAATACAAAGTATACAGTTATACAGTAAGCAAGTAAGTCAATATATTGCAGTGTAGCCCCAGATAGATATATTGGTAGCAAGCATCAAAAAAGGGGCCCAGTGCAAAAATGCAGAAACAAAGAAAATGTACATAAATATAGGTATGGTGACAAAAAGATAGATGTCTACTATTTAATGTTAGACCAAGCTGCCAAAATACAGACAAAATGTGACCAATAAATAAGTTTTAATTAACAAGTATATGTGTCATTAGCAGTGCAAAAGAGGGACACTGAATGTTAGCAGCATGTAAGTAAAGTAAACCTGGGCTTCAGCCCATATATAGGAGATGGCTGTAACAAGCCGATTCAAGTAAAGTATGGAGTAAGGGGGTGAACTTACTAAATTAAACGTGGCAACACTGTCCCTGCCACCCCAACGCACGATTCGTTTAGACTTCTTCATGCCTCCTGTTGTTTGCTACCAATATATCTATCCGGGGCTACTATATTTTAAAGAGATATATTTAGTAAAAATTAATTTATATTTAGAAAGTGTATAGCACTCGGTATACTAATACATATTGGCAGAATAGGACAACTAATTTTAGCACCAGAGTCCCCCCAACATGTTTCACCGCGCTAGCCAAAGACCATCTTAGTTCTTCCATTATTTTTGTTATATCATATTAAGCATGCCTCAGTGAGGAGGTTTTTAGGCCGCAATGCTCTTCTGGGAATAATGCAAATTGTCTCTTCAGAGAGGAAGAGGACTAGAACTCTAGTGCCACCTATAGGAAGTAGCAATCTAATTCAATTCAAAGAAGCTTTATTGGCAGGACCAAATAAACATAAGTTTTGCTAAAGCATGAGTACAGTAGGGAGTAGGGACTGTGGGAATAATGGGTGGGGACTGTAGGAACGATGAATGGGGCACAGGGTGGTGGCTAAGGAAGTCCATGGCATATCATGGCTGTTTTTCTTGCAGCCTATAGCACGCGCTCACATGCTGTGCTGCTATCTCCACCGCGCTTTCTTCTTCCCCCAGCAGGATATATGTTTTCTCTTCCTCCTTCATGATGCTGAAATTTGGAAGAAATCGGATAGTCTCCTGAGGTGAGTGTCCCTCACTGCTGAGTATTTGGTGCAGTGTAGCAGGAAGTGGGTCTCATCCTCCAGGGCCTTTAGGTCATAGTGTAGGCACAGTCTGTCTTCCCTGGGCTTGTAGCTCTGTCTGTTCCGACCGACCTTGATGGCCAGATTGTGGGCACTGAATGTATACCGACTCAGGAGCTGGCGGTCTCTGGGGTCCGAGAGTTTCTCCAGATATGGAGCCAGTCTGTAGTCTCTCTGTAGACTCTGGTACATGGTCAGTTTCTGAGAGCTGCTGATCTCGTTCTTCCAGTCATTAACGTACCTCTCCAGCCCCAAAGTCAATATCAACTCTCCAACGAGCCTTGTCACATGACTTAGGATAAAAGCCAAAACCCAAAATCTCAAACTTCATACACTTTTTCGGGGTACTGCCCCTCATGAGTGAAAAGTGTGTGATGTGGTTTGGCTGGGTGAGAGATGTCTGTCCTGGATCCAAGGGGTAACTGTTCTCCTTGCGGAGAGTGACATGTCAAGCATGCCAGGAGACTTTTTAGCCATAATGCTCATCTGGGAGCTATGCAAATTGTCTCTTCAGAGTCGATATTGACTTTTAGGATTGCTACTTCCTTTAAATGGCACAAGAGTTCTAGTTGTCTTCGTCTCTGAGAGATGATTTGCGTATCTCCCAGAGGAGCATGCGGCTTACAAGTCTCCTCACCTTGGCATGCTTCTGCAAGGAGAAACCTACCTCTTGGATCCCAGTCAGATGCCTCTCACCAAGCTAAACCACATCTCACACTTTGCACTGACGAGGGGCAATACCCCTAAACACCAGTGTCTGCAAATTGAGTGTACGGTTTTGGCTTTTATCCTAAGTCATGTGTCAAGGCTCGTTGGAGTGTCGCTATTGACTTTTAGGATTGCTACTTCCCAGAGGTGGCATTAAAGTTCTTGTCCGCTTCCTCTCTGAAGATCAAACCACAAATTTTTCCAAATATTAAATTGGCACTTTAACACATAACTCCACACAAACGGAAAAGAAGAGCATCAATTTCTCCCATCCATAACGAAGCGAACCACAATCACATAATAATACTTAATTTTATTAAGCAAAAATAAAAAACATACAGTCATATGTTAAAGTTTGGGCACCCCTATTAATGTTAACCTTTTTTCTTTATAACAATTTTGGTTTTTGCAACAGCTATTTCAGTTTCATATATCTAATAACTGATGGACTCAGTTATATTTCTGGATTCAAATGAGGTTTATTGTACTAACAGAAAATGTGCAATCTGCATTTAAACAAAATTTGACCGGTGCAAAAGTATGGGCACCCTTATCATTTTCTTGATTTGAACACTCCTAACTACTTTTTACTGACTTCTTGAAGCACTAAATTGGTTTTGTAACCTCATTGAGCTTTGAACTTCATAGCCAGGTGTATCAAATCATGAGAAAAGGTATTTAAGGTGGCCACTTACAAGTAGTTCTCCTATTTGATTCTCCTATGAAGAGTGGCATCATGGGCTCCTCAAAACAACTCTCAAATGATCTGAAAACAAAGATTATTCAACATTGCTTTTCAGGGGAAGGATTCAAAAAGTTGTCTCAGAGATTTAACCTGTCAGTTTCCACTGTGAGGAACATAGTAAGGAAATGGAAGAACACAGGTACAGTTCTTGTTAAGCCCAGAAGTGGCAGGCCAAGAAAAATATCAGAAAGGCAGAGAAGAAGAATGGTGAGAACAGTCAAGGACAATCCACAGACCACCTCCAAAGACCTGCAGCATCATTTTGCTGCAGATGGTGTCACTGTGCATCGGTCAACAATACAGCGCACTTTGCACAAGGAGAAGCTGTATGGGAGAGTGATGCGAAAGAAGCCGTTACTGCAAGCACGCCACAAACAGAGTCGCCTGAGGTATGCAAAAGCATATTTGGACAAGCCAGTTACATTTTGGAAGAAGGTCCTGTGGACTGATGAAACAAAGATTGAGTTGTTTGGTCATACAAAAAGGCGTTATGCATGGAGGCTAAAAAACACAGCATTCCAAGAAAAACACTTGCTACCCACAGTAAAATTTGGTGGAGGTTCCATCATGCTTTGGGGCTGTGTGGCCAATGCCGGCACCGGGAATCTTGTTAAAGTTGAGGGTCGCATGGATTCAACTCAGTATCAGCAGATTCTTGACAATAATGTGCAAGAATCAGTGACGAAGTTGAAGTTACGCAGGGGATGGATATTTCAGCAAGACAATGATCCAAAACACCGCTCCAAATCTACTCAGGCATTCATGCAGAGGAACAATTACAATGTTCTGGAATGGCCATCCCTGTCCCCAGTCATGTATATCATTGAACATCTGTGGGATGATTTGAAGCGGGCTGTCCATGCTCGGCGACCATCAAACTTAACTGAACTGGAATTGTTTTGTAAACAGGAATGGTCACAAATACCTTCATCCAGGATCCAGGAACTCATTAATAGCTACAGGAAGCGACTAGAGGCTGTTATTTTTGCAAAAGGATTAATTAAAATATTAATGTCACTTTTATGTTGAGGTTCCCATACTTTTGCACCGATCAAATTTTTCAAGGTGTCTTTTTCAAGGTGAGCATGGTCAGCTATGTCACAAAGTATCCATTTATACCCAAATAATTACTTGTTATTATTACCAGCTGGCAGCCTGTGTTAGGAGCAGGCAAGTAAGTTCCTGGACGCTGACAATACAAGACCCGGAAGAAATCATGGTCAGGAGTTAGGGTCTTGTATTGTGAGCGTCCAGGAACTTATGCTGAAATTAATAAAATTTGCTCTTAGTTTGTACCTATTGATACTGTGTGGTGATCCTACTTTTTTGCATGATTCTTTTCCTCTTTTTGGTTTCTATATATGTCATGCAAGAGATCCCCCAGTGAATATAGACTCTAATTATTACTGTTGTGATAGTGCCCACTTGGTCTTTTCATATAAGGTATTTGGCACTATCACCCGCAATTGATTTTTTGTCAATGTTTGGATTCTAGGAATCCCTTGTATGGAACAATATATAAGATTAACGGATACGAGCAATGTTATTATATATATTAGGCAAGCTGGGGATTATTGACCCTTTAGGGGTATGTGTTTGTGCAGTTTCTGGATAGGGATAATACTGCCCGTTTGAGATGGTGATTAAATTGAAGGTTATTTCCAGTGTATTAATATGATTATGCATTGTTGCAATTTTATATGAGATGACACTTTTGATAAAAACCTCCAATATTATTTTCTGCTATTAATCCCTGTTTGAGGTATGTAACCTGTAAAAAATGAATTTGTAGCCTATTTTTATGTTTTTTATTTTTGCTTAATAAAATTACGTATTCTTATGTGATTGTGGTTTGCTTCGTTATGGATGGGAGAGATTGATGCTCTTCTTTTCCGCTTGTGTGGAGTTCCTATCTGAAGAGACAATTTGTAAAGAATTAACGTCATGCTATAGTGAGGCCACTACTGGACACATGCACCAAGTGTTCCAGCTGTCTCCTGCAGCAAAGAAGTCTGGGGTATATTTTATGTAGACAGGTTGACACATAATACACCCTGTGCAGGAGACTTCATTGTTACCCTCGAGAGAGAGTATTACAGCAGTTGGTGCCACCTGTCGAGAGAGAGGGCATTACCAATATCTGTTTCCCACTACTTCATATATTTTATCTTCACTTCAAAACAAGCTGCATACGGTAGTGAATAAATATATGGTAAGCGTTAATCTCTCTCTGTAAGGGTCCAATTTTGTTAAGAAGACAGTTGAAGTCTTTGCCGGCAGAGAGTTAAGGAAGGCATAGTGTTGCTATAGGCACAACCGTTACCTGCTTAACCCAGCAGGAGGTACGGCGGCGTCTAAAAATCACTAATATTGACAAATCCCCGGACCCGGATGGGATACCCCCCTGAGTACTGCAGGAATTAAGCACAGTCATAGTTAGACCATTATTTTTAATCTTTAAAGATTCCATAATAACAGGGTCTGTACCACAGGACTGGAGTATAGCAAATGTGGTGCCAATATTCAAAAAGGGGACAAAAACTGAACCTGTAAATTATAGGCCAGTAAGTTTAACCTCCAGTGTGGGTAAAATCCTGGAGGGTTTTCTAAGAGATACTATACTGGAGTATCTGGAGAAGAATAACCTTATAACCCAATATCAACATGGGTTTACAAGGGACCGTTCCTTTCAGACTAATCTTTATGAAGAGGTAAGTTCCGGACTGGACCAAGGGAATGCAGTGGACGTGGTGTACATGGACTTTTCAAAAGCTTTTGATATGGTGCCACACAAAAGGTTAATACATAAAATGAGAACTATGGGGATAGGGGAAAATATGTGTAGGTGGGTTACGAGCTGGCTCAGGGATAGGAAAGAAAGGGTGGTTATTAATGGAGCACACTCGGACTGGGTCACGGTTAGCAGTGGGGTACCACAGGGGTCAGTTTTGGGCCCGCTTCTTTTTAACATATTTATTAATGACCTTGTAGGGGACATAGAGAGTAGAATTTCAATATTTGCAGATGACACTAAACTCTTCAGGGTAATCAATACAGAGGAGGACAATTTTATATTACAGGAGGATTTATGTAAACTAGAAGCTTGGGCTGATAAATGGCAATGAGCTTTAATGGGGATAAATGTAAGGTCATGCACTTGGGTAGAGCGAACAAGATGTATAATTATGTGCTTAATTGTAAAACACTGGGCAAAACTGTCACTGAAAAAGACCTGGGTGTATAGGTGGACGACAATCTCACATTTAGTGGCCAGTGTCAGGCAGCTGCTGCAAAGGCAAATAAAATAACGGGATGCATTAAAAGAGGCATAGATGCTCATGAGGAGAACATAATTTTACCTCTATATAAGTCACTAGTGTGACCACACTTAGAATACTGTGTACAGTTCTGGTCTCCGGTGTATAAGAAAGACATAGCTGAATAGGAGCGGTTGCAGAGAAAAGTGACCAAGGTTATTAGGGAACTAGGGGGTCTGCAATATCAAGACAGGTTATTACACTTGGGGTTATTTAGTTTGGAAAATCGAAGGCTTAGGGGTGATCTTATTACAATGTATAAATATATGCAGGGACAATACAAAGACCTTTCTAATGATCTTTTTACTCTTAGACCTGTGACGGGGACAAGGGGGCATCCTCTACGTCTGGAGGAAAGAAGGTTTAAGCATACTCACAGATGCGGGTTCTTTACTGTAATAGCAGTGAGACTATGGAACTCTCTGCCTTATGATGTTGTAATGAGTGATTCACTACTAAAATTTAAGAAGGGACTGGATGCTTTTCTTGAAAAGTATAATATTACAGGGTATATACACTAGTTTCCTTAATATTGCGTTGATCCAGGGAGCTAGTCTGATTGCCGTATGTGGAGTCGGGAAGGAATTTTTTTCCCCAATGTGTAGCTTACTGTTTGCCACATGGGTTTTTTTTGCCTTCCTCTGGATCAACATGTTAGGGAAAGTTAGGATAGGATATGGGTTGAACTAGATGGACTTAAAGTCTCCCTTCAACCTTAATAACTATGCTGCTATGTTATCTGTTTGATGGATTGCATTTTGCTATATTTAACTCAGTAAGGCCGGTTTCACACCTCAGTGTCTCTGGTGCATGTGGTGACAGTTTTCTCACGTACCAGTGACACTGACACACGTAGACACATTCAAATGAATGGGTCTTTGCACATGCCAGTGTGTTTTCACAGACCTTGTGTCCGTGTGCAAAACACGCTGACATGTCCGTTTTTGAGCGACAGCACGGATCACCCGCACCCATGCAAGTCAATGGATGGAGTCCGTGTGCTTTTTAAAAGTCATAGGGTTAACATTGAAACAAATTGTTTCAATACAAGGACAGCATATGGACAGCACACAGATGGTACACACGGATAGCACACGGATGCCACACGAATGTGACAAATTGACACACGGTACCGTTTTTTCCAGTACTTGAAATATCAGGACGTGTGAAACCGGCCTTAGCTGGTTAAATTGTGGGTTGAATCTAAGCTGCCAGCGGACCAGTAATGAGCAGGAGACGAGATATGCGAATTTGCGTTTTTTGTCAATTTGTGTTTCAAATTGACACACGTCTTAATCGGGACAAATCACAATGATTGTGGTGTCTTCTGATGTAATGTGTCACTTAAAAAAGCATTGACAAACTGCATTTCTACAGATCTCAGATTTGACACCGCTCTTCTCCAGCTATTCATGATCAACAGGAGTTTCTCACTAGAGCACTATGAATCATGTGCCGTGTAGTCCTCCATATTCATGAGCTCTTTATAGCCCCACCCTCTACACGGATTTCCAACTTTCTGCTTATGTAAAGTGTACACTAAGCTGTCAATCAGCGGTGTGGGCGGGTTGTACAGATCTCAGCATTCTGAGACCTGCTAGATCTGCAGCAGATAAAATAAGCACTACATCAAGCAGCCCAGTAAATTATGCTTACATCATGCTGTTCTCAAATGAGGTAGTCAAAACCTGGTGACAGATTCCCTTTAGAGTGTTTGGTGTTATGAAGCTAGATTCGAGAGAAACCCATCTAGGTGCATCTATAAGACAAGTGACAATTTTGCTATGTGAGCAGCTGTCAAGCAGAGGGTTAAATTGGGAAACAGACTTTTTTCTTCTGATTGAACATAATATACTGTACTAGCTTGTCCCGTGCAAAATTTTCGCACCTTGGTCTTCGGGGGTGCAGGCAATTTCAGAAAAAGCAAGCTGGTCAAATATAAATGTATTTCGTGAGCTGATGAACACAGACAGGTATTTATATATGTAGATTGGTAATACAATAAATTGTTTTGTTAAGTAGAGGCCAAAATTGTTTTTGGTTGAGGTGCCATCTGCAGGTCATTGTGTCTTTCTGCAGAATGTTTAAACTGTATTAAGATTTAGGCTGAGTTCATACGTGGCGGTTTTTTCGCATTTCCACGGCGGTTTTAAACGCGCAATTTTGCAGCGAAACCGCGAAAAATAAGCATCCCATGCATTCCTATAGGATTCCGCAATGCTGTGCTAATGCTGCGGTTTTTACCGCGGCGGAATCGCTTCGCGGTAAAAACTGCAGCATGCTCATTAATTTTGCGGAATCGCGGCGATCCCGCACCCATAGGAATGCATTGTTCTGCCTACTTTCCGCATGTGGCTGTGCACACCATGCGAAAAGTAAGCAGAACATTTGCGGATGGTACCCACTGTCCGGAGGAGAGGAGACTGTCCTCCGGGCTTTGGGTACCATATTCCTGTAAAAAATAGAATTTAAAATAAAAAATATTGTTATTCTCACCTTCCGACGTCCCTCGCTGCCTTCCCGCCTCTCTCCACGCTCCCGGTCCCAGTAAGCATTTGCGATCGTTGACGTCCGTTCTCGCGGGATCGCGAAGTCTCGTGGTCATTCGCGCAACATTATCGCGAATGACGGCGAGACGTCGCGATCCTGCGAGAACGGACGTCATTGCGGTAATTGTCGCAAAGGATTACTGAGACCGGGAGTGTGGAGAGAGGCGGGAAGGCTACGCGGGATGTCAGAAGGTGAGAATAACAATATTTTTTTATTATTATTATCTTTTACATTCTATCTTTTGCTATTGATGCCGCATAGGCGGCCTCAATAGTAAAAAGTTGGTCACACTCGTCAAACACTATGTTTGACGAGTGTGACCAACCTGTCAATCAGTTCTCCAAGCGATGCTACAGATCGCTTGGAAAACGCTAGCAATTCTGCAAGCTAATTACGCTTGCAAAATGCTAGTTTTTCCACAGGAAAATCGCGGGAATTTAAAATGCGATTTTCCCGCGGAATGGAATTCCGGAATTCTCGCGGTAATTTCCGCGAGAGTTCCACTACGTGTGAACCCAGCCTAAGTGATAAAATCGTGAATGTGTGGTTTGTTTGACGGTTTTCTTGCTGAAGGGAGCAAGTTTACTTTTCAAATGGTGTATCATATGTGTGTGGGTGTGTGTGGCGAAGTAATCAGCGAAAAAGCAGTGCATGTTTACAAAGGTGTTGGTAGTGTGCTTTGTGGTAGTGTGCTTTGGGGTACTGTGGTGCCATCTGTAGGTCATTTTTCCTTACTGCAGGTTTATGAAAATGTTTAAACTATATTTTGTGATGAAATCGTGGATGTGTGGTTTGTTTGGCTATTTTCTTGCTGAAGGGAGCAAGTTTGCCTTTCAAATGGAGTATCATTTGTGTGTGTGTGGGTGCAGTATGAACGGGCATACAAAGGAATCACCGAAAAACAGTGTTTAGAAATAATAGAATAGATTTTGCATTTCTCGGTTGTTTGCCCTGACACATAAATTCGTATATTGTTAAACACTACTAGAAATGGGCATAGGGAGGGAACAGAATAAATATAAGAACCATTTTAGTGGCATGAGCAGGCTGATCAGTTTTAGAATTTGGTGAACATGGTTAAAAAAAACCCAAACAATTGTGGAATTGCACTTTTTTTTGCAATTTCACTGCACTTTGAATTTTTTTTCCCATTTTCCAGTACACTATATGGTAAAACTAATGGTGTTGTTCAAAAGTACAACTTGTCCCACAAAATAAAAGCCCTCACATGGTTATATTGACCGAAAAATAAAAAAGTTATGGCTCTGAGAAGAAGGGGAGCAAAAAACAGGAAAGCAAAAGCGGAAAATGGCCTGGGGATGAAGGGGTTAATAGCCTGTTTGTGCAAACAGACGTTGCTTCAGAATTATCAGTAAGGTCGGAGTCACACTAGCGAGAAATACGGACGAGTGCTATGCGCAAAAATACGCATTGCACTCTTCCCAATGTTAATCTATGGGTCAGCTCCCATCAGCCGATTATTTCTCGGCCGTATTATACGTGCTAAGAAAATCACCTAGCATGCTGCGATTGTCACCATATTACGCCTGTTATGCCGCAATGCAAGTCTATGGGGGCGAGAAAAATACGGATTACACACAAACCACAAGTGTGACTTGCGAGAAGTACGCACCGGTGTCCTTTAACAAAATTTAGTTCGCGATACAGTAAAATCACACTGACATGTTTAATAAAGAATAGAAAGAATAGATATAGGCACATAGAATACACATATATATATATATATATATATACACTCACTGGCCACTTTATTAGGTACACCATGCTAGTAACGGGTTGGACCCCCTTTTGCCTTCAGAACTGCCTCAATTCTTCGTGGCAGAGATTCAACAATGTGCTGGAAGCATTCCTCAGAGATTTTGGACCATATTGACATGATGGCATCACACAGTTGGCGCAGATTTGTCGGCTGCACATCCCTGATGCGAATCTCCCGTTCCACCACATCCCAAAGATGCTCTATTGGATTGAGATCTGGTGACTGAGGAGGCCATTTGAGTACAGTGAACTCATTGTCATGTTCAAGAAACCAATCTGAGATGATTCGAGCTTTATGACATGGCGCATTATCCTGCTGAAAGTAGCCATCAGATGTTGGGTACATTGTGATCATAAAGGGATGGACATGGTCAGCAACAATACTCAGGTAGGCTGTGGCGTTGCAACGATGCTCAATTGGTACCAAGGGGCCCAAAGAGTGCCAAGAAAAAATTCCCCACACCATGACACCACCACCACCAGCCTGAACCGTTGATACAAGGCAGGATGGATCCATGCTTTCATGTTGTTTACGCCAAATTCTGACCCTACCATTCGAATGTCGCAGCAGAAATCGAGACTCATCAGACCAGGCAACGTTTTTCCAATCTTCTACTGTCCAATTTCGATGAGCTTGTGCAAATTGTAGCCTCAGTTTCCTGTTCTTAGCTGAGAGGAGTGGTACCCGGTGTGGTCTTCTGCTGCTGTAGCCCATCTGCCTCAAAGTTCGACGCACTGTGCGTTCAGATATGCTCTTCTGCCTACCTTGGTTGTAACGGGTGGCAATTTGAGTCACTGTTGCCTTTCTATCAGCTCGAACCAGTCTGCCCATTCTCCTCTGACCTCTGGCATCAACAAGGCATTTCCGGCCACAGAACTGCCGCTCACTGGATTTTTTTTCTTTTTCGGACCATTCTCTGTAAACCCTAGAGATGGTTGTGCGTGAAAATCCCAGTAGATCAGCAGTTTCTGAAATACTCAGACCAGCCCTTCTGGCACCAACAATCATGCCACGTTCAAAGGCACTCAAATCACCTTTCTTCCCCATACTGATGCTCGGTTTGAACTGCAGGAGATTGTCTTGACCATGTCTACATGCCTAAATGCACTGAGTTGCCGCCATGTGATTGGCTGATTAGAAATTAAGTCTTAACACACAGTTGGACAGGTGTACCTAATAAAGTGGCCAGTGAGTGTATATATATAATGTATTCTATGTGTCTATATCTATTCTTTCTATTCTTTATTAAATTACGCGTCATTGAGACACACACTATATATATATATATATATATATATATATATATATATATATATATATTTACAGTTCATAGAGTCCTACATATCATAATAGCCGCTAAATCAATTGCCGGCTTCTGTAAAATCATTACAGAACCCGACATGAAATGACACATGGTTTGTATACCATAAACCATTTCATTTAGTTTTATATATGTCTTTGACTAATAATTAGATTAGTGTATGTGTGTAAAATTTGGGACATGTAGGTGTGAAATTCGTCGAAAAAAATTGTGTAGGCTCCCGCAGTATTTTCACCGCCAGAGAGGGAAAGCCATTGAGTGAGGGCAGATATTAATAGCCTAGGGATGGACCATGGTTATTGCCCCCCCCCCCCGGCTACAAACATCTGCCCCCAGCCACCCCAGAGAAGGCACATCTATAAGATGCGCCTTTTCTAGCACTTAGCCTCTCTATTCCCATTGCCTTTAGTTGTGGCTCATGGGTTAATAATGGGTTAATGTCACCTTGCTATTGAAAGGTGACATTAACCGGGTTAAAAAATAAGGAGCATCTAATACCATATGCAAATAGTATTTTATTGAATATATTCATAAGTTATAAAAAGATTTTTATTTATTATTATTTATATAAAAAAAAATTATTTATTTAAAATGCAAAGGACACAAGACATAAGGTCCGACACAGTTACTATAATTACAGATCAGGGAGACAACCTTATAATATCTTCACATATACCAATGGTACCAGACATATAGAGTCATTTATGCCACTTTAGATATACATATATATATATATATATATAGCATATACCAAACTAGTATAATTAGATTATAACCCGCCCAAGCGAAACGTGTGTTGGGGCTGCGTGGTGTGACCAGTTGCACAGATATTTTCGGGTGAGACCTTTTATACTATTCAGATTGTTCTAATAGATTGTGTGTGGATACTAGTTTGGTATATGCTATATGTATATATATGTACCATATATACTTGTGTATAAGTCGACCCGTGTATAAGTCGACCCCCCTAATTTTACCTCAAAAAACTGGGAAAAATGTATTGACTCGCGTATAAGTCGAGGTTGGGAAATGCAGCCTTAGTGGGAGACAGCAGGCGGCTGAGAGAGACAGCGGGAGGCTGAGAGAGAGAGAGGCAACTTATGACAGGCTAACAAGCCTTTCACTTTATTGTTTTTTTAATACAGTATTTCATAACCTCATAGCAGGCTCCGTACGGGCCGTGCTAGAGGAAAACCCAGCCACCCACCTCACCTCCGCTCTTTTCAGCACGCAGCTGCGTATGAGAATCAGAGCAGGGTGGGGGTGGGAATGCAGGACAGAGGAATTGAAAATTAGAGCTGCAGAGTCGGAGGAGGAGGCGGGTCAGAGCGGCCAATTGCACTTCTCTTAAGTTCTCTGACTGGTGATTCACCAGTCAGAGAGCTTCAGCGCTGCAGAGCCGGAGGGGGAGGCAGCCAATTACATTCGTCGTACCTTCTCTGACTGGTGATTCACCAGTCAGAGAGAAAACTACAGCTCAGCAGAGCCGGCGGGGGAGGTGGGCCGAACCGCGGCTACTCATAAAGAAGACATGGCGCCGGAGCAACGCGGAGGACATAGCCGTGTGCTGGCAGTGTGCTGGCCGGACTGCCGTGTCCCCGCAACACCTCCCGAAAAGTAAGTTTGACTTAAAAACTTGCTTGACTCGTGTATAAGTCGAGGGGGGTCTTTTTCAGCCCATTTTTTGGGCTGAAAAACTCGACTTATACGCGATTATATACGGTATATCTAAAGTGGCATAAATGACTCTATATGTCTGGTACCATTGGTATATGTGAAGATATTATAAGGTTGTCTCCCTGATCTGTAATTATAGTAAATGTGTCGGACCTTATGTCTTGTGTCCTTCACATTTTTAAATAAATAAAATTTTTTTATATAAATAATAAATAAAAATCTTTTTATAACTTATGAATATATTCAATAAAATACTATTTGCATATGGTATTAGATGCGCCTTATTTTTTCTTTTTTGTTTACAAGCCCCTGATGGCGGTGGCCGCATGTCATATTTGAAAAAAGGGGTGACCGATTCCCTTTAATAAATGATTATGTTTCAAAAAGAAATGGCGTGGGCTCCCACGCCTTTTTCTTAACCAGCAGAGGGAAAGCTGACGGTTGGGGGCCAATGTTTAAAGCCTGGGAAGGAGGTAATACCTATCAAGCTTTCCAGGCTATTAATATCAGCTCGTACTGGCTATTAAAATGGGGACCCTCCAAAAATGATGTAGGGTCCCCCTATAATTAGAAACCTACAGAAGCTGGCTGATATTAATAGCCAAGGAAGTGGCCATGGATACTGCCCCCCCAGGCTAAAAACATCAGCTCTCAGTCGCCCCAGGAAAGGCACATCTAAAAGATGTGCTTGCCCTGTAGCAGTGGCAAGTTGGGTAATAGTTGGGGGGGTTATGTCACCTTTGCATTGTCAGGTGACATCAAGCTCAGAGGTTAGTAATGGAGAGGCGGCAATAAGACACCCCCATTACTAACCCCTTAGTCATATTGTATAAAAACACACACATAGAATAAAGTCCTTTAATTGAAAGAAAAACACAGACTCCTTTAATTAATCTTAATTAAACCCTACTTAGAGCACCGCCCATTCCAGTGACACCATTGTCCCCTGCAAGAGAATTAAAACAATAAACAACAATATTCCTCACCTGTCCACAGAGAAGAAGATAATGCATTTGTCTGGCGACGAGTCTAGCTCTGCTACATCTACAGTTATCATACAGCCTGCCATCTAGCAGAGACACTGAGCTGCGTCTGCTACCGCTGCTCAGTGTCTCCCTGTGAACTGTTATTACCTGTCTGACGGCATCACGAGCGTGAGAAAGTTCTCCTGCTCACTGTCTCATCAGACAGGTCCTGGGAGTTCACAGCTAATGAACTCACTTCACCTTCAACTGCCATCTGCACTAGCTCCGTTAGACATTTTTCCACAGCGCTGTTGTCATTTAAGTGAAGTGAGTTCATTGGCTGTGAACTCCCAGGACCTTTCTGATGGCATTGACATCTTTATATCTATCTATTCTATGTGCATACGCTGTATGTAATCCATGTGTTCTATTCTGTCTGGTCTTGCTGTGATTTTACTGTGTGCGGCTGCTGAATTGGCGGCTTTTCATCTACCTGTCTATTTAAGTATATACACATAGAATAGATAGCTATATAGGTGTCAATGACATATCTATAATATAACCGGGGGAGCGTCCCTCTGTCTGAAGCCTCTATAAAATGCGCAAGCGCAACGCGCCTGCGCAGTCTGGCTCCAGACAGAGTGAGGCAGCCAGCGGTGAGGACTGTGTATGGCGCCGGAGATGGCGGTACCGTACACACTGCATACCGCCATGTCCGAAGCCATAGATGCATACTTACCTGTCCGGGAGGAGCGTTGTCTTCGCCCGGAGACCCGGGCTGGAGTGCGGCCGGAATCGCGCTGCGCATGCGCAATCCGGCGCCATTTTACTGAAGACACACTGGCAGTGTGTCTTCAGCAATATGGCGCCGGGCCGAAATCACGCACGCGCATAGCGCGATCTGGCGCCATTTTACATTGGACAGCGCTATGGGCATGTGCGATTCCAGCCGCACTCCTGCCCTGGCCTCCAGCAGAACAGCGCTGGAGCACAGGAAAGAAGGGTGAGTATAAATGGTTTTTTTTGTACTTTTAAAAGGAGTGAGGGAACCATGCAAGCCACGATAGGGGAGGTGAGAGGACCATGCATACCAGGATAGGGGGGTTAGGGGGCCATGCATACCAGAATAGGGGGGTGAGGGGTACCATGCAGTCCAGGATAAGGGGTGAGGGGGCCATGCATACCAGGATACTTGGGGTGAGGGAGCCATGCATGCCAGGATTGGGGGATGAGGGGTACCATGCATACCAGGATAAGGGGTGAGGGGGCCATGCATACTAGGATAAGGGGGGGTGAGGGCCATGCATACCAGGATACGTGGGGTGAGGGGGCCATGCATGCCAGGATTGGGGGATGAGGGGTACCATGCATTCGAGGATTGGGGCGTGAGAGGACCGTTGCATACCAGGATTGGGAGATGAGGGGTACCATGCATACCAGGATAGGGGGGTGAGGGGGCCATGCATACCAGGATTTGGGGATGAGGGGTACCATGCATACCAGGATAGGGGGATGAGGGAGTACCATGAATACCAGGATTGGGAGACGAGGGAGTACCATGCATACCAGGATTGGGGGATGAGGGAGTACCATGCATACCAGGATTGGGGGATGAGGGGTACCATGCATACCAGGATAGGGGGTGAAGGGGCCATGCATACCAGGATTGGGGGATGAGGGGACCATGCATACCAGAATTGGGGGATGAGAGGTACCATGCATACCAGGATTGGGAGATGAGGGAGCACCATGCATACCAGGATTGGGAGATGAGGGAGTACCATGCATACCAGGATTGGGAGATGAGGGAGTACCATGCATACCAGGATTGGGAGATGAGGGAGTACCATGCATACCAGGATGGGGAGATGAGGGAGTACCATGCATACCAGGATTGGGAGATGAGGGAGTACCATGCATACCAGGATTGGGGGATGAGGGGTACCATGCATACCAGGATTTGGGGTGAGGGGGCTATGCATACCAGGATTTGGGGGTGAGAGGACCATGCATACCAGGATTGGGGAGTGAGGACCATGCATACCAGGATTGGGGGTGAGGGGGCCATGCATACCAGGATTGGGGGATGAGGGGTACCATGCATACCAGGATAGAGGGGAGAGGGGGCCATGCATACCAGGATTGGGGGATGAGGGGACCATGCATACCAGGATTGGGGGACGAGGGAGTCGCATACATACCAGGATTGGGGGATGAGGGAGTACCATGCATAACAGGATTGGGGGATGAGGGGTACCATGCATACCAGGATAGGGGGGGTGAGGGGGCCATGCATACCAGGATTGGGGGGTGAGGGGACCATGCATACCAGAATTGGGGGATGAGAGGTACCATGCATACCAGGATTGGGAGATGAGGGAGCACCATGCATACCAGGATTGGGAGATGAGGGAGTACCATGCATACCAGGATTGGGAGATGAGGGAGTACCATGCATACCAGGATGGGGAGATGAGGGAGTACCATGCATACCAGGATGGGGGGATGAGGGGTACCATGCATGCCAGGATTTGGGGTGAGGGGGCTATGCATACCAGGATTTGGGGGTGAGAGGACCATGCATACCTGGATTGGGGGTGAGGGGGCCATGCATACCAGGATTGGGGAGTGAGAACCATGCATACCAGGATTGGGGGGTGAGAGGACCATGCATACCAGGATTGGGGGGTGAGAGGACCATGCATACCAGGATTGGGGGTGAGGGGGCCATGCATACCAGGATTAAAGGATGAGATAGCCATGCATACCAGGATTGGGGGGTGAGGGGGACCATGCATACCAGGATAGGGGGGTGAGGGGTACCATGCATACCAGGATAATGGGGGGTGAGGAGACCATGCATACCAGGATAAGGGGGGTGTGGAGACCATGCATGCCTGGATAGCGGGGGTGAGGGGACCATACATACCAGGATAGCGGGGGTGAGGGGTACTGTGCATACCAGTATTGGGGGATGAGGGGTACTATGCATACCAGTATTGGGGGATGAGGGGTACCATGCATATCAGGATAGGGGGGATGAGGGGACCATGCATACAAGGATAGTGGGGGTGAGGGGACCATGCATACCAGGATTGGAGAGTGAGGGGGCCATGCATACCAGTATTGGGGGGTGAGGGGTAATATGTATACCACGATAGGGGGGTGAGGACCATGCATACCAGGATAGGGGGGTGAGAGGACCATGCATACCAGGATGGGGGGGTGAGGAGACCATGCATACCAGGATAGCGGGGGTGAGGGGACCATGCATACCAGGATTGGGGGATGAGAGGTACAATGCATACCAGGATTGGGGGGGTGAGGGGACCATTCATACCAGGATGAAGAATGGGGTGCCATGCATACCAAGATTGGGGGGGGGGGAGGTGCCTTGCATACCAGGATAGGAATGAGGGGTGCCATGCGTACCTGGATAGGAGACCATATACCAATAAAAATGCTCGCCACCTGGGCGTAGAACGGGTTCATAGCTAGTATGTGTGTATATATATATATATATATATATATGTCACTGACATCTGCAGTATATACAGTGGGGAAAAAAAGTATTTAGTCAGTCAGCAATAGTGCAAGTTCCACCACTTAAAAAGATGAGAGGCGTCTGTAATTTACATCATAGGTAGACCTCAACTATGGGAGACAAACTGAGAAAAAAAATCCAGAAAATCACATTGTCTGTTTTTTTTTTCATTTTATTTGCATATTATGGTGGAAAATAAGTATTTGGTCAGAAACAAAATTTCATCTCAATACTTTGTGATATATCCTTTGTTGGCAATGACAGAGGTCAAACGTTTTCTGTAAGTCTTCACAAGGTTGCCACACACTGTTGTTGGTATGTTGGCCCATTCCTCCATGCAGATCTCCTCTAGAGCAGTGATGTTTTTGGCTTTTCGCTTGGCAACACGGACTTTCAACTCCCTCCAAAGGTTTTCTATAGGGTTGAGATCTGGAGACTGGCTAGGCCACTCCAGGACCTTGAAATGCTTCTTATGAAGCCACTCCTTCGTTGCCCTGGCGGTGTGCTTTGGATCATTGTCATGTTGAAAGACCCAGCCACGTTTCATCTTCAATGCCCTTGCTGATGGAAGGAGGTTTGCACTCAAAATCTCACGATACATGGCCCCATTCATTCTTTCATGTACCCGGATCAGTCGTCCTGGCCCCTTTGCAGAGAAACAGCCCCAAAGCATGATGTTTCCACCACCATGCTTTACAGTAGGTATGGTGTTTGATGGATGCAACTCAGTATTCTTTTTCCTCCAAACACGACAAGTTGTGTTTCTACCAAACAGTTCCAGTTTGGTTTCATCAAACCATAGGACATTCTCCCAAAACTCCTCTGGATCATCCAAATGCTCTCTAGCAAACTTCAGACGGGCCCGGACATGTACAGGCTTAAGCAGTGGGACACGTCTGGCACTGCAGGATCTGAGTCCATGGTGGCGTAGTGTATTACTTATGGTAGGCCTTGTTACATTGGTCCCAGCTCTCTGCAGTTCATTCACTAGGTCCCCCCGCGTGGTTCTGGGATTTTTGCTCACCGTTCTTGTGATCATTCTGACCCCACGGGGTGGGATTTTGCGTGGAGCACCAGATCGAGGGAGATTATCAGTGGTCTTGTATGTCTTCCATTTTCTAATTATTGCTCCCACAGTTGATTTCTTCACTCCAAGCTGGTTGGCTATTGCAGATTCAGTCTTCCCAGCCTGGTGCAGGGCTACAGTTTTGTTTCTGGTGTCCTTTGACAGCTCTTTGGTCTTCACCATAGTGGAGTTTGGAGTCAGACTGTTTGAGGGTGTGCACAGGTGTCTTTTTATACTGATAACAAGTTTAAACAGGTGCCATTACTACAGGTAATGAGTGGAGGAAAGAGGAGACTCTTAAAGAAGAAGTTACAGGTCTGTGAGAGCCAGAAATCTTGATTGCTTGTTTCTGACCAAATACTTATTTTCCACCATAATATGCAAATAAAATGAAAAAAAAACAGACAATGTGATTTTCTGGGTTTTTTTTTCTCAGTTTGTCTCCCATAGTTGAGGTCTACCTATGATGTAAATTACAGACGCCTCTCATCTTTTTAAGTGGTGGAACTTGCACTATTGCTGACTGACTAAATACTTTTTTTCCCCACTGTATCTACCTATTCTATGTGTATATACTATATGTATTCTCTCTGTTCTATCCTGTTGGGTCTCACTGTGATTTTACTGAACGCAGCAAATGAATCGTTGGCTTTTCAAAGGAGATTGGTGTGTAAAAATCGGACAGCAATCGCATGATCCGAGTGCTGTTCGATTTTTTTTCTTGCACCCATTGACTTCTATTGCTGAATGTGATCTGATTTCCGATTACAACCGCAGCATGCTTCAATTTTTTTCCAAGTCTGATCATGATCCGATCAGAGCTGGAAAAAGAAATCGCAGATGAACACACAATGATAGAATAACATTCGTCCGAATGCAATCCGATTTTTAAATTGGTTTCATTCGACCGATTTCATCGCAAGTTGGAATGAGCCCTTAAGGCTACTTTCACACTAGCGTTGTGTGACGTACGTCGCAATGCGCCGTTTTGGAGAAAAAACGCATCCTGCAAAGTTGCCCGCAGGATGCATTTTTTCTCCATAGACTTGCATTAGCGACGCATTGCGACGTATGGCCACACGTCGCATCCATCGTGCGACGGATGCGTCGTGTTTTGGCGGCCGCGACGCACAAAAAAAGTTACATGTAACGTTTTTTGTGCGTCGTGTCCACCATTTTCGACCGCGCATGCTCGGCCGAAACTCCGCCCCCTCCTCCCTGGACATTACAATGGGGCAGCGGATGCGTTGAAAAACTGCATCCGCTGCCCCCGTTGTGCAAATCTTTCACAACGTGCGTCGGTACGTCGGCCCGGCGCATTGTGACGGGCCCGTACCGACGCAAGTGTGAAAGTAGCCTAAGCCGGAGTCGCACTAAATATATGAAAAATCGGTCTGGGTCGCAGGAGTGTAATGCAAGTGTCATGTTAGAACAATCTGATTTTCACACCTAGCATCCGATTTACATCCAAATGCAGTGCGATTGCTATCCGATTGCAATGCGATTTTAACATGAGCTTTTACATACAGCAATTCTCTATGTCGTTTACACATCGTTTTCAAAGGAAATATTCGTCAAAACGCACGCACACACACACACACATATACTGTACTTATATTTATATATATATACACTGCTCAATAAAAATAAAGGGAACATTTAAACAGCAGAATATAACTCCAAGTAAATCAAACTTCTGTGAAATCAAACTGTCCACTTAGGAAGCAACACTGATTGACAATCAATTTCACATGCTGTTGGGCAAATGGAATAGACAACAGATGGAAATTATTGGCAATTATCAAGACACTCTCAATAAAGGAGTGATTCTGCAGGTGGGGACCACAGACCACATCTCAGTACCATTCCCCTCTGAAATGTAAAGTGCTGCGGAATATGTCGGCGCTATAGAAATAACATTTATTATTATTATTATTATTATTAATGCTTTCTGGCTGATGTTTAGGTCACTTTTGAATGTTGGTTGTGCTTTTACACTCGTGGCAGCATGAGACAGACTCTACAACCCACACAATTGGCTCAGCTAGTGCAGCTCATTCAGGATGGCAAGAAGGTTTGCTGTGTCTTCAGCGTAGTGTCCAGAGGCTGGAGGCACTGCCAGGAGACAGGCCAGTACACCAGGAGACATGGAGGGGGCAATAGGAGGGCAACAACCCAGCAGCGGGACCACTACCTCCTCCTTTGTACAAGGAGGAACACTGCCAAAGCCCTGCAAAATGACCTCTAGCATGCCCAAAATGTGCATGTGTCTGCACAAACGGTTAGAAACCGACTCTGTCATTATCCCAGTGCAGGTTTTTGAGCTGCACACCTGGGGTTAATGTCTGGAGCTCGGTGCAGGTTTTGACCTGCACACCTGGGGTTATTGATTGTGGTCTCTTTCTGGTTCTGGGATTGACGCTTCTTAAACCCCTGGGAAGCTTCAATCCCTGCCAGTTATACTTTTGCCTTTGGCCTAGTGTGCTGACCCCTGTGTGCCTGTTTGTTGCTATAGCTTGTTTATATGGTTCTGACCCGGTTCTGTTTCCCGTTGTGAGTTTGCCTGTTCATTTTGTGCTGCGTTGTTATCTCTGTGTATGACTCATTGCCTGTGACCTGACTACTCTCTGCTCGCCCCTCTTGTACCTTTGCAGCTAGCTCTGTGTGTGACTCATTGGCTACGTCTTGACTTTTCTCCCTGTCTATGCCCCCTGGTAATTTTGTCTCGCAGTTACCCTGCTAGGAGTTATCTTGCAGCTCCTAGCTCTGTGGAGTTTAGGCCACGCCCCTAGCAGTCACATGCTTCAGGTCCTGCGGCTCTGAAGTACGCATCTACTCAGCTGCTGCCCTCTCCACCGGTATCTTTGAGCACTGTTCGCTTTACTCAGGACACGTGCACTGGCTCAGTGAGCAAGTTCAGTGCGGTGTTCCTGACATTATAACTGGCCTACAATTTTTTTTTCTCTCCTCACTTCTGCAGCATGGACCCAATGTGTGCTTTATCTGAGCAGGTGAAATGCTTGACTCAGTTGCTGCAGAAGCTTAGTTTGGAACACCAAGCTCTGGCCCAGTCCCAACGGCGGGTGGAGGACTCAGTTCAGGGGTTGCTTTCCGCAGGCTTCCAGCAGGTGGGGAATAGAGATGTCATATTAGTCCCACCCGAATCCCCGGTTAAATTACCAGATACATTTTCTGGTAACATGGATGATTTCAGGGCATTTAAGGAGGGCTGTAAGCTCTTTTTCTCTTTGAGACCCCGCTCCTCTGGGGATGAGAAACAGAGGGTGGGGGTGGTGATGTCCCTGCTTAGGGGGTCCCCACAAGCCTGGGCATTTTCACTTTCCTCTTCTGCCCCTGAGAGAATGTCTGTGGATGCGTTTTTTGAAGCCTTAGGGCTTATTTATGATGAGCCTGATAGAGTGCGGTTGGCTGAGGACAAGGTGATGAGTGTCTGTCAGGGGGAGCACTCGCCCGAATTGTTCTGTACTGAATTCAGACGTTGGGCAGCTGAGATTTCCTGTAGTGATGCCGCCCTTCGGGGGCTGTTCCACAGAGGCCTGTGTGAACGTTTGAAGGATGCTTTGGCACTTCATCCTCCACCTGACTCCCTGGAGGATGCCATGATCCAAGCGGTTCGCATGGATCGCAGGCTGCGGGCTAGAGGCATTATGCAACGGGAAACACCATTATTCTTCAGTGGAGATGAGACCCGGACTCTTCCTATGGCTATGGAGGTGAGCGCTGTCACCTGTGAGGGAAAGGAAAGAAGACGCCGCTGGGAAAAGCAGTTGTGCTTCTATTGTGGGAAATCTGGACATTGGAAGAAGGACTGCCCCTCTTGTCCGTCATCTCCCAAGATGGCGGGAAACGACTAAGTCTGGGTAGTAGTCGAGGAGGCTACCCCTCTTAATAAGATAGGGACAGTCAGGCTTCACGATCCTGTTAAACTTGTGGCAATTGACTCGTCGACTCTTACCCAAGACTTTATCTGTTGCAGGTCTGAACTTTTTTCTCTAAAAGTGGGTTCCACTCATGTGGAAAAACTAAGTTGTCTTGTGCTAGATAACTTGCCTGCAGGACTGGTACTGGGGATGACTTGGCTTCAACACCATAATCCTACCTGCTATGATTGGGAAACCGAGGAGGAAAAACAAGACAACAAGCTAAGTCTTAGAAAACCAGAGAAGTTGGAAACTATGCAGATTGCAGATCCCTGATCTTAACCGCACAACTAGAAGCAGTCGTGGAGCGTTCCTACGTTGGTCCTAGATGCCTCGTCACAACCGGAGAACTACATAAGCCTAAAGAAGGAAAAGAGGAAAACTAACTGCCCCAGAGCAGACCCCAAAGGAAAGACAGCCCCCCACATGTATTGACGGTGAAGCAAGATGAAAATACAAACAAAGGCAGGAAAATAGGCTGAGCAAACGATGGGGCCCGGCTAACTAAAAAGGACAGAAAAGGAAAGACACTGTCTGCAATCTGCCAAAAACAACCTACAAAAATAATGTCCAACACTTCTGATAGCAAAATTAACCCTGAAGTCACTAGACTTCTAAATCTTTATCAGCACTCTGAAATATTCTGAGACAGAGCAAAAAAGAGGCCAATCTAATAAGGGACAAAAAGCAGATTGGCAAATACTGATTAATAGGAGTGGAATTTCAGCCTAGCCCCAGCAGGGGCAGGCTGATTACTCAACAAACTGAATTGACCAACAAGCGCAAGTGTGAACATTAGCAAAAAACACACTTAACTTGAGAAGACTGGAAGAGAGCTGAAGTCCAGGACCTGAGAAGCAGACTGAATCACCAGCACCCGGATAGGGCCTCGGCTGTCTTCTATCCAGTCTGATACTCCAGAGATCCATTCGCTATCTTCCTCATCAGGTGGCAGATCATTACCACTTAAACCTACCGCACTACCTCCTGTCACCACCAGAGGGAGAACGGAAGGGGAACTCTCAACTGGTGGAGCAGAAAATGAGTTCATGACAGTACCCCCCCCTTGAGGAGGGGTCACCGAACCCTCATCCATGCCACAGGCCGATCAGGATGGGCCCGGTGAAAAGCACGAACCAATTTATTGGCATGAATATCAGAGGCAGAGACCCAAGAATTATCCTCCTGGCCATAACCCTTCCATTTGACCAAATACTGGAGTCTCCATCTAACCAAACGAGAATCCAATATTTTCTCTACCTCATATTCCACATTGCCTTTAACCAATACAGGATCAGGAAGTGCCACCACAGGAACTACTGTCTCAACAAACCTCTTCAACAGTGACTTGTGAAATACGTTATGGATTTTGAACGTAACTGGAAGAGCCAATCGAAAAGAAACAGGATTAAGAATCTCCAAAATCTTATAAGGTCCAATAAATCTTGGCTTAAATTTTGGAGATGCAACCTTCATAGGAATATTCTTAGACGACAGCCAAACCATATCACCCACTTTAAACCGGGGACCATTGGTCCTACGCCGGTTGGAAAAACGCTGGGCCTTTTTCTGAGAGAGTGATAACTTATCCACCACTTGGTCCCATATCTGCTGCATTCTCACAACCACAGTGTCCACACCTGGGCAGGACGAAGATTCCACTTGCCCTGAAGAGAATCGAGGATGAAACCCAAAATTACAGAAAAAGGGTGACATCAGAGTGGCAGAACTAGATCTATTGTTCAGCGCAAATTCGGCAAAGGGCAAAAATGATACCCAATCATCTTGATCAGCAGATATAAAACATCTTAAATAAGACTCTAGGGTCTGGTTTGTTCTCTCAGTCTGCCTGTTGGTCTGGGGATGAAACGCGGAGGAGAAGGATAACTGAATTCCTAGATTGGAACAAAAGGCTTTCCAACAAATCTGGAAACAAACTGGACCCCTCTCGGACACAATGTTCTCAGGAATCCCGTGTAACCGAACCACCTGTTGTAAAAACAAGGGCACCAACTCAGCGGAAGATGGCAACTTTGGGAGTGGTACAAGATGAACCATCTTCGAAAATCTATCACAAATCACCCAGATAACAGTCATTCTCTGAGAGACAGGAAGATCAGAAATAAAATCCATTGAGATATGGGTCCATGGCCTCTTGGGCACCGGCAGGGGCATCAGCAACCCACTAGAATGATAACAGGGTTTAGACCGAGAACAAGTCCCACAGGACTGTACAAAATTCCTGACATCACGAGATAAGGCATGCCACCAAAACGACCGACTCACCAAATCTCTGGTACCAAAAATACCATGATGACCAGCCAATGCGGAGCAATGGACTTCAGACATCACTCTCTTTCTCCACTGGTCAGGAACATACAATCTTCCCATAGGGCAATGCTCAGGTTTATCCTCCTGAAATTCCTCCAGGGCGCGTCTCAAATCGGGCGAAATGGCAGAAAGAAATACCCCCTCACCTAGGATAGTAGTAGGCTCGGTCACATTAAGAGAATCAGCAAAGAAACTCCTAGAAAGGGCATCTGCCTTAACATTCTTAGTGCCCGGAAGAAAAGAGACCACAAAATTAAAACGCGTGAAAAACAAGGCCCATCTAGCCTGTCTAGGATTCAAGCATTTGGCCGACTCCAGATAAATCAGATTCTTGTGATCGGTAAGGACCACAAATTGATGTCTAGCTCCCTCCAACCAATGTCTCCACTCCTCAAATGCCCATTTCATGGCCAACAATTCCCGATTCCCCACGTCATAGTTGCGTTCAGATAGGGAAAACTTTCAAGAAAAGAAGGCACAGGGATTCATCTTAGAAGTCACAGGGTCTTTTTGGGACAACACAGCTCCTGCACCAATCTCAGAAGCGTCCACCTCCACTTGAAATGGAAGTGAGACATCAGGTTGCCGTAAAACTGGAGCTGAAGTAAATCTCCGCTTAAGCTCCTGAAATGCTGAGACAGCCTCAGGAGACCAATTCAGCACATCAGCTCCCTTCTTTGTCAGATCAGTCATTGGTTTGACAATACTAGAAAAATTACCTATAAATTTACGATAGAAATTAGAAAAACCCAAAAACTTCTGGAGAGCCTTCAAAGAAGTAGGCTGAATCCAATCATAAATGGCCTGTACCTTGGCCGGGTCCATTTCAATAGTTGACGGAGACAAGATAAATCCCAAAAATGAAATCCTCTGTACACCAAAGACGCACTTCGATCCCTTAACAAACAGGGAATTCTCCCTCAAAATCCGAAACACAGTCCGGACATGTTCCATATGGGAATCCCAATCACTAGAAAAGATCAAAATATCATCCAGATAGATGATCAAAAACTTATCCACAAAGTCTCGGAAAATATCATTCATAAAGGATTGGAAGACAGAAGGGGCATTAGAGAGCCCAAAAGGCATCACCAGGTACTCAAAATGTCCCTACGGAGTATTAAACGCCGTCTTCCATTCATCCCCGTGCTTGATGCGAATAAGATTATACGCTCCCCTGAGGTCAAGCTTAGTAAACCAGCAGGCACTCTTAACTCTGGAGAATAAATCAGACATCAGAGGTAACGGGTACTGATATTTAACCGTCATCTTGTTAAGGGAACGATAATCAATACACGGTCTTAATGAACCATCTTTCTTGGCCACAAAAAAAACAGCGCCTAACGGTGACGAGGATGGTCTAATATGACCCTTCTCCAACGACTGCTTAATATAGGATCGCATAGCATCATGTTCGGGTACAGATAAGTTGAAAAGCAGACCCTTGGTAAATTTAAACCCAGGCATCAACTCAATTGCACTGTCATAAATCCTATGAGGAGGCAAAGACGCAGACTTACTCTCACTAAAAACATCAGAGAAATCAGCCAGATAATCATGAATATCATGAGACTGAGGAGAGGTGGAGAAAACAGGAGCGTCCCTAAGAACACACTGACAACCCCAATTCACCACAGACCCAGATTTCCAATCCAATACTAGGTTATGAGTTTGCAACCAGGGGAACCCCAGAACAATAGTATCATGCAAATTATGCAGCACCAAAAATTTACAATTTTCTTGGTGGTCTGGGGCAACTCGCTTTATCGCCTGGGTCCAAAACTGAGGTTTATTCTCCGCCAAAGGCGTGGCATAAATACCCCTCAAAGGAATGGGCATCTGCAGAGGCGTCATGGACAAACCACAACGTTTAGCAAAGTCCAAATCCATCAGATTCAGAGCTGCTCCTGAATCCACAAAAGCCTTAGTGGACAAGGAGCGGATCAGAGTAATTGCCAAAAGGAACTTAGGTTGTATACTGCCCACTGCAAATGTGTTTGCAAAACGTTTCTCTCGTTTAGGGCAGACAGAAATAGTATGAGAGGCGTCTCCACAGAAAAAACACAGCTTATTACGCCTTCTAAACTCCCGACGTTGTGCCCTAGACAAAACCCCATCACATTGCATAGGTTCAGACATTTGTTCAAAAGGTGCAGCGCCTCCCGTGTAGTTTTACGTTCATGTAAATGGCTAATGACATAGAGCCATCCAGACCAGAAGGAACAGGAAATCCCACCATAACATCTTTTACGGTCTCTGACAAACCTTTCCGAAAGACAGCTGCCAATGCACTATCATTCCATGTAGTAAGGACCGCCCACTTTCAGAATTTTTGACAGTACAACTCTGCAGGATCCTGACCCTGGTTTAATGCCAACAGGGTTCTCTCTGCTTGATCAGAGGCATTAGGTTCATCATATAACAACCCCAAAGCCTGAAAAAATGCATCCACATTAGTCAGAATAGGATTTTCAGGTGTCAGAGAAAAAGCCCAATCTTGGGGATCGCCGCGCAGCAAGTAGATGACAATTTTAACCTGCTGCACAGAGCTCCCCTATGAGTTAGGCTTCAAAGCAAGGAATAATTTACAATTATTCTTAAAATTCAGAAATTTAGACCGATCCCCAGAAAACACATCAGGAGTAGGAATCTTGGGTTTAGCAGCATGTGACTGAATAAGGTAGGTGGAAATTCCCTGTACTTCAGCAGCAAGCTGCTCCACACGATCAGACAGTTGCTTAATCTCCATTAGAAAAATAAAATCCTCCTACGGCCCCAGAAAAAAAAAGAGGAAAAAAATACATAAAAAAAAAAATTCTGACACTTTTTTTTTCTCTAACAATTCTTTCCTGCTTTTGAGTACCCTAGAATCTGCGGTATGGCTGGTGATTCTGTTATGATTGGGAAACCGAGGAAAAACAAGACAACAAGCTAAGTCTCAGAAAACCAGAGAAGTTGGAAACTGGGGGGCGTGGCCTAGCGCTGATGTGAGCAGACGCTAGGCAAAGGAGCTCTGCCATCAGCTTTATGTAATATCCTTCATCAGGCCGCTTTAGCACTGATCTGGGCACATCTATCGGCACAGTAAGTGCTTAAGAGTCGGGAGGAGACGCCGGGAGTACAGAGAAGCGCTGAGATGGGAAGGAGGAGGCAGAAAGATATCGGGGAGGACAGCAGCGTGAGTGCACAAGATGGCGCCGGGAAAGTGGAGGAGGCGCGGAGACAGTCTGAGAGCTATGATAAACGGTCACAAATCCTCCAGAAGTTGCAGCGCTTTGCAAGGGAGGAGGAGGGGGACACCGGAGAAGGTACTGTGCTGGAGGGGGAAGGGGTGAGCGATGAAGCCACAGGAGACACTGATAACAGGAGAAGAGGGGGAGGGGAAGTCGCTGCCCCTGAATGTATGTCTGAGGAGGAAGACAGTGGAGCCGATGATGTGACCCCTGAGAGAGAGCCAACCCTGAAAGATGTCTTTATGGTGGTGTCGTTTTGCAAAAAGACACTGACTAGATTGAATAGCCGGGTTGATAAGATCAAAGAAGAAATCACTGGCATTAAGGAGGCACTGAACAAGACAGATACTAGGATGGGTGCTGTGGAAGAGAGGGTGAGCACCACTGAGGATTCTGTAAACAAAATGCAGAGAACTCAGACCCAGCATGCTCAAAAGATATCAGAAGTGCACTTAAAACAGGACGATTTAGAAAATAGATCAAGGAGGAACAACCTTAGATTTGTGGGCTTTCCGGAAAAAGCAGAGGGCAGTGATCCCACCGACTTTATTGAGCAATGGATTTTATCCAAGATCGGCAGAGATACGCTCTCCAGGGTGTTCGCAGTGGAGAGAGCACACCGTGTCCCCCTACGACCCCTCCCACCGGGTAGTCCTCCCCGTACTATGCTGGCCAGGATACTAAATTGCAGGGACAGAGAGACTATCCTCCGGGAAGCCAGGAGGCTGCAGGACCTCACGTTTAATGGAAGCCGTATTGAAATATATCCGGACTATTCAGCAGAGGTCCAGAAAATGCGGATGAAATTCGGCGAGGTCAAGAGAGGAATGAGAGCACTGGGAGTGAAGTATTCTATGATGTATCCTGCCAAACTGAGAGTAGCAGCGTTGGGATCTGTTCAGTTCTTCCCGACTCCAGAGGAAGCCGTCAAATGGATGGAGAACAATCGTTCCAAGTTGGGAGCAGAGAGAGACGGAGACGGATGAAGTAGTGACTCTCGGACATATATCCTTTTTTCTTTTTGATGTGGTGCCCTGAGGTACCTGGTTTTTTCAGAACTATTTTTAGGGGTATTGATCCCCGGGCGTTTTTGATGATTCTTGCAATATCCTTGTTAGAAAATGTTATGCGGCCTGATTAGTATTGATGAGCATTCTTGTTTTTGATGGTGGGAGTGATGAACGCCAGAGGAAGGAGACTCAGTGGCTTTGTATGGGTTTGCAACAACTAGGGGCTGGCTGTATCCTCTCTCGTTGGAAAGAGAGAATCAGCTAGATTGGGACAGAGGGGAGGGGGGGGGAGTGGAGGGAGGCAGGGGGGGCCTTGTTATGGGGTAGTTCATATACTGCAATACAATATAGTGACCACAGGAGCTCGGCTATATTTTATAATTTTAGGACATAATGAGTGGTGATGCAAAAATTCTAAGTTGGAACATACGGGGAGTGTCTGATCCAAATAAAAGAGCGGCAGTTATGGCAGAAATTAGGAGGCATAATCCAGCTATTACATGTTTATTGGAAACCCATTTGATTAAAGGAAAGGAAAACTGGTTGAAGGGGAAAAAATGGATCACTCGGGCCTATCACTCTACGTATTCAGCTTACGCAAGGGGAGTATCTGTACTGATACACTCTCATACTCATTATGAAGAAATTGATTCTTGCGTAGATAAGGACGGACAGTTTGTGTCTCTGCACAGTCGAATTTCTGGAATATGCATGATTGTGGTGGCCCTCTATATTCCATCCCCATATTCGAAAAAGAAACTGCAGGAGATTTTTGAGTGGATTGGAGGGAGAGGGGATTATCCAGTGCTAATATTAGGAGACGTTAATAATGTTATGAATGAGTTTTGGGACCGGGCGGGTAATGGGGTAATTGCCCTAGGAAAAACAAGATGACTCCATTTGGGATATATGTTAGCGAAATGGATATGATAGACTTATGGAGAGTACGCAATGAGGGGAAGAAATGCTTTTCGTGTTATTCGACTTCGTATCACACTTTATCACGAATAGACTTAGCACTGGGTAATAGGGGCATGGACAGAATGGTTGGGACGGTGGAATACTTACAGAGACTTATCTCCGATCACAGGGCAGTTGTGGTTAGTCTGAGAGTGGGAATGGGGAAAGGGAAGAGAGCAGGGGGGACAATTCACCCGGAATGGCTCAAATGTTTAAACATGGGAACTATTAAAAATGATATTGTTGAGTTTTTTCAGTTAAACGAAGGTACTGCGGATCCACTTATTGTATGGGATACCATGAAAGCTTACTTGCGGGGATTATTCATACGAGACATCTCGAGACAGAAGACACGAACGAGGCAAGTGAACCAGGAGGCAGCAGATAGGCTTAGCAGGGCAGAGGAAGAAATGATAGTTAGACCCAATGCCGACACCCAAAACGCATTAAAAGAAGCACAAGAGGAAGTAAATAAGTTATACCTACAAGGGATAGATAAAAGGGCATTCCAAAAAGCATTGTTCTATGAAGAGGGGGAAAAGGTGGGACATTTATTATCAGTGATTACTGCAGCACAGAAAAAACCCTCACAAATATATGAAATTGTCACTAAAGATGGGGCAGTCCATAAGGATACCACCGGGATATTGGAGTGTTTTAAGGAATATTATGTTGAACTGTATACCTCGGAATTGAGGGCCTCGGATCTGGAGATGGATAGATATTTACAAGAGATAGAGCTACCTAAGTTAGATGATATTGATAAACAAAACTTGGAAGAATTATTTACTGTGGAAGAGGTAGAGAGGGCTATCCTATCATTAACAAATGACAGGTCACCTGGATCTGACGGGATCCCAGGAGAAGTGTACAAAGAATTAATAGAAATTGTAGCACCCAAACTTAAGCACGTACTTGAGGTGGCAGTAGAGAAAGGGGTATTGCCAGGATCTATGAGGGAGGCTGTAATCGTGGTGATTCCTAAGGAAGGGAAGGATGCCTCATCCGTAGAATCCTATAGACCAATTTCGTTATTGACATCAGATGTTAAAATACTAGCCAAAATGTTGGCGATAAGAATGTCTAGAGTTGTCCCCAAATTGATACATCCAGACCAATCAGGGTTCTTACAAAATAGATCCACCGCCATTAATCTGCAAAGACTCTTTTTGAATATTCAAATTCCAGCAGATAATAGGGGGGAAAGAGTGGTGGTCTCACTGGATGCACGAAAGGCATTTGATAGGGTAGAGTGGAAGTATTTATGGGCAGTACTGAAATGTATGGGATTCGGGCATAGATTTATCTCCTGGGTTAAGTTACTGTATGTAGACCCGAAAGGATATATTAGGATTAATGGGGAGACTTCGGAGGCATTTGGGTTGTTCAGAGGAACTCGTCAGGGATGTCCATTGTCACCGTTATTGTTTGCTGTAGCGATGGAACCGTTAGCGATAAAAATTCGTAACTCCAAAGAAATACAAGGCTTTAGATATGGGGAATTGGAGGAAAAGATCGCCCTATACGCGGATGATATACTCCTTTTCTTAAAAGACGGCGGAGAAGCACTGGCTGAGGTCATGGGCCTTATAGGGAAATTTGGATACTTTTCCGGATTGAGAATTAATTGGGACAAGTCATGTATCATGGGGACTGATAGAGAGCTGGGAGGTCAAGATGTGGGGGGGTAGTTAGACACTTGAAAGTAGTTAAGGAATTTAAATACCTCGGAATATGGGTATCTATGCCTATATCTAGATTTCTCGAACTAAACTTGGACCCATTACTAGTTAAATTTAAAGTTAAGATGACGGCGTGGTGTAAGCTAGTACTATCAATAGTGGGGAGGACAAATCTAATTAAAATGATTCTGATGCTTCAGTTGATGTACGTCCTCCATAATGCCCCGGTTTGGATTCCCAAGAAAAAATTTTACAAAATTAATACCATTTTTAGAGAATTGATTTGGGGAAAAAAACAAGCAAAAATTAAATTGGAAATACTGCAAAGGGGGAAGGAAGAGGGTGGGTTGGCGGCGCCAAATCCATGGATATACTTTGTGGCAACGCAGGGGCAGCACTTTAGGGGTTGGCGAGAGGAGGGGAACTTGAGCGTTATGGGGAGAGTTTTGGCCCAACTGACCAACAAGAGAACATTGGTACAGAGTCTAGAAGCAGGAAACTTTGGGAGATTAGGGAAGGACATGCCCACATTTGGACTAATGCACAAAATATGGCAACATATCAAAATTCTTAGAAGAGTTGAGGAATTGACGACATACACACCTATTTGGGATAATGTGAACCTTTCTGAACTATACAAACTGAAGGACTTTATTGATTGGGAGAGGAGAGGTTTGCAATATGTGTGGCAACTATTGGAGGGGTCTGAGATCAAGTCTTTTACTGTTTTGAAAGAAGAGTTTGGACTCCCATGTAGTGGGGAATTTCGATATTTTGGTCTCAGGCATGCATTTCAAGCGCAGAAACAGATAATGAATATGACGGTGCAGAGGGATGTGGTATTGGATTATGTGTGTGCGTCCGGGGGTACGAGAGGAGTTATATATACCATCTATAGAGATTTATTATATTCTTACTTGACTGGGTTTCCTCTAACAGTAAAATCTAAATGGGAGAGAGAAGTGGGGGAAATAGTAGATGACACATGGGAGTCTATTTTAGAGTATATACCTAAACTCTCTTTGAGTGAGCCAGGTAGGATATCGCAAATATATATTTTACATAGAACATATAAGACTCCAGAACTTATGAGGAAAATGGGCTTGAGGGATAATGCGGAGTGTCCAAGATGTGGGTATGAACCTGCGGGAATGCTCCATATGCTTTGGTCTTGTCCAAGACTTTCATTATACTGGGAGGAGGTTATAGGGCTTGTTGAGAAGATATACCGATGTGATATAGGAAGGGACCCAGTAACGTGTGTGTTGGGGTATGTGGAGGAGGTGTCGGTGGGGAATGCCTATAAGTCCATCATAGCAAAACTCTTATATATTGCCCGTAAGCTGATAGCTCAAAAATGGATCGATGCTGAACCCCCAACGACTGGGGAGTTTGTTATCCGTGTGAATAACGTAATCCGATTGGAGGAGAGAATTTATAGAAGGCAACATACGGAAGCTCACTTTGAAAAACTCTGGGCCATGTGGTTACAGTGGAGACAATCACATTGAGAAAGTCTGTATTGCAGTTGGGAAGGGGGGGGAGGGAGGAGGTCGGGTTAGGTTATTTTTTCTTTTTATGACGGGGAGGAAATCGAATGTCGTGTATTCTTCTATATGCAATGGAGATGATTTGAAAGCTTTGCTTGAATGTAATTATAACGACATTTGAATATAATAAAAATCTTTGGTTTAAAAAAAGAGAAGTTGGAAACTATGCAGATTGCAGATCCCTGATCTTAACCGCACAACTAGAAGCAGTTGTGGAGCGTTCCTATGTTGGTCCTAGATGCCTCGTCACAACCGGAGAACTACATAAGCCTAAAGAAGGAAAAGAGGAAAACTAACTGCCCCAGAGCAGACCCCAAAGGAAAGACAGCCCCCCACATGTATTGAAGGTGAAGCAAGATGAAAATACAAACAAAGGCAGGAAAATAGGCTGAGCAAACGATGGGGCCTGGCTAACTCAAAAGGACAGAAAAGGAAAGACACTGTCTGCAATCTGCCAAAAACAACCTACAAAAATAATGTCCAACACTTCTGATACCAAAATTAACCCTGAATGTTGTGAGTTCATTTTCCCCTTCACCATTGAGGTCTGATGAACTCCCTCTTCTGCTGAAGGAAGGTAGTGAGGCTGATTACCAAGCACCTGAGCTGTATGATGACTGGGTGACGGGAATTGCTGACTGGATATAAGGCAGCCGACGCCCTTCTGCCTTGCTGGTGATTCTCTGAGACATAAAAATACACAAAGAAAATGGGAGGCGTTTATTAGCATCCTGAATAGGACCTGTGGACAATATATACCGTATGGGAATAAACATGCGAGAAATAGGAGGAAACCACTATGGCTAAATAGAGCTGTAAGGGCGCAATAAGAGATAAAAATTAAGCATTTAGAGAATTATAGCAAGTAGGTAGTGATGAGGCATTAAATAAATACAGAAGATTAAATAAATTCTGTAAAAAGCAAATCAAGACAGCAAAGATTGAGACAGAGAGACTCATTGCCAGAGAAAGTAAAAATAATCCCAAAATATTCTTTAACTACATAAATAGTAAGAAGCTAAAAAATGATAGTGTTGGTCCCCTTAAAAATAGTCTGGGTGAAATGGTGGATGAGGATGAGGAAAAAGCCAATATGCTAAATGACTTTTTTCAACAGTATTTACACAAGAAAATCCCATGACGGATAACATGATCAGGGATAAAAATTCTCCATTAAATGTCACCTGCTTAACCCAGCAGGAAGTACGACGGCGTCTACAAATCACTAAAATTGACAAATCCCCGGGCCCGGATGGGATACACCCCCGAGTACTGCAGGAATTAAGCACAGTCATAGATAGACCACTATTTTTAATCTTTAAAGATTCCATAATAACAGGGTCTGTACCACAGGACTGGCGTATAGCAAATGTGGTGCCAATATTCAAAAAGGGGACAAAAACTGAACTTGGAAATTATAGGCCAGTAAGTTTAACCTCAACTGTGGGTAAAATCCTGGAGGGTTTTCTAAGAGATACTATACTGGAGTATCTGGAGAAGAATAACCTTATGACCCAATATCAACATGGGTTTACAAGAGACCGTTCCTGTCAGACTAATCTGATAAGCTTTTATGAAGAGGTAAGTTCCGGACTGGACCAAGGGAATGCAGTGGACGTGGTGTACATGGACTTTTTAAAAGCTTTTGATACGGTGCCACACAAAAGGTTGATACATAAAATGAGAACAATGGGGATAGGGGAAAATATGTGTAGGTGGGTTAAGAGCTGGCTCAGGGATAGGAAACAAAGGGTGGTTATTAATGGAGCACACTCGGACTGGGTCACGGTTAGCAGTGGGGTACCACAGGGGTCAGTTTTGGGCCCGCTTCTTTTTAACATATTTATTAATGACCTTGTAGGGGGCATAGAGAGTAGAATTTCAATATTTGCAGATGACACTAAACTCTGCAGGGTAATTAATACAGAGGAGGACAATTTTATGTTACAGGAGGATTTATGTAAACTAGAAGCTTGGGCTGATAAATGGCAAATGAGCTTTAATGGGGATAAATGTAAGGTCATGCACTTGGGTAGAACGAACAAGTTGTATAATTATGTGCTTAATTGTAAAACACTGGGCAAAACAGTCACTGAAAAAGACCTGGGTGTATGGGTGGACGACAAACTCACATTTAGTGGCCAGAGTCAAGCAGCTGCTGCAAAGGCAAATAAAATAATGGGATGCATTAAAAGTGGCATAGATGCTCATGAGGAGAACATAATTTTACCTCTATATAAGTCACTAGTGCGACCACACTTAGAATACTGTGTACAGTTCTGGTCTCCGGTGTATAAGAAAGACATAGCTGAACTGGAGCGGGTGCAGAGAAGAGCGACCAAGGTTATTAGGGAACTAGGGGGTCTGCAATACCAAGACAGGTTATTACACTTGGGGTTATTTAGTTTGGAGAATCGAAGGCTTAGGGGTGATCTTATTACAATGTATAAATATATGTGAGGACAATACAAAGATCTTTCTAATGATCTTTTTACTCTTAGACCTGTGACGGGGACAAGGGGGCATCCTCTACGTCTGGAGGAAAGAAGGTTTAAGCATACTCACAGACGCGGATTCTTTACTGTAAGAGCAGTGAGACTATGGAACTCTCTGCCATATGATGTTGTAATGAGTGATTCACTACTAAAATTTAAGAAGGGACTGGATGCCTTTCTTGAAAGGTATAATATTACAGGGTATATACACTAGTCTCCTTAATATTGCGTTGATCCAGGGAGCTAGTCTGATTGCCGTATGTGGAGTCGGGAAGGAATTTTTTTCCCCAATGTGAAGCTTACTGTTGCCACATGGGTTTTTTTTGCCTTCCTCTGGATCAACATGTTAGGGCAAGTTAGGATAGGATATGGGTTGAACTAGATGGACTTAAAGTCTCCCTTCAACCTTAATAACTATGTTACTATGTTACTATGATTCTAGGAGACCAGTCTGATTCCTGCTCCTCAAAAGCTAAGTTTTCTGCTCTGCTTTTTGCATTTGTGTTTTGGTTTTGTTTTGCCTTGTTTTTCTGGATTTCTGCCATTCCCTGCTGGGGTGAGCGGAATTCCTTTTTGCTCTGTCTTCAGAAAATACCTGAGTACTGATATAGTCTTTTTGAAGCCCAGCGTCTTCAGGGCTTTTTTCCCTATCAGCCTGTTGGCTCTTGTTTTGATAGGGTTTTGGCGGATTGCAGACAGCAGCTTTTCTGTCCTGTCCTATTTAGTTAGCTTGGGCCCCATCATTTGCTTAGCCTATCTTTCTATCTGTGTTAGTGTTTTTTCATCTTGCTTCACCGTCATTATATGTTGGGGGCTACCTATTGCTTTGGGGTCTGCTCTGGGGCAGTTTAGATTTCCCTTTCTGTCTTTAGGCTATTTAGTTCTCCGGCTGTGATCGAGGGGTCTAGGGCACCGTAGGAACCCCCCACGGCTACTGCTAGTTGTTGTTGATAGGTTCAGGGGTGTGCAATCCGATACCTGCCAACTTCTCTGGTTTTCTGGACTTAGCTAGTATTTCTGTTTACCTCCTACGGTGACTCATTCACAACACCTGAAGTCACTAGACTTCTAAACCTATATCAGCACTCTGAAATATTCTGAGACAGAGCAAAAAAGAGGCCAATCTAATAAGGGACAAAAAGCAGATTGGCAAATACTGATTAATAGGAGTGGAATTTCAGCCTTGCCCCAGCAGGGGCAGGCTGATTACACAACAAACTGAATTGACCAACAAGCGCAAGTGTGAACATTAGCAAAAAACACACTTAACTTGAGAAGACTGGAAGAGAGCTGAAGTCCAGGCCTGAGAAGCAGACTGAATCACCAGTACCCGGATAGGGCGTCGGCTGTCTTATATCCAGTCTGATACTCCAGAGATCCAATTGTTATCTTCCTCATCAGGTGGCAGATCATTACCACTTAAACCAACCGCACTACCTCCTGTCACCACCAGAGGGAGAACTGAAGGGGAACTCTCAACTGGTGGAGCAGAAAATGAGTTCATGACACCTACCATTGATTGGGTTACAGGGGAAATCACTCAATGGGGATGCAATAATAAATGTGGTAACCTGGGACATCTTGTTAACGCTGTTAAATCTGTGTCTGTGTCGTCTGTCGGTCTGGAAGGTATTCCGGAGTACCAGAAGGACTTTGAAGACGTTTTTTCCGAAAGTGAGGCTGAGGCGCTTCCACCACATAGTCCCTACGATTGTGTCATTGATTTAGTACCTGGAGCCAAGTTACCTAAGGCTCGATTGTTCAATTCATCTGGGCCTGAGCACCAAGCCATGAAGGAGTACATAGATGAGAGTCTCCGCAAAATGCATATCAGGCCTTCTGTGTCACCTGTGGCAGCAGGGTTCTTCTTTGTGAAGAAAAAAGATGTTGGTTTGCGGCTGTGCCTCGAATTTCGGGAACTGAACAAGATAACGGTTAGGAACTCTTTCCCGCTTCCCCTCATCCCAGACTTATGTAACCAATTAGCTGGTGCCCAATGGTTCTTCAAGTTAGATCTGTGGGGGGCCTACAATCTGATAAGGGTTCGGGAAGGGGACGAGTGGAAAACTGCATTCCTCACATCAGAAGGAATCTTTGAGAACCTGGTAATGCTGTTTGGGTTAACTAATGCACCTGCTATTTTCCAAAATTTCATCAATGTTGTGTTTTCTGATCTGATAGGCCATTTTGTTATTATTTATTTGGATGACATTTTGGTGTATTCCCCGGACAGTCAATCTCATTTGCAACAGTTCTCCAGAGACTCAAGGAGAACCAATTGTTCGCTAAATTGGAAAAATGTTCGTTTTTTGTACAGGAGCTGTCTCTTTTGGGGTTTATTGTGTCCTGTGAGGGGTTTCGTATGGATCCTAAGAAGGTGCTGGCGATCGCTGATTGGGTTCAGCCTCGAGATCTCAAGGGGCTCCAGCGCTCCTTAGGATTTGCGAACTATTACCGGAGGTTCATTAAAGGTGTCTCACAAGTGGTTAAACCACTCACGGATCTTACCCAGAAGGGCGCTGATGTAAAATATTGGTCTGTACTCGCTAAGGAATCCTTCTCAGCGATTAAGAAATGTTTCATGTCTGCCCCGGTGTTGGTACAACCTGACCCGTCCAAACCATTCATTGTGGAGGTGGATGCTTCTGAAGTGGGGGTGGGGGCTGTGCCGTCCCAGGGTCCGGCCACCCTTACTAATCTCAAACCCTGTGCCTTCTTCTCCAAGAAGTTCTCTTCAGCTGAGAAAAACTGTGATGTAGGCAATAGGGAACTTCTTGCGGTCAAGCTGGCGTTTGAGGAATGGAGGCACTTTTTGGAAGGGGCGGCTCACCCTATCACGGTTGTCACGGATCACAAAAATTTGGCATACCTTGAATCTGCTAAGAGGCTTACTCCTAGACAAGCCCGTTGGTCACTTTTTTTTTTTCACGATTTCAGTTCTCCATTACTTTTCGACCGGGGTCCAAAAATGTTAAAGCAGATGCCCTGTACAGAAGTTTTGATCCAGTGTCTCCCACTGAGCCGCCGTCCTCCATTCTTCCCCCAGGGGTGGTAGTGGCAGGGGTCTCAACTGAGTTGGAACAAGAAATTCTAAGGGCTCAGGCCCTAGCTCCGGCCACCAGGCCAGGGGATAAACTGTTTGTTCCAGATTCATTGCGGCCTAGACTTCTGCAGGAGTTTCATGAGTCTAGGCTGAGTGCTCATCCAGGTATCACGGCCACTAGAGAGGCAGTAGCCAGGGGTTTTTGGTGGCCTTCATTAAGTTCCGATGTCAAGGAATTTGTTTCTGCTTGTGGCATGTGTGCCCGTTCCAAAAGCTTGCATAACCGACCGGCTGGGGAACTCATACCTTTACCGGTTCCTGATAAGCCATGGACTCATCTTTCCATGGATTTTATTACCGGCCTTCCACCTTCCAGGGGCAATACTGTGATCTGGGTGGTGGTGGATAGGTTTTCTAAACAGGCCCATTTCATTCCCTTGGCAGCATTACCCTCAGCAGAAACATTGTCAAGGTTGTTTGTGCAGCATGTGGTCCGATGGCATGGGGTACCCCTGAATGTTGTGTCTGACAGAGGTGTGCAGTTTGTGGCCAAATTTTGGAGGGCGTTCTGTATGAAATTGGGCATCTCACTCTCCTTCTCGTCAGCATATCACCCGGAGAGTAAAGATCAGACAGAACGCACCAATCAATCTCTGGAATAAATTCTCAGGTGTCTGACCTCCGCCAGACAGGAGGATTGGTGTGATGCGTTACCGTTGGCTGAATTCGCTTTTAACAACCGGGTGAGTCAGTCCACCAACATGTCCCCATTCCTGATTAACTATGGGTTTAATCCGCATTTTGGGGAGTTTTCTCGGGTGGATTCCGGTTGTCCAGTGGCAGAGGGGTTCGTTCAACGGACTTTGTCTCGCAGTTACCCTGCTAGGAGTTATCTTGCAGCTCCTAGCTCTGTGGAGTTTAGGCCACGCCCCTAGCAGTCACGTGCTTCAGGTCCTGCGGCTCTGAAGTACGCATCTACTCGGCTGCTGCCCGCTCCACAGGTATCTTTGAGCACTGTTCACTTTACTCAGGACATGCGCACTGGCTCAGTGAGCAAGTTCAGTGCGGTGTTCCTGACAGACTCCTTTGCCCAATGTCCACAGATGGGGGTTGTGCTCACAGCCCAACACCGGGCAGGATGCTTGGCATTTGACACAGAACACCAGAATTGGCAAATTCGCCACTGGCGCCCTGTGCTCTTCACAGATGAAAGCAGGTTCACATTGAGCACATGGGACAGACGTGACAGAGTCTGGGGACGCCGTGGAGAGCGATCTGCCTGCAACATCCTCCAGCATGACCGGTTTGGCAGTGGGTCAGTAATGGTGTGGGGTAGCATTTCTTTGGAGGCCTCCATGTGCTTGCCAGAGGTAGCCTGACTGCCATTAGTTACCGTGATGAGATCCTCAGACCCCTTGTGAGACCATATGCTGGTGCGGTTGGCCCTGGGTTCCTCCTAATGCAGGACAAAGCCAGACCTCATGTGGCTGGAGTGTGTCAGCAGTTCCAGCAGACCTGAATCCGATTGAGCACATCTGAGACATCGTGTCTCGCTCCATCCACCAACGTCACGTTGCACCACAGACTGTTCAGGAGTTGGTGGATGCTTTAGTCCAGGTCTGGGAGGAGAGCCCTCAGGTTTCAATCCGATGCCTCATCAGGAGCCATGCCCAGGCGTTGTACAGTAGGGAGGTCATACAGGCATGTAGAGGCCACACACAATACTGGGCATCTTTTCCTTGTCATGAGTCATTTCCACTGAAGTTGGATCAGCCTGTAATTTGATTTACCACTTTGATTTTGAGTATCATTCCAATTCCAGACCTCCATGGGATATTCATTTTGACTTACATTGATAATTGTTATGTTTTATTGTTCTGAACACATTCCACTATGCAATGAATTAAAATTTGCAACTGGAATATTTTATTCAGAGACATCTAGGACGTGGTATTTTAGTGTTCCCTTTATTTTTTTGAGCAGTGTGTATGTGTATATATATATATATATATATATATATATATATATATATATATATATACACACAGTGGGTACGGAAAGTATTCAGACCCCTTTAACCCCTTTCTGCCATCCGACGCACTATCCTGTCCATGGGACCCGGGCCACAATGCCCATGGATGGGATAGTACGTCTAGCGAGATCAGCGGCGCTCACGGGGTGGGCACCACTGATCGCGGCTGGGTGTCAGCTGATTATCACAGCTGACACCCGGCACTATGTGTCAGGGGCGGTCACAGACCGCCCCGACACGTTAACTCCTGGCACAGTGTACCGGGGGTTTAGGGAAGCATCGGCAGGGAGGGGCTCCCTTCGTGCTTCCCTGAGACCCCTGCAGCATCGCAATGTGCAGCGCTGCTGTGGGGGCCTCCTTCCCTGCAGGTCCCCGAATTCAATATGGCGACAGGGACTTTTAGGGGCCTGCAGGGAGCCGGCTTCCTCAGTGCCTGCAACGCGCAGGCATGAGGAAGCCTGTAGCAGTGCCTGTGTGAGATCGCTGATCTGTCGCAGCGATCTGTGATGTGTCAGATCAGCGATCTCACACATGACAGTGATGTCCCCTCTGGGACAATGTAAAAAACTTAAAAAAAAAAATTTAAAAAAGTAATAAATATTTTATAAAAAAAAAAAAAAAAAAATCGCTAAATAAATTTTAAAAAAGAAATCCCCTAATAAATTCATTTTTTGGAAATAAAAAAAAACCAATAAAAGTACACATATTTAGTATCACCACGTCTGTAACGACCCGCCCTATAAAACTGTCCCATTAGTTAAACCCTTTAGCGAACCCCTTAAAAAATAAAAATAAAAAACAAAGCAAAAAATAATGCTATATTACCATACCGCCGAACAAAAAGTTCAATAACGCGCAATCAAAAAGAAGGATATAAATTACCATGGTACCGCTGAAAACGTCATCTTGTCCCGCAAAAAACAAGCTGCCACACAGCGTCATCAGCGAAAAAATACAAAAGTTATAGCTCGCAGAATAAAGCGATGCAAAAATAATTATTTTTTGTATAAAATTGTTTTCATTGCTTAAAAGCGCCAAAACAGAAAAAAAAGACATAAATGAGGTATCGCTGTAATCGTACTGACCCGAAGAATAAAACCGCCTTATCAATTTTACTGCACGGAACCGTGTAAACGCACCCCCCAAAAGAAATTCTTGAAATGCTGGTTTTTGTTCATTCTGCGTCCCAAAAATCAGAATAAAAAGCGATCAAAAAACGTCACGTGCCCAAACATGATACCAATAAAAACGTCAACTCGTCTTGCAAAAAATAAGACCTCACATGACTCGGTGGGTCAAAATATGGAAAAATTATAGCTCTCTAAATGTGGTGATGCAAAAACTATTTTTACAATAAAAAGCGTCTTTTAGCGTGTGACAACTGCCAAACATAAAAACCCGCCATAAATAATAAATCAAACCCCCCCTTTATCACCCCCATAGTTATGGAAAAATAATAAAATTAAAAAAAAGTATTTATTTCCATTTTCCCATTAGGGTTAGGGCTAGAGTTAGGGCTGAGATTACGGTTAGGGGTGTGTTGGGGTTAGGGTTGGAGTTAGAATTGGGGGGTTTCCACTGTTTGGGCACATCAGGTGCTCTCCAAACGCAACATGGTGTCTGATCTCAATTCCAGCCAATTCTGCGTTGAAAAAGTCAAATGGTGCTCCTTCCCTTCCAAGCTCTGCCATGCGCCCAAACAGTGTTTTACCCCCACATATGGGGTATCAGCCTACTCAGGACAAATTGTAAAACAACTTTTGGGGTCCAATTCTCCTGTTACCCTTAGGAAAATAAAAAATTGGGGGCAAAAATATCATGTTTGTGGAAAAAATATGATTTTATTATTTTCACGCCCGGGCGTTATAAACTTCTGTGAAGCACTGTGGGGTTCAAAGTGCTCACCATACTTCTAGATAAGTTCATTAGGGTGTCTAGTTTCCAAAATGGGGTCACTTGTGGTGGGTTTCCACTGTTTAGGTACATCAGGGGCTCTCCAAAGACAACATGACACCTGCAGACCATTCCATCAAAGTCTGCATTCCAAAACATCACTACTTCCCTTCCGAACCCCGACGTGTGCCCATACAGTAGTTTTCTCTCACATATGGGGTATCAGCGTACTCAGGGCAAATTGGAAACAACTTTTGGGGTCCAATTTCTCCTGTTACCCTTGGGAAAATAAAAAAATTGGGGACTAAAAGATCATGTTTGTGGAAAAAATATGATTTTTTTATTTTCCCGCCCAAGCGTTATAAACTTCTGTGAAGCACTGAGGGGTTCAAAGTGCTCACCAGACATCTAGATAAGTTCCTTAGGGGGTCTAGTTTCCAAAATGGGGTCACTTGTGGGGGGTTTCCACTGTTTAGGTACATCAGGGGCTATCCAAAGGCAACATGACACCCGCAGACCATTCCATCAAAGTCTGCATTCTGCGCTCCTGCGGCCTCAGGTGAGCAGCGAAGGTGACGCAGCGGAAGGGGCGGAGCCGGGAACACCGAAACCGGAAGTCGGGTGCCGGCTGGCTTCTAGTGTGTGCCGCGGATGCGCGCCTGTCCTGGGTTGCGGACGGCGGCCGGGGTGGGGGGCCGGGGTGGGGGCGTCGCGGGAGGGTCCCGGGTGGGAGGTGCTATGGCCAGAACCCTGCTGACCCGGTCAGGAGGCCTTATAAGGCAGACGGGGACGCTGCTGGGGTGCTTCCTAAGGCCCAGCGATGGATACAATGGAAGCCCCCGTAGACCAGCAGGACTAGGCGCAGGAGCGTCCGCAGAAACAGGCCACAACGAAGCCTCAGACGAGTGGCCAGCAAAAGAAGCAGAGACGAACGAGCGGACAGAGCTGCAGAAGTTCCTCCAGACTAAAGGATCCCCCTGCCTCCCTCCGTGATCCGGTACCTGCTTCATCTGCATGGGTAAGAGATCTCCATGAATGTACCCTGATGCCGTGTTCCCTTATGTATTTTCGCAGGGGGGGGAAAGCTACGGGAAAACAAGCACAGGGAATGTGCCCTCTGTAGTTGCCCCTTGCCAGATGGCCACCCTAAAAAGTTATGTCAGCCATGCGTGCGACAGACGGTAGGGGTTGATATGGAACGATAGTCCATGGGTACATTGACAGGCCCTTAAACTCTCCCCCGTTTTTCAGGTAGCGGAATAGTCGCCTGACTTCACTACAAAACTGAGGGAGATAATCAGGACAGAGATGAAAGCACTGTCTCAAGGGGAATCTTCTAGGAGAAGAGAGGCTAGTTTTTCAGGCTCGGAGTCCTTGGTCGCCCCTAGGAAAGAAGATAACTCCTCGGACTCCCCGGCCTCCTCTTCGTCTTCTTCCGATGAAGACTCTAGCCGTTTCTGCTTCCCCCTAGACCAAATGGATAGGCTAGTCAAAGCAATAAGGTCCACCATGGGGGTAGCAGACACAAAGCCGGAACTCTCAGCACAGGACATGATGTTCGGGGGTCTAGATCCCAGGAAGCGCAGGACATTTCCATTAAATGATAAAGTCCAGAGCCTAATAGATAGATAATGGAAGAGGCCTGAAAAAAGGGGCACCATGCCACCAGCCTTCAAGCGGAGGTACCCTTTTGATGACCCAGTGGTAAGCAGATGGGATAAGGCCCCTAAGCTTCACGTGGCAGTAGCCAAAGCCTCCAAAAAATCCTCCATACCCTTTGACGACATGGCCTCCTTGAAAGATCCGCTGGATAAAAAAGCGGATTCTTTTCTAAAGGGAACATGGGAGATGTCAGCGGGCGCGCTAAGACCAGCGATAGCTGCCACTTGTACAGCCAGATCCATGATGGTCTGGCTAGATCAACTGGATTCCCAGCTGAAAGACGGAGTCTCGAGAACATCCATTCGGAAAACTCTGCCAATCATCCAGAATGCCGCTGCTTTTTTAGCCGATACTTCGGCGGAATCTGCAAGGATGGCGGCTAGGACCGTGGGATTATCTAATGCAGCTCGAAGGGCACTCCGGTTAAAGTGCTGGCCGGGAGATATTCAGGCCAGGTCCCGACTCTGTTCCATTCCGTGTGAGGGGGAATATCTATTCGGCCCCGTCCTGGACGAACTATTAGAAAAAGCTGGGGATGATAAAAAGAAATTCCCCAGTCTGCCGAACCCTTCTTATAGACGTCCCTTTACCAGGAAAAGATATTTCCATAGAAGGCCGTCCAGAGATCAGGGCAGATGGGATGAGAAAAGAAGAAAAGGTACAGGATTTATGTTTGGAGGAGGGGGGCGCCAGGAAGGTTCAGCACGCGTCACTAAAAAGCCACCCCAATGACTAGTTGCCCCGGTAGGAGGGAGACTAGCTGCCTTCTACCCAGCTTGGTCGCTGATCTCTAGTAGCAACTGGATACTGGGGGTGATAGCTGTGGGACTACGACTAGAATTCTCCTGGGTTCCCCATGATCGATTTAAGGTCACCCCACTCAGGTCTTCCACATCAGAACAAGCTGCCCTGGAGGCCGAGGTTCATGATCTATGCGGCAAGAAGGTCCTAACAGAGGTTCCAGAGGGAGAAAGGGGGAAATGTTTCTACTCCCCTCTGTTCCTGGTCTGCAAGCCAGACAGCTCCTTTAGGACTATAATAAATCTTAAGGCCCTCAACGAGTTTCTGGTCATACGTCCGTCCAAAATGGAAACAATTCCACAATAAAATTGCTGTTTCAAAACTGCTTTATGGTGGTGTTAGATTTAAAAGACGCCTACTACCATATACCCATTCATGCAGCTCATCAGCGTTTCCTCAGAGTGGTGGTTCAGTTAGATGGGTCAGTTCGACTTTCAATATGCGGCTCTCCCCTTTGGGGTGGCAGTTGCTCCCCGAGTGTTTACTAAAGTGGTAGTGGAAGTTAAGGCCCATCTATGTGAATCAGACATTCTAGTAGTCCCCTACTTGGATGATTTCCTTATTGTAGGCAAAACGGCGGAACATTGTTTGGAACAGCTACAGAAGGCAATGTCTGCCCTAGAGCGGTTAGGATGGCTGCTGAACATTAAAAAATCTCGGTTACAGCCGATGAGAGTCCAGCAATTCTTAGGCCTAATCCTAGATTCTGAGAAACAGGAATGCCGTCTGCCTCCGGAGAAGCTTGTTCGCCTACACTACCAGGTCCTGAACGCTTCCAATAACCCCACCATGTCCGTCAGGAAAGCCATGTCCCTTCTAGGTTCTCTCTCGTCCTGTAACCCGGCAGTCCAGTGGGCCCAGTTCCATGCAAGGAAACTACAGGGCGAGGTTTTATTACATCAAAGAGTCCTTGGGGTTTACTTGGAGGGCCAACTAACCTTGTCCCGAAACACAAGGGAGTCCCTAGAGTGGTGGCTAGACAAGGATAATTTATCCAGAGCGGTACCCTGGGAGTATAAGATAACCCACATAGTCACCACGGATGCTAGCCCTTCCGGTTGGGGGGCTCATATGGGTGAAATTCTGGTCCAGGGCCTATGGGAGCATCATCAGGTAGAAATGTCATCTAACCTGAAAGAATTGACAGCAGTGGAGCAGGCGGCTAAAAAGCTCCTTGTGTATCTACAGGGCCATCACGTACGAGTATTCTCCGACAATCAGGTCACCGTGGCTTATATCAACCACCAAGGCGGGACTCGTTCCAAGCCCCTGATGAATGTAGCAGAGCGGTTGTTCCATCTAGCAGAGCAGCATTTTCTATCTTTAACAGCTCTACATATAAAAAGGAAAGAAAACATCACGGCAGATTTCTAAAGCCCCAATCTGCTAAAACAAGGAGAATGGTCCTTAAAAACCTCCATCTTCAACCTGATTGTACAAAAGTGGGGACAACCAGAGGTAGATCTCTTCGCCACCAAAGAAAACAGGAAATTAAGACAATTCTGCTCCCTAAATCCCAGAGAAAATCCTCTGGCGGTAGATGCCTTTCTGATAAAGTGGGACTTCAGGCTAGCCTATGCCTTCCCTCCCCTATCTCGACTACCCCTGGTGATGAGAAAAATCAAAAAATACAGAGCAAGGGTTATAGTTATTGCTCCATTTTGGCCCAGGAGGGCATGGTTCTCATGCCTCAGGTGTCCGATCCTTGGGTTCTTCCGGACATCCGGATCTCCTATCCCAGGGCCAAGTTTTCCATCCTCAGGTGACTGGCCTACATCTGACGGCGTGGAGTTTGAACTGTCACTGATAAAAGATAAAGGTTTCTCCCCAGACCTGATTAACACCCTACTTAATAGTAAAAAAATCATTACTACCAAAATTTACTTCAGAATTTGGAAAAAATTCCTTCAGAACTCAGGAGTAGTCGCTGGGGACTCAGCACCGATAATTCAAATCTTAGAGTTCCTACAGAAAGGTCTGGACATGGGGCTTTCCACCAATACCCTTAAAGTACAAGTATCAGCCTTGGGGGCCCTCTTTAGCTGCAACATCACAGGTAATTATTGGGTCAGTAGATTCATTAAGGCCGCAGGTAGATCCAGACCAGTAGTGATCGATAGGTTCATGGCATGGGACCTGAATCTAGTGCTCATGGCTATGACGGAAGCTGCATTCGAACCTATCTCATCAGCTTCCATAAAAAACCTGTCCCTCAAAGTAGCCTTCCTGGTAGCTCTGACGTCAGCTCGCAGAGTAAGCGACATCCAGGCATTATCTAGGCGTCCTCCTTATTTACAGTTTAAAGACGATAGGGTAATACTTAGGCCTGATCCAGCATATTTACCTAAGGTAGTTTCTAGCTTTCATAGGGCACAGGAAATAGTCCTTCCATCCTTCCTCCGTAATCCAACTAACGAGAAGGAAGAGAAACTACACACCCTGGATGTTAGGAGATGCCTCATAGAATATCTGGCAGTTACCGATCCCTGGAAGAAAGATAATGCCCTGTCTCCCATCAAGGCCCTAGGAAAGGTTCTAGAGCGTCAAAAAATACACTAGCCAGGTGGATTAGAGAGGCGTTTTCAATAGCATACACCTAAACAGGCAGGTCGGCACCTGGGAAGCTGAGGACTCATTCCACCAGAGCCATGGCGACCTCGTGGGCTGAGAGATCGGAAGTCTCCATTGACCAGATATGTAAGGCAGCTACTTGGTCCTCTCCGAGCACCTTTTATAGTCATTATAGACTAGACCTGGGTGCTTCCGCAGACCTCTCCTTTGGTATAAGGGTACTGCAGGCTGTAGTCCCTCCCTAAAGTAGTTATTACTCTCTGTAATTCTCTCAGGTGGTGCTGTCATGGACGACCGAATAAAGTTTTAGTTACTCACCGGTTAACGGTATTTTTCGGAGTCCATGACAGCACCCGTATATTCCCTCCCTTTAGTTTAATTTGGGTGCGCACTTCTTCCTCTTGTATATGTCCACTGGTGATAAATAATTAGATAATAATAGTACTGTACATAAATCATGCATTAACCTTGGAGGTCCTCTTGTGCTCTGTAATCCAACTGATGCGTGGGAGAGGTGCCGCCCTTTTGTATCTGTAGGTTTCCTGTTCCTGAAGGGCGGATCCCCTCTCTCAGGTGGTGCTGTCATGGACTCCGAAAAATACCGTTAACCGGTGAGTAACTAAGACTTTTTTTTTTAACATTCAAAAAATTCCTGTGAAGCACCTGAAGGGTTAATAAAGTTCTTGAATGTGGTTTTGAGCACCTTGAGGGGTGCAGTTTTTAGAATGGTGTCACTTTTTGGTATTTTCTATTATATAGACCCCTCAAAGTGACTTCAAATGTGATGTGGTCCATAAAAATAAAATGGTGTTGCAAAAATGAGAAATCGCTGGTCAACTTTTAACCCTTATAACTTCCTAACAAAAAAAAATTTTGGTTCCAAAATTGTGCTGATGTAAAGTAAACATGTGGGAAATGTTACTTATTAAGTTTTTTGTGTGCCATATCTCTGTGATTTAAGGGCATAAAAATTCAAAGTAGGAAAATTGCAAAATTTTCGCCATTTTCCGTTTTTTTCACAAATAAACGCAAGTTATATGAATGAAATTTTACCACTAACATGAAGTACAATTTGTCACGAGAAAACTGTCAGTATCAGTGGGATCCATGGAAGCGTTTCATAGTTATTACCTCATAAAGAGACAGTGGTCAGAATTGTAAAAATTGGCCCGGTCATGAACGTGCAAACCACCCTTGGAGGTAAAGGGGTTAAATGTTTTACTCTCTGCTTCATTGCTGCCATTTAGTAAATTCAAAAACTTATTTTTTTTCTCATTAACCCCTTTATGACATCAGACGTGCTATTCCGTCCATGTGACCTGTGCCTGTCTGACCATGGATGTAATAATACATCATGTCATTTAATGCGACACTGCGACCGAAATCGTAATGATCGCATTAAAATTCTGTCGCCATCTTACCTGTGGAAAGATTGTGCCAGCATTCCAGTGGGTGCCCCCGCCCACCTGCACTCACGATCGCTGTGATTGGCTGTTCAACTCAACTCTACACCGATAACTTTTATACCAGCATCCCACTCTACAAATTCCTCTCTGCGTGAGGTACTGCAGCCTGGTAATACTGACCGCGAAAATCAGAGAGGTGTATCAAGAACGCTAATTGGGCAGATGTTCAGAAGGGGTGACAGTAGAGCCCAATGTACGGACCACTTGCTGGTGGTCAGGTACAAGGACAAGAGGGATGTCCTTCTCTTGACCTCCATACATGGTGATGGCAGCGCCCTCAGCCCTGTACGAGGTACTTCTGCACAGATCAGAAAACCGGACTTTGTACTGGGGTACAACAAAAACATGGAGGACAATAATCTCTCTGATCAACTCCTCCTACCGTACAGTGCTTTGAGAAAGGCCAAGGTGTGGTACAAAAAGCTGGCCGTGCACATCATACAAATAGCAATGCTCAACGCTTTCCTGCTGTCACAATGTCCACACTGATATGTCGTACCTTCAGTTCCAGGAGGTAGTGGTTAAGGCCCTAATATTTGGCACTCAGGAAGGAGCCGGCCCTAGTACTTCCGGCACTGAAGGTGCTCGTATCGTACCAGGTCAGCATTTCCCAGGGGGTGGTCCCACAAACTGGAAAAATAAGGTAAGTCGCAAAAGAGGTGCCGAGTGTGTTACAAAAGGGGAATACGTAAGGACACCTTATCAATGCGACATCTACCTAGAAAAACCTGGCCTGTGTATGAAAGATTGCTTCAAACTGTACCACACCTCATGCACTACTAATTTACTTTAATTTACATAACAGGAAACAGTAGATTAGTTCCAAAAAGAGGGCAAATATATATATAAGTTCATTGGGGTCTAGTTTGCAAAAAGGGGGCACTTGTTCGGTATTGCCACTGTTTAGGCACATCTAGATAAGTTCCGTGGGGGTCTAGTTTCCAAAATTATGTCACGTGTTTTTTTTACTGTTTAGGCACATCAGGCGGTCTGCAAACGGAACATGACGCCCGCAGACCATTCCATCAAAGTCTGCATTCCAAAACGTCACTACTTCCCTTCCGAGCCCTGACGTGTGCCCAAACAGTAGTTTTATCCTACTTATGGGGTATCAGAGCACTGAGGACAAATTGGACAACAACTTTTGGGGTCCAATTTCTCCTGTTACCCTTGGGAAAATTAAAACTCGGGGACTAAAAGATCATTTTTGTGGGGAACAAAATAGGATTTTTTTTCCCGGCCGTGCATTATAAACTTTAGTGAAACAATTTGGGGTTCAAAGTGCTCACCACACATTTAGATAAGTTATTTAGGGGGTCTAGTTTCCAAAATGGGGTCACTTGTGGGGGGGTTTCTACTGTTAAGTCACATCAGGGGCTTTGCAAATGGAACATGACACCTGCAAACCATTCCATCAAAGTCTGCATTCCACGTCCACAATCAGTGCAGAAAAAATAGTCTACTTGGATTTAGAGATCTTACACATGGGAAAGAAAATTGTTACAAAAACCCATATTAAAAAAGTAGACGTTAATGGATATTTACATTACAATAGTGCACACTATACTAAATGGAAGAATAATATTCCATTTCATCAATATTTAAGAATAAGGAAAAATAATAGTAGAGAACAGGATTATATAGCACAAAGCAAAATTCTGACCAATAGGTTCCGGGAAAAAAAGTATCCAAAAACCCTAATACAACAAGCCTATAAGGTTAATCTAGCAAAAACCCAGGGAGAATGTTTGAAAAAAATGCTTGAAAACACCATGGGAAAAAGCATTGAGAAAACTGAGGGAAAATGCTGTTATAGATACAACTAAACCTCACCTGAAACCTGATAATGAAAAATGGCAGTTTAACTTTATTACAGCCTACAATAAAGACATCGAAAAAATCCGTGAAATTTTGAAAAAACACTGGTATGTCCTGAAAGAAGACCCTCTGCTATGAAATGTATTACCACAAGCCCCGAACATTACATTTAGAAGGGGAAAAACAATAAGGAATATGGTAGCTCCCAGCCGACTGAAAAGCTCTTCAAAAAAACAAAATTCCTTAAAAAACTTTACAAAAATCCATGTAATCATACACCAAAAGAATGTTAATAAAATTGGGGTATATAAATGCAAACAGAAAAAATGTCAGTGTTGCTATAATATAGCAGATAAACAACAACAAATAGTCTCCTACAGTACAGGTGAAATATTTCAAATAGAACAATTTCTGACATGTACGAGCGACTTTGTAATATATGTCATCAATTGTGACTGTGGCCTCCAATATGTGGGGAGGACCACACAAATGGTCCGAACCCGATTGAATGGCCACAGGCACAATGCCAAAGTCTGTCTCCTTAGGCTGGGGTCACACTAACCGACGCAAAATACGGTCCGTAGTTTACAGGCGTAATACGGATGAATGACCCCTAAATAGTGCTCCGTATGTCATCCGTAATCAAGGTGTGGTCGCGTATTTTGCGCATGTAAGCATCCGTATGTAATCCGTATGGCATACGAATGCTGAGATTTTCTCGCAGGCTTGCAAAATGGACATATAATGGAGCCCTATGACAGGGTTTCTAACAGAAACCAAAGAAAAGATATAGACACATAGAATGCATATATATATATATATATATATATATATATATATATATGTATTCTTTGTGTATATATCTATTCTTTCGTTTCTTTATTAAACCTGTCAGTGTGAGTTTACTGTATAGCGCACTGAATTGCCGGCTTTGCTAAAAGACACCGGGTGCGTATTTCTCGCAAGTCACACGTGTGTTCCTTGTGTAATGCGTATTTTTTGCGCACCCATAGACTTGCATTGGCGTACTACGGCCGTAGTACGCTGACAATCGCAGCATGCTGCGATTGGCACGGACCGTAGAATACGGATGAGAAATATACGGCTGTTGGGAGTTGCCCCATAGAGAATCATTTGTCCGTGTGTAATGCGTGCTTTTAGCGCCTCTCACTCGGCCGTATTCCTCGCCAGTGTGACCCCGGCCTTACTCCTTACTCACAGTCTATCAAGACACCTCCTGCTAACACTTAAAAACGAATTCAATGTGACCCTGACACCGGTTGAACAGATTCCTGGGGATGTTTTGAACAGGATACAACAGTTAAATAAGAAAGAGGCCTTCTGGATATACAGATTGAGGACTCTGTATCCAGATGGTCTCAATGATAAGCTAGAAAATATATAGTTCTGTTGTCTTAAGTCTAAATAGATTCTTTGATATATTCACTACTGGTTTCTTGTTCGTTCGCTTTGAATCCCCCTTAAGAATGTGATCATATGCCATTTCTGATGAGATGTTTCCTCTAGTACATAATAATGATTTGTGTGGAACACAAATATCCCCGGCTACAAATCAATGGCTAAAAACCCCATTGAAAGAACTAAGCACCCAGAGACCATACATGTGGGTGGCTCTGTAGAGTAACTATGTAAGTGCAATAAAGATACAGGGAATATGAATGCATGAGTTCTATTCCCGACAGATACTAGTTAATCTGATGGTCTCTAGTGATGAAACTAATGAAATCAAATTATCTACGGGTTGGAAAAATAGTTATGACTTATCAGAGATATATACAAATTCTTTAATATGGATGCTAAATGATAAATAACCTTATTAATTTTATTAATTTTAAACATGGAAGAAGTATATGTATAATGACAAGAGAAGGGAGAAAAGAAAGGAAAAAGGAGAAGGAAAGGGAAGGCAGAGGGAGGAAAAGGGGAAAAAAGGAGAAAAAGGAAGAAAAAAAAACCCACATAGAAAATGTTTTTGTTTTTTTTTTATTAGATTTCAAGCAATATAGATTCCACCTACAACTAGCCTCCCAACAGTTTGGAGAGGTGTGCATGTGTTTTTAATCGATGATAATTGATTGAAGGGTGGAACCTTTTTTTTTTCCCCTATATAAATGTGTCTTTTAAAGATATATATGATTTTACCTGATGAAGGTTAATTTTATGTATAGCCGAAACGCGTTGTGTTTTTATGTCTAATAATAAACTGGATATTCCTTTAAATATTCGGAGTAATTAATGAATCAGCCGGAAGCGCTCCTTGACAAACTGGAAATCCTTTTCTGCATTCTCTGACGAATCTCCTACAAGGTAGTTCGTTCCTCCTGTTTTGAGCTGCAGGCCAGCAGATCCAGACGATTACGCCAGTGCCCAAACACAGGGTTATACGCTGAGCAACAAGACACCAAAACGGTGAGAATTTTTTATTTCTATCTGACATAATTAAAACTCTGCACTTAGATCTGCACCCCCCTTCTTTTTCTGGATATTCCTTGAAATACTCGGAGTAATTAATGAATCAGCCGGAAGCGCTCCTTGACAAACTGGAAATCTTTCTCTGCTTGTGATCCTCCTTGAGATAGTTCTACTCCTTCTTTGGAGTCCACCTGTGTTTAATTAAACTGATAGGACTTGATTTGTAAAGGCACACACAAGTCTGTATAAGACCTCACAGCTCACAGTGCATGTCAGACCAAATGAGAATCATGAGGTCAAAGGAACTGGCCAAGGAGCTCAGACACAGAATTGTGGCAAATAACAGATCTGGTCAAGGTTACAAAATAATTTCTGCAGTACTCAAGGTTCCTAAGAGCACAGTGGCCTCCATGATCCTTAAATGGAAGAAGTTTGGGACTACCAGAAGTCTTCCTAGACCTAGCCGTCCAGCCAAACTGAGCAATTGTGGGAGAAGAGCCTTGGTGAGAGAGGTAAAGAAGAACCCCAGATCACTGTGGCTAAGCTCCAGAGATGCAGTAAGGAGATGGGAGAAAGTTCCACAAAGTCAACTATCACTGCAGCCCCCCACTAGTCAGGCATTTATGGTAGAGTGGCCCGACCAAAGCCTCTCCTCAGTGCCAGACATATGAAAGCCCGCATAGATTTAAAAAACACATGAAGGACTCCCAGACTATGAGAAATTTGATTCTCTGGTCTGATGAGACGAAGATAGAACTTTTTGGTGGTAATTCTAAATGGTATGTGTAGAGAAAACGAGGTAATGCTCATCACCTGCCCAATACAATCCCAACAGTGAAACATGGTGGTGGCAGCATCATGTTATGGGAGAGTTTTTCAGCTGCAGGGACAGGATGACTGGTTGCCATTGAAGGAAACATGAATGCGGCCAAGTACAGAGATATCCTGGATGAAAATCTCTTCCATAGTTCTCTGGACCTCAGACTTGGCCGAAGGTTCACCTTCCAACAAGACAAAGACCCTAAGCACACAGCTAAAATAACAAAGGAGTGGCTGCAGAACAACTCTGTGACCATTTTTGACTGGCCCAGCCAGAGCCCTGACCTAAACCTAATTGAGCATCTCTGGAGAGACATGAAAATGGCTGTCCACCAACGTTCATCATCCAACCTGACAGAACTGGAGAGGATCTGCAAGGAAGAAGGCCAGAGCATACCCAAAACCAGGTGTGAAAAACATGATGCATCATTCCCAAGAAGACTCATGGCTGTACTAGCTCAAAAGGCTCAATACTGAAAAAAAGAGAAAACAGAAGCGCAAATACATCGCACACTCAGCCCATATACCATATAAAAACAGGCTTTATTAGAGAAAAATGCCAAACAGACAAAAGAAATGACAATAAAACACCATTAAAAACATGCTAGTGATAACAGATAACGGCAGACTAGTATAACCAATATACAATGTTAATAATATACATAAATATAGTAAACAATTATAGCCACCACCTGGTAAATAATGTTAGATCTACATATACAAGCAATGAGATGTGCAATGTAAGCAGGATCATGCAAACACCACCGGGTATTCAATAATTTAGATAAGTTTAACAGAGGAGACCAATATGCACCAATAGCTGCAAGGAATATTAAGATGGCCCAAATATATATTACTTGTAACTAGACATCATTGTCATGCTAGTCCCTCTGGATGAGATACACATATGCCAAAATTTCAGCAGAAAAAATAATGAAATTATGAATGAGACCTCTCAGTGGTGCCTCCACTAAATCTAATATATAAAGCTGAATGTGTGTGTATGTATGTATGTATGTATGTGTGTATATCCGGGATTGGCATCTGCACCGTCGCAGCTACAGCCACAAAATTTTGCACAGTCACACGTCTGGACCCCGAGAGCATCATAGGCTATGAGGATAGGATTAGATACACAGCTCAACAGTCAGTATCACACAGGAGAGGAATAGACACATGGATGAGCAGTCAGTATCACACAGGATAGGATTAGATACACAGCTCAGCACACAGTATCACAGAATAGTATTAGATACACGGCTCAGCAGACAGTATCACACAGGGGAGGATTAGATACACGGCTCAGCAGTCAGCATCACATGGGAGGATTAGATACACGGCTCAGCAGTCAGTATCACACAGGAGAGGATTAGATACACGTCTCAGCAGTCAGTATCACACGGGAGGATTAGATACACGTCTGAGCAGTCAGTAACACACGATAGGATTAGGTACATGGCTCAGGAGTCAGTATCACACAGGATAGGGTTAGATACACGGCTCAGCAGACGGTATCACACAGGATAAGATTAGATACACTGCTCAGCAGTCAGTATCACACAGGATAGGATTAGATACACGGCTCAGCAGTCAATATCACACAGGATAGGATTAGATACACAGCTCAACAGTCAGTATCACACCGGACAGGATTAGACACATGGCTCAGCAGTCAGTATCACACAGGATAGGATTAGATACACAGCTCAGCAGTCAGAATCACACAGGATAGGAATAGATAAACGGCTCAGCAGACAGTATCACAAGGGATAGGATTAGATACACAGGTCAGCACACAGTATCACACAGAAAAGTATTAGATACACGGCTCAGCAGACAGTATCACACAGACTAGGATTAGATACAAGGCTCTGCAGTCAGTATCACACACGATAGGATTAGATACATGGCTCAGCAGTCAGTATCACACAGGATAGGATTAGATACACAGCTGAGCAGACAGTAACACACATGATAGGATTAGGTACATGGCTCAGCAGTCAGTATCACACAGGATAGGGTTAGATACACGGCTCAGCAGATGGTATCACACAGGCTAGGATTAGATACACTGCTCAGCATTCAGTATCACACAGGATAGGATTAGATACATGGCTGATCAGTCAGTAACACACGATAGGATTAGATACACAGCTCAGCAGAAAGTATCACACAGGAGAGGATTAGGTACACAGCTCAGCAGACATTATCACACAGGATAGGATTAGATACACAGCTCAGAAACAGGATGTGCCAAAGGAAAGGACATTTTTATTCCAAGAATTCCACTCATTACATCTGATTTGTTTTTTGATTTTAAATGCCTCCAGTTTCCAGTTCAACTGCTATTTGCAATGTCCATTAACAATGTTCAGGGACAGTCCTTGAAAGTAGTAGGGATAGATTTGCAATCTCCATGCTTTTCTCATGGTAAACTTTACGTGGTCTGTTCAAGAGTTGGAACTGCCAAAAATCTGTTCATCTTTGCACCGAAAGGAAAAACCAAAAATCTTGAATGAGTTGAAAATAAAATACTATCAGTACTTGGGTAATCGTTTAGTTAATTTGTGTTGCAAATCTGTAGTGTTGAATATATGATGTGAAATGTTTTTACGTGCAATATAATCATTATAATTTGTTATAACTAACCACAGTTGTTTACTATGCCCAGGCAACGCCGGGCTTTTCAGCTAGTCCTGCAATAAAGCACTCACAACAGATGCATCCTATAACCTAAGTGTCAACATAATTACCTGGTGGAATTGTCATATAGTCATCTCAGTCCAGTCCGACGCGTATCGCTGTCCCACATACAGCTTCCTCAGGGAGCAAAGGGTCTGAATACTTATGACCTTGTGATATTTCAGTTTTTCTTATTTAATAAATTTGCAAACGTTTCTTCATTTCTGTTTTTTTCAGTCAATATGGGGTGCAGAGTGTACATTAATGAGAAAAAATGGACTGTACACATAGAATACATAGATATAAAGATATCAGTGACATATATATATATATATATATATATATGTATTGACTGCTTTATGTATTGTATATATATATTGACTGCATTACATAGTTTTGTATCATCTGCAAGTATCAATATTTTACTGTGTAAATCTTCATCCAAATAGGTAATACATATGTTGAAGAGAAGAGGTCCCAACACCGACTCCTGCGGTAGCCCACTGGTCAAAGCGACCAAGTTAGAGAATATACCATTTACAGTATAACCAGCCATTTATATTACACAGATACATAGAAGAAAAGCCAGCAATTCATCTGTCGTGTTCTGTAAAATCACTGCTGGAGCCGACGGGAAAATGTGTGTAAGTGGGTATGTAACTGGCTTAGTGATAGAAAGCAGAGGGTGGTTATAAATAGTATATTCTCTAACTTGGTCGCTTTGACCGGTGGGCTACCGCAGGGGTCTGTGTTGGGACCTCTTCAACATATTTATTACCTATCTGGTAGAAGGTTTACACAGTAAAATATCGATACTTGCAGATGATACAAAACTATGTAAAGCAGTCAATACAAGAGAAGATAGTATTGTGCTACAGATGGATCTGGATAAGTTGGAAACTTGAGCTAAAAGGTGGCAGATGCGGTTTAATAATGTTAAATGAAAGGTTATACACATGGGAAGAAGGAATCAATATCACCATTACACACTGAATGGGAAACCACTGGGTAAATCTGACATGGAGAAGGACTTGGGGATCCTAGTTAATGATAAACTTACCTGGAGCAGACAGTGCCAGGCAGCGGCTGCCAAAGCAAACAGGATCATGGGGTGCATTGCAAGAGGTCTGGATTAACATGAGAGCATTTACTGCCTCTGTACAAATCCCTGGTTAGACCGCACCTGGAGTACTGTGTACAGTTTTGGTCACCGGTGCTCAGGAAAGATATAATGGAACTACTGCAGGTACAAAGGAGGGCAACAAAATTAAAGGGAATGTGGAAACTACAATACCCAGAGAGATTAGCAAAATTAGGATTATTTAGTCTAGAAAAAAGACAACTGAGGGGCGATCTAATAATCATGTATAAGTATATAAGGGTACAATGCAAATATCTCACCAAGGATCTTTATACCAAGGAAGGTGACGGTCACAAGGGGGCATTCTCTGCGCCTGGAGAAGAGAAGGTCTTTCCACCAACATAGAAGAGGATTCTTTACTGTTAAGGCAGTGAGAATCTGAAATTCCTTGCCTGAGGTGATGTCGAACTCAGTCGATGGGTTCAAAAAAGGCCTGGATGTCTTCCTGGAGCGTAACAATATTGTATCTTACAGTTATTAGGATCTTTAGAAGGATGTAGATCTGGGGATTTATTCTAACTGAATATAGACTGAACTGGATGGACAAATGTCTTTTTTTGGCCTTGCTAACTATGTTACTATGTTAGATGGATTACATAAAGTAAATACAAATAGAATAGGTAGATATATAAATGTCAGTGATAAATACAATTAGTACAGTGTGTGCAAATTAATGGACATGTATTTAATTAATAAAAGATTATTTTTGGGAAAAAAATGGCGTGGAGTCCTGCACAATTTTCGTTACCGGCAGAGGGAAAGCCGACTGCTGAGGGCAGATGTTTATAGCCTGGGAAGGGGGTAATACCCATGGAGCTTCCCAGGCCATTAATATCAGCTCACAAATGTAGACTAAGTCTTTACTGGCTATTAAAATGGGGGACCCTAAAAAAATGACGTATTGTCCCCCCTATAATTAATAACCAGCAAAGGCTATGCAGACAACTGCAGGCTGATATTAATAGCCTAGGAAGGGGCCATTGATACTGCCCCCCCAGGCTAAAAACATCAGCTCTTCACCTTTATGACATCAGTGCGAGCGCTGTGGGAAAATTTCCCATGGCACACGCGCTGACGTCACATAGGTGAAGTGAGTTTATTGGCTGTGAACTCGCAGGACCAGTCTGATGGCACCACGAGCAGGAGAATTTTCTCACGCTCTCAGTGCCCTCAGACAGGGAATAGCAGTTCACAGGGAAATCTTGAGAATACGGTGCTCAGTGTCTACTGTATGACAGGCTGTATGGATGCATCATGCATCCATGCAGCCTGCCATCTAGATGTAGCAGAGCTGGACCCAGGACAAATTGATTAAAAGCGTCTCTGCGGAAAGGTGAGGAATACTGTTTGGTTTTTTTTCACCATTTTGCAGATGATTAAGGCATCGGGGGAATAGGCGAGGTTATAAGTATGGTTTAATTAAGAATATTAGAGTCTATGTCATTCTTTCAATTAAAGGACTTTTTTCTGGGTGTCTGTGTTTTCTTACAATGTGACTATGGGGTTAGTAATGAAGGCATCTTATTGATGCCTCTACATTACTAACCTCTAGGCTTGATGTCACCTGACAATACAAAGGTGACATCCCCCCCAAGTATCACCCCACTTGCCAGTGCTACAGGACAAGTGGGTAGAGCGAGGCTAAGTGCCAATATTGGCGCATCTTAGATATTCACCTTTTCTGTGGTGGCTGAGAGATGATGTTTTTGGCCTGGGGGGAGCAGTATCCATGGCCCCTTCGTAGGCTATTAATATCATCCCACAACTGTCTGCATAGCCTTTGCTGGTGATTAAATATAGGGGGACCCTACATTATATTTTTTTAGGGTCCCCCATTTTAATAGCCAGTAAAGGCTAAGTATACAGTTGTGAGCTGAAATTAATAGGCTGGGAAGCTCATAAATGTCTGCACGCAGCCGTCGTCTTTCCCTCTGCTGGCTACGAAAATTGCACGGGAGCCCATGTCATTTTTTTCTGAAAAATAATCTATTGCCATAATTAACCGCGTGACGAAACCGCGTGTTGTAGTGGTGAAACGCGCATCGAGGTGTGTTCTCACAGGCGGATATCCCATAGTGGCACCATGACTGCAGGTAAACATCCTTATAATATATTGTGACATGTTACTTTAAGCAGCTATGGACTTAGGTTATCTTAGGGATATCTCATTCACATTTTTCTACTTTATGGCGTTTTTTCATGTGTATTAGATGCCATAGCTATTCGTTAGTTTGGCAAATGCTTTTTAATGTATACTTTATATCCCTTTGTATGCTTATGGGGCAACTTAGGTATTTATGCATTCTAAATTTTGGCACATACCTTTGTATATAACCTTATTTGGGCTATACCCCCTGTATGCTTCATTGTATATCGGTCCTTACTATTTGATACTTTAGACTACTGTGTTGTTTTATGTAGTTTTTATATGTGATCCAATAAAATGTGTGTTTTTATATATATTTTTGATCCTTGTCCTTCAATTTGCTCTTTTTGGGTCATTTAACCCTTGAAGGGATCCTAGTTATCTATGAGGAATCTTTTTTGGTGGGAAGCTCATAAATGTCTGCACGCAGCCATCGGCTTTCTCTCTGCTGGTTACGAAAATTGCGCCGGAGCCCACGCCATTTTTTTCTGAAAAATAATCTTTTGCCATAATTAAATACATGTCCCGTAATTTGCCCACACACTGTACTAATTGTATGTGTCACTGACATCTATATATCTATCTAATCTATTTGTATTTACTTTATGTAATCCATCTTTTCTATCCTGTCGGCTTTGCAGTGATTTTACAGTGCATGGCAGATGAATTGCTGTCTTTTCTTCTATGTGTATGTGTAATATAAATATATTTACAGTGGGTACGGAAAGTATACAGACCCCTTTAAATTTTCACTCTGTTTCATTGCAGCCATTTGGTAAATTCAAAAAAGTTCATTTTTTTTTCTCATTAATGTACACTCTGCATCCCAGCTTGATTAAAAAAAAAAAAAAAGAAATGTAGAAATTTTTGCAAATTTATTAAAAAAGAAAACCTGAAATATCACATGGTCATAAGTAGAATCATAGAATCTTAGAGTTGGAAGGGACCTCCTGGGACATCTGGTCCAACCCTCTGCTCAAAGCAGGATTCGCTAAATCATCCCAGTCAGATGTCTGTCCAGCCTCTGTTTGGAGACTTCCATTGAAGGAGAACTCACCACTTCTCGTGGCAGCCTGTTCCATTCATTGATCACTCTAACTGTCAAAAAGTTTTTTCTAATATCTAATCTGTGTCTCCTCCCATTCAGTTTCATCTCATTGCTTCTAGTCTTTCCTTGTGCAAATGAGAATAAAGCTGATCCTTCTACAATGTGACAGCCCTTGAGATATTTGTAGACGGCTATTAAGTCTCCTCTCAGTCTTCTCTTTTGCAAACTAAACATTCCCAAATCCTGCAACCTTTCCTCATAAGACAGGGTTTGCAGACCGGTCACCATTCTGGTCGCTCTTTTCTGAACTTGCTCCAGTTTGTTGATGTCTTTTTTAAAATGTGGCGCCCAAAACTGGACACAATATTCCAGATGAGGTCTGACCAAAGAGGAGTAGAGGGAAATAATGACTTCACGTGATCTAGACTGTATGCTTCTGTTAATACATCCTAGAATTGCATTTGCCTTTTTTGCTGCTGCATCACACAGACCCTTTGCTCAGTATTGAGAAGAAACACCCTTTTAAGCTAGTACAGCCATGAGATCTTCTTGGGAATGATGCAACAAGTTTTTCACACCTGGATTTGGGTATCCTCTGGCATTCTTCCTTACAGATCCTCTCCAGTTTCGTCAGATTAGATGGTGAACATTGGTGGACAGCCATTTTAAAGTGTCCCCAGAGATGCTCAATTGGGTTTAGGTCAGGGTTCTGGCTGGGCCAGTCAAGAATGGTCACAGAGTTATTCCAAAGCCAATCCTTTGTTATTTTAGCAATGTGCTTTGGGTCATTTTCTTGTTGGAAGGTGAACCTTTCGGCCAAGTCTGAGGTCCAGATCACTCTGAAAGAGGTTTTCATCTGTACCTGGCCGCATTCATGTTTCCCTCAATGGCAACCAGTCGTCCTGTCCCTGAAGCTGAAAACCAGGCACATAGCATGATGCTGCTACCACCATGTTTCACTGTTGGAATTGTATTGGGCAGGTGATGAGCCCTGCCTGGTTTTCTCCACACATACCGCTTAGAATTATCACCAAAAAGGTCTATCTTCATTTCATCAGACCAGAGAATCATATTTCTCATACAGTGCTGTGCAAATTAATTGAGACAAAGCATTTTTTTAAGTAAAATTGTAAGTTCGTTACCAGTCAGTGATTCATACGAGTTTTAACTGCTTTGAACAGGCACTCACACCTGTTCAAAGCAGTTAAAACTGGCTTGAATCACTGAATGGTAACCAACTTACGATTTTACTTAAAAAAATGCTTTGTCCCAATTATTTTGCATAGCACTGTAGTCTGGGAGTCCTTCATGTGTTTTTTTAGCAAACTCTATGCGGGCTTTCATATGTATTTGCATTGAGGAGAGGCTGCCGTCGGGCCACTCTACCATAAATGCTCGACTGGTGGAGGGTTGCAGTGTTAGTTGACTTTTTGGAACTTTGTCCTATCCCCCTACTGCATCTCTGGAGCTCAGTCACAGTGGGGTTCTTATTTACTTCTCCCACGATTGCTCAGTTTGGCTGGACGGCCAGATCTAGGAAGACTTCTGGTGTTCCCAAACTTCTTCCATTTAATGATTATGGAGGCCACTGTGCTCTTGGGAACCTTGAATACTGCAGAAATTCGTTTGTAACCTTGGCCAGATCTGTGCCTTGCCACAATTTTGTCTCTGAGCTCCTTGGCCGTTTCCTTTGACCTGACGATTCTCATTTGGTCCTACATGCTCTGTGAGCTGTGAGGTTTTATATAGACTTGTGTGTGCCTTTACAAATTAAGTCCTCTCAGTTTAGTTAAACATAGCTGGACTCCAATGAAGGAGTAGAACCATCTCAAGGAGGATCACAAGGAAATGGACAGCATGTGACATAAATATGAGTGTCTGAGCAAAGGGTCTCAATACTTATGATCATGTGATATTTTGTTTTTTCTTTTTTAATAAATTTGCAAAAATTCTGTTTCTGTTTTTTTTCAGTCAAGATGGGGTGCAGAGTATACATTAATGAGAAAAAAAAATGAACTTTTTTGAATTTACCAATTAGCTGCAATGAAACAAAGAGTGAAAAATTTAAAGGAGTCTGAATACTTTCTGTACCCACTGTATATATGTGTGTGTCACTGAAATCTATGTATTCTATGTGTACATATCTATTCTATCCTATTCTAACATGTCAGTGTGATTTTACTGCATGTGGCAGATGAATTGTCGGCTTTTCAAAGGACACCGGTGCTGTAAAATCGGACAGCACTCTGATGGTCCGAGTACTGTGCAATTTTTTTTTTTCTCGCACCCATAGGCTTGCATTGGCGAGTCTCGGCCGAGTCTCTGTGACAATCGCAGCATGCTGTGATTTTACACACACGCTGAACACGCCCGAGAAAATAAACGCTGATGTGAGCTACCCCATAGCTCAGCCCTGGTCCGAGTGCTATGCAATGTTTTCTCACTCAGCATTCGTCTGTATTCTACGTTAGTGTGACGCCGACCTTACAGTGGTAGCCTATGGAGGGAGAGAACAAGATGGCATTTATCAATCTTATTGGAATATTTATAGAAGGATGCCTGGGTCCAACTCAAGAAATCAAGGCCTTGTCTTTTCCCTGTTCAGACTTATTTTTAACATTATGGAATATAGATCAAGTTTTTATTAGGATTATTTTTGGCGCCTTGTATTTTCTGAATTTCTAATGTCGAGCAAACTCAAAATTTATGAATGGTGTACGTGACTTGTACATTGGACTGGGTCCAGCTCAAGTCTCTCTCTCTCTCTATATATATATATATATATATATATATATATATATATATATATATTGTGGGGAATAGATAGCTCAGCTGGGATCTTTGCTTTGGCACAAGCGTGTGGCTATGAAGTCACTTCAGCAGACTAGCAAGTTCCACATGGATACTGACACGGCATATTTATTGTGCACACTTGTTACTCAATGTTACACATGCCAAACATGAAATAAAACATCTAAGGCCATCTGGCCACTAACTAACAATAGCAGGCTAACTACAAAATAAACCTATATAACAGCAAACAAGTCCATGTAATCTTACTGTGTCAGCTCCCAGCTCAGCAGACGAGATAGACTGAGAGAACCCAGCTCCTCCTGATTATATCAGCTGGACCAGTCAGGAAACCAAAACCTGGATTGAATTAGTGGAGGGGAACTACCAGTCCTTTCCATGCTGATCACTAAGGAAACCAGGACTGGATTACATTGAAATAAACTGGTTTCATCATCAGTACAGGGAGACATATGAAATGAAACGGGGAGAAATATACCTGTTTTCTAGTACCTCTCCCCTTGGCACCTCACGATATATATATATATATATATATATATACTGTATGCACAATATATATATATTTATATGCATACATATAATGTAGTTATAAGAGCCCTAAGCTGGAGTTTAACATCTCTAATTTCTAGTATCTAGTCTCTGATATAGTTATCTTGTTCTAGGTCTGCTGATAGTTTCATTTGTTCATTTTTACACTGTGAGGCGAGACCAATAAAGGTAGCCATGATATATTTGGATGTGCTAGTGAAATATTACCCTCAGAAAATTCAGTATTTGACTTAGTGTGAAACTAGGTTGTGGAATCAATTTTAACCTGCCTTTTTATGGCTTGTTTGAACAGCAAGGCCTCATTGAGTCACTACCAATAAAGAGTTGCAGAAGGTGCTGCCATTTTAAATACAGGAAAGACCCATTCAGGTTCTCACTTTGGATTGTACAGTTGTGGCCAAAAGTATTGACACCCCTGCAATTCTGTCAGATAATACTCAGTTTCTTCCTAAAAATGATTGCAAACACAAATTCTTTGTTATTATTATCTTCATTTAATTTGTCTTAAATGAAAAAACACAAAAAGAATTGCCCTAAAGCCAAATTAGATATAATTCCACACCAAACATAAAAAAGAGGGTGGACAAAAGTATTGGCACTGTTCGAAAAATCATGTGATGCTTCTCTAATTTGTGTAATTAACAGCACCTGTAACTTACCTGTGGCACCTAACAGGTGTTGGTAATAACTAAATCACACTTGCAGCCAGTTGACATGGATTAAAGTTGACTCAACCTCTGTCCTGTGTCCTTGTGTGTACCACATTGAGCATGGAGAAAAGAAAGAAGACCAAAGAACTGTCTGAGGACTTGAGAAACCAAATTGTGAGGAAGCATGAGCAATCTCAAGGCTACTAGTCCATCTCCAAAGACCTGAATGTTCCTGTGTCTACCGTGCGCAGTGTCATCAAGAAGTTTAAAGCCCATGGCACTGTGGCAAACCTCCCTAGATGTGGACGGAAAAGAAAAATTGACAAGAGATTTCAACGCAAGATTGTGCAGATGTTGGATAAAGAACCTCGACTAACATCCAAACAAGTTCAAGCTGCCCTGCAGTCCGAGGGTACAACAGTGTCAACCCGTACTATCGGTCGGCGTCTGAAAGAAAAGGGACTGTATGGTAGGAGACCCAGGAAGACCCCACTTCTTACCCCGAGACATAAAAAAGCCAGGCTGGAGTTTGCCACAACTTACCTGAAAAGGCCTAGAACATTTTGGAAGAATGTTCTCTGGTCAGATGAGACAAGTAGAGCTTTTTGGGCAAAGGCATCAACATAGAGTTTACAGGAGAAAAAAAGGCATTCAAAGAAAAGAACACGGTCCCTACAGTCAAACATGGCGGAGGTTCCCTGATGTTTTGGGGTTGCTTTGCTGCCTCTGGCACTGGACTGCTTGACCGTGTACATGGCATTATGAAGTGTGAAGACTACCAACAAATTTTGCAGCATAATGTAGGGCCCAGTGTGAGAAAGCTGGGTCTCCCTCAGAGGTCATGGGTCTTCCAGCAGGACAATGACCCAAAACACACTTCAAAAAGCACTAGAAAATGGTTTGAGAGAAAGCACTGGAGACTTCTAAGGTGGCCAGCAATGAGTCCAGACCTGAATCCCATAGAACACCTGTGGAGAGATCTAAAAATGGCAGTTTGGAGAAGGCACCCTTCAAATATCAGGGACCTGGAGCAGTTTGCCAAAGAAGAATGGTCTAAAATTCCAGCAGAGCATTATAAGAAACTCATTGATATTTACCGGAAGCGGTTGGTCGCAGTTATTTTGGCTAAAGGTTGTGCAACCAAGTATTAGGCTGAGGGTGCCAATACTTTTGTCTGGCTCATTTTTGGAGTTTTGTGTGAAATGATCAATGTTTTGCTTTTTGCTTCATTCTCTTGTGTTTTTTCATTTAAGAAAAATTAAATGAAGATACAAATACCAAAGAATTTGTGTTTGCAATCATTTTCAGGAATAATAATAATAATAATAAATTTTATTTCTATAGCGCCGACATATTCCGCAGCACTTTACATTTCAGAGGGGATTTGTACAGACAATAGACATTACAGCATAACAATAATCACAGTAGATTATAACAAATACCAAGAGGAATGAGGGCCCTGCTCGCAAGCTTACAGTCTATGAGGAAAGAGGTAGACACGAAAGGTGGGTGGTAACAGTTGCCCTGATTGTATGGACCAGCCATAATGTTAAGTGTGTGACAGTACAGACAGAGGGCTAATGGATGCATAAAGCATGTGGGAACATGATGCGGGAAATCTGGTTGTGGTAAAACTTTTGGCTGTGCCACACAGGGATAGATTAGGTTAATGTGTTGAGGCGATAGGCCAGTCTGAATAAATGCGTTTTCAGGGCATGCTTAAAATTGTGGGGATTGGGGACTAATCGTATTGACCTGGGAAGTGCATTCCAAAAGAATTGGCGCGGCACGTGTAAAGTCTTGGAGACGGGAGTGGGAGGTTCTGACTATTGAGGATACTAACCTCAGGTCATCAGCAGAACGGAGGGCGCGGGTAGGGTGGTATACTGAAACAAGGGAGGAGATGTAGGGTGGTGCTGAGCTATGGAGGGCTTTGTGGGTGAGGGTAATAAGTTTATACTGAATTCTGGAGTGGATGGGTAGCCAGTGTAATGACTGGCACAAGGTAGAGGCATCGGTGTAACGATTGGTGAGGAATATGATCCTGGCTGCAGCATTCAAGACAGATTGGAGAGGGGAGAGTTTGGTAAGAGGGAGACCGATTAGAAGAGAGTTACAATAGTCGAGACGAGAATGAATAAGAGAAACAGTAAGAGTTTTTGCAGAGTCCAAAGTAAGAAAAGGTCGAATTCTAGAAATGTTTTTGAGGTGCAGATGACAAGAGCGAGCCAGTGATCGAATGTGGGGGGCAAAGGAAAGCTCAGAATCAAGTATGACCCCAAGACAGCGGGCCTGTTGCTGGGGAGTAATATTGGAGCCACCCACAGAAATAGCAATGTCGGGTATAGGTACATTAGTAGAGGGAGGAAACACCAGGAGTTCAGTTTTTGACAGGTTCAGTTTCAGATATAGTGAGGACATGATGTTAGACACAGCGTTTAGACAATCGCCGGTATTCTCTAGAAAGGCTGGCGTGATGTCAGGAGAAGAAGCGTATAATTGGGTGTCATCAGCATAGAGATGGTACTGGAACCCAAATCTACTGATTGTTTGACCAATAGGTGCAGTGTACAAGGAGAAGAGGAGGGGGCCTAGAACCGATCCTTGGGGGACCCCAACAGTAAGGGGAAGGTGAGAGGAGGAGGAACCGGCAAAAGATACAGTAAAGGAGCGGTCAGAGAGATAGGAGGAGAACCAGGAGAGAACGGTGTCCTTGAGGCCAATGGAACGGAGCATAGTGAGGAGGAGCTGATGATCCACAGTGTCGAATGCTGCAGAGAGATCCAAGAGAATTAGCATGGAGTAATGACCATTTGATTTAGCTGTTAGCAGATCATTAGAGACTTTAGTGAGGGCAGTTTCAGTGGAGTGTAAAGAGCGGAAACCGGATTGGAGAGGGTCGAGAACAGAGTTTTCTGAGAGATAGCGGATAAGACGGGAATGGACCAGGCGTTCCAGGAGTTTAGAGATGAAGGGAAGATTAGAGACAGGTCTATAGTTAGCGGCACAGTTTTGGTCGAGGGATGGTTTTTTAAGTAGTGGATGTATGATGGCATGCTTAAATGAGGAGGGAAAAATACCAGAAGAGAGAGAGAGGTTAAATATTTTAGTTAGGTGAGGGGTGACAGCAGGGGAAAGGGACTGGAGGAGATGTGACGGAAATGGGTCACTGGTGCAAGTAGTTGGGCGAGAAGATGCAAGGAGCCTGCTTACTTCTTCTTCTGTGACTGGTTCAAAATCAGAGAGTGAGCTAGATGCAGTGGGGGAGGGAGGACAGTGCGTGGTATGATGTGATTGGGAGATAATTTCCTGTCGAATCTGGTCAATTTTTTCTTTGAAGTAATTGGCCAGATTGTCAGCTCTGAGCTCTGTGGTTGGGGCCTGTACTCTTGGATTGAGTAGAGAATGAAAAGTGTCAAAGAGACGTTTTGAGTTATTTGACAGTGAGGTGATGAGGGTGTTGAAATAGGTTTGTTTGGAGAGGTGAAGGGCAGTGTTGTATGTTCTAAGCATAAACTTAAAATGTATGAAATCTTCGTGTAGATTGGATTTTCTCCACAGACGTTCGGCGCACTTGGAGCACCGCTGCAGGAAACGTGTTTGCACCGTGTGCCAGGGTTGTCGCCGTCTGCTTTGTGGTGTTCTATTTATAGGGGGTGCAAATTCATCCAGGGCACTTTGAAGTGTTTCATTGTAATGCTTCAATGCAGAATCAGGACATGAGAGGGAGGAGATAGGGGCCAATGAAGACCGCAAGTTCTTCATAAGTTTCTGGGTGTTAATGGGCTGTATGTTTCTATAAGTATGGACAGTGGGGGTGACCTGAGAAGCCTGGCAGTTCTTGATAGAGAATGAAAGAAGATTGTGGTCAGAGAGCGGGAGAGGGGAGTTTGCAAAATCATCCACTGCACAAAGCCGAGAGAAGACCAAGTCGAGGGAGTTTCCGTCTTCATGCGTTGGAGAATTAGTAAGCTGCGAAAGGCCAAATGAGGAGGTTAGAGATAAAAGGTGAGTAACAGATGGTGAGAGGGGAAGAGCAATGGGGGTGTTGAAATCTCCCATGATGAGGGTAGGGATGTCACAGGAGAGAAAATGTGGAAGCCAAGTGGCAAAATGATCCAGGAACTGATGGGAGGGGCCGGGAGGACGATACACCACCGCCACTCGCATGGAGAGGGGGGTGTAGAGTCTGACGGCATGGACCTCAAAAGAAGGGAAGACAAGTGAGGGTACTTGAGGGATAACCTGAAAGGTACATTTTGATGATAGGAGCAGACCAACGCCTCCACCTGCTCTATTGTCTGATCTTGGGGTATGAGAGAAGTGTAGCCCCCCGTATGAAAGAGCAGCAGCAGCGGTAGTGTCTGACTGCTGGATCCAGGTTTCAGTAAGTGCCAGGAGGTTAAGAGAATTAGAAAGGAAGAAGTCATGGATGAAGGAGAGTTTGTTACACACTGAGCGAGAATTCCAAAGTGCACAATTAAGAGAGACAGATGGCAGGCAGGGAATATTAATCAGATTAGAGGGGTTTCTAAGTGTAGCAGTTGGGGGGTTTGACTTTCTATAACATGGACAGCACGGTGAAGGAAGAAACTGAGTATTATCTGACAGAATTGCAGTGGTGTCAATACTTTTGGCCACAACTGTATGTCTTGTATATATCAATGAAAGTAGAGTGGCAGTGTTGGAAGGGGCATACACAGGACTTTTACTATGGGACCCATTTATTCCTAATTGCCCTATCTGTCCTCAAAAAAAGAAAAAAATATATACTCTCTAATGGCCCCCATAAAGTATGATGCCCACAAAAGTGCTTCCAAATTTAATGTGATACCCTAATAATGAATTCCTAAACTGCACCTTCCACTCGCACAATATGATGACCCTACTGTACTGCACTTCCTCCAGCAAAGTATGATGGCCCCCAGTGATATTAACACAGTATGAAGTCCGTAAACACATGATAATGGCCTCCACTAGCCCTCCAATCACTATAATGCCCCCCCACATAACCCTCCATACAGTATAATGGCCATGAAAGTTGTACGTATGGTAAATTGGACAATAGTAGTGACCAGTATGATTCTCTCCAAGAAGCAACTACGCATGAAGTTGGTGCTTTTCTCTTACTGAAAGGTCAGACCTCTGCCGGGCTGTACTGTCTAATGTCAGATATAAAAAAAACTTGTCATGTTCCCAAGCGCTATTATCCTGCAGTAGGGTTACAGTGTAGTCTGGTCGTCTTACTGGTAGTGCAGCTACCGGGAGATAGCTTTTTTTCCTACTCGGGAACCACCAGCTGTGAGTCATGAAGGTGTGCTCAGAGCTACTTTAGTCACCGCTTAGTACATAGTGAGTGGTGGCTGTAAGCATGCCCCTACACTTTCCAAGCCGGCTCTGCAGCGAATTGTGCTCTAATTTTGAGGCGGAGTAGTATCTTGAATCTTTTTAGAAAAGTACTCAACTGCTGTTAATAATTCAGCCCTGATTGTGTCCTGGATGGCGCATTAACAGTTCAGTGGTAGCAGTACCTGACAGGACTTGGTGGGAGTCCTTGGGTTCGAAGTTCGGAGTGTGCACTGTGATGGACACCATATCAGACTCATCACCAGAGACTGTATGCGTGTCCAAAGCCGTGCTGGGGAAACCTGAGGACTTCTACAGTGGAATGTGACACGGCTGAAAGTGTGCTGCAGGAGGAACACGTGACCACTGGAGGAGTGACTGGGGCAGAGCTAGGTCCTGAAATCCTAGCAGGGAGAGGGGGACCCAGCAGAGCCGAGAGAATTGTAAGTAAAGCCGAGGTCAGACATTAGGGCAGCGCAGTAACAAGCGGATAACACGAATAAAGTGGTAAGAAGCAAACCGGGAGTCAGAAGCTATAGAGAGCAATGCAGTACCAGGGGAACAGGCGGACGGGAAGTCAGGGACGTAGCCGGGGTAGGACCAGGAGTAACACAGAAAGTACAGATTCAGCAGACGAATATCAAACGGGAAACAGACCGGGTCATACACAGAGAAATCATACAGAAGCTGCAATATACACAGGTATACAAGGGTCAGCTACTCAGCTAGGAACGGATGTATCACTGACAATGAGCAAAGCACCAGTGCGGTTACTTATAGCCCTCCACAAACCAAAGGGAGGCCACATAGGTTTAACCCTATAAGGGCCGTAATAGAAATTCCAGGCAGACCATGACATGCACCATTTGTAAAACAATCCAATCTGTCTAAGGACTGTTTGGGCGCCGTTACAGTTGTGATGGCAGACTGAAGCTGTTTGAGGAGTTCAGCGATGGAGGGTGGTTGCTTGGAAACAGATGACTACTTCCAAGTCTTGGTCATCCTCGGTTGGTGGAGTTGCTGCTGGGCAGTGTGTTGGCAGCAGGTAGTACTGATGGATACTGATATTTCAGGTCATACAGGCGAAGCTCAACAAAGTGTCCGCCCTCACTAACAAATGCACATGAGACCCAACAGGCTATTTTATGGGAAGATATAGGTTTGTTATAGAAGTCTAGAGCCCTTAAAAGGAATCGGTCAGCAGGTGTTTCTATGTAATATGAGTACATCATGAGTTAGGGGTTAAAATGCATAATTAAATGATGTGTCACTTATCAAGCGCTATTCTGTTTACTTCAACTGAAGATTTTATCATCTGATAATTATCATGCTTGGACTAGGTGGCGCTTGCTTGCTAGTCCATCTCCACCTCCTGTGATAAGCAGTTCACTGACAATAGACAATGTAAATACTGAGCCTTGTGTGGGCGGGCAGGGTTATTTTTCTCATCTGAGTGTGTCAGAACCAGTGCACCCAGTAAACAAAATAATACATCATTGGACTCGGGGTTTTTTGCCCCTACATCATTCTGCTCTCAGATGAGGTGGCAAAAATGATACATGGTGGTTATACAGTGAAGGCACTTACTTACTCTTAGGGTATGTTTCCACATTCAGTATTTGCTGCGGATTGGACGCTGCGTACAGCCGGCCAGATGTTACAGCATAGTGGATGGAATTTTATGAAATCCCATCTCCACTATGCGTTCAGAGACGCAGGTGGCAGACCCGGTTTAAACAGACATGTAGCGTTTTTTTATAGACAGCAGCATGTCTATTTATCTTGTGGAGGTGCTCAGTCTCCGCAAGTTAAATAACACAGTCTATGTAGAGGATGTGGTGATTCCGCATGTGTTCAATGAATAAATGCAGAATCACCGTGCGTACAAAAGCCGGCAATGCTTTGGATGTAGCGACATCCAAAGCGCTGCAGTTACGGGCCGTGGAAACATACCCTTAGGCAAGCAGGTATAACCATTTCTTGCCTCAGGACCACATTGTCTTTTTTAATCACTCCCATCACACAATTTAAATTATGACAAATACCCGATAGCTGGTTAGCTAGAAAGGGGAACCCATGGCAATAAGTTAGAGGTGTACAGAGGCACAAGCATAAATTGCCACTGATAAATTGATATGTATATTTTTTTCAGAAGTGATAGAGGAGTCAAGGGACGCAATTCTCCTAACATTTATGTTGGACACAGAGATGACTATCTGTTCTTTGATATGTACCGTAATTTACAGTACATGCAAACAGTCACATAGAGGCAAGCATTTCTATGACCAGGTGGTGGGGGCTCCGCTCCAATCTTATTTTATTATGGTGCCCAGCTGTTTTTTTTTCCTATTTAACCCTTGACCGTTGAATCAGTCATTGAGCAGGCAGGTGTGAGTGGCGCAGGCTAAGGAGCTGAGCCTGTGCCACACACAGCAGATGCAGGCTATTTAGTAGCCAGCATCTGTCTCTAACAGCCACGGTCAGAGCTGATCTCTGGTCACTTCTGTTAACCATTTTAACGCCGTTGTAAGTCTCTTAACTGTTCAATATGGATTCTAAAACAGATTGTATGGCACAGTAGAGCAGTGGTCTTACCTTGTTTGTGTGGTGTGCAGAAGTACCCAGTGTGTCAGGCAATATGAAAGTCATGTAACACAAACAAGATCCAGTGCACACTGCAGCACAATGCAAGCAAGCATTACATTTGTTTAATTTGGATTTGCCACTGAAGAGCTTGCCGGCTTTGATATTTTAATGACATCATTTTGGATAGGACATCAATATGAGATCGGTGGCAGTCCCACAGCCAGCACTCCTACCAGTCAGTGGCCAGAAATAAGCGATATACAAGGCAGGACACAGGAGTCCCATGCAGTGATAAGTTGCCACTGCCGAGTACTGCACTTTTTCGACTATTCACTGCTGGAGTGAATTTCCACAGATCAGTGGGGATGTTGAACCGCCACCAATCTCGTACTACTGACCTAGCCTACTAAAGTCAGTCTCAGACAACCCCTTAAAATTAGATAGAAAAAAGGCAAATTGTTATATACTCCAATTACAAAACACATTATTACAATTACTGGTACGTAAAATGTGTCCATGTTTTTTATTGGTTTTGGAACTTATTTAAGAAAGTGTATGACGAGAATGTGTTTGTTTTCCTCCTTTATTTTTATTAGTAAATGTTTTGGTAAAAATCTTTGACTTTTCAGCTTTTTTTTTACCTCTAGAGAAATATCTGTGAATGCCAATAAGTAATGACTGTTATCACTGTAGTGAACATTACAGGCAGAAAAAAAGAATCCTCCTTCCGAACAGTCCAGCTTGTGGTTCACTGTTAGTGTTTCTGCCTTTCATACCTTTAGGTCCTTTGTCTGCATTTGGTAGTGACAACTTAAAAAAAAAAAAAAAAAAAAAGGCTGAGACTGAATTACTGAGATAGCATCCGCTGATCAGAGGATCATCAAGAACATGGCATTCTGTGTGAGGCAGGATGATAATGCAGAGCGATTGCACCTGGGTGCATGGCACTATATAGGCACAGGTCGCCTCCTCTGAGAATTTGGACTGTGCATTCCAGTTGTGTCATAGATTGCTGACCACTGTGTCTCATCTGAGGAGGTCTGCAGGGTTAGCGCATAGCAATAGATTTTTTCAATATTCTGGCTGGACATTTTTTAGTGTTGGGGTGTGATATTTGACTGCACAATTGCAATTCTTAATTGAAGACGGGATTTTAACCATGTCTTGGAACATTGTAATTACAGACCAGGTCACAATAACATTTTTGACACTTTGGAGCCAGGTTAGCTGGACTTTGATTCTGTATGTGTCCAAAGTACACTTCGCTATTGGGCAAAACTCCTCCAGAATTTAATAATATTGGATCAGTGTCCTACATGTCACTTCTAAACTCTACTGTTTTGTAGGTCCATGTATGAATGCAATGTAATATACTGAGTAAGAATCCTTTTTCCTTTGTTCAATAATAAACAGAAAGCAGTCGACGACAAGTTCTGTGCCGTAGAAGAGAAGGAAAAGGAGGTTCAGTGTTTGAAAATGATTATCCGGGAGAGAGAACATGACGTGAAGAGGCTGAGTAATGTTCTGTCTGGGAACGAGGAGACCATAAACGTATGTTCTTTTCACTGTATTGGTGGTACTTGCATCCTTTATACTGTTCTACAAGAAATCACAGCATTACTGTCCATATTAGTGGAAAATCCTGACTTTACTAGCTATTTTAGTTAACAAATTGTGAGACGTATTTAAGACATTTGTTTTTTTTAAAGTTCTAGGTACGTGTTAGCAAGTCTTGTAATAATCATCTGAGACAGTACAGAAGACAGGATTTATAAATGCAATAGACTGAAGAATACCTAGAATGCCATGCATTTATTGCGATCTTTCTTTACAGATCCTTTCAAGTTTTTAGCTTTGACTCTAAAACAATAAGTAGCTCAATGCTATAAAGCCTGTGCAGTGATAGAAATACAGAATGCAGTATAATATTGTCTGTCAAGTCAGGGGGTTCTGTAAAGGTCCATTTTAATAGCAGAAAATGATTCTACCAAAGCAGTCTAGGTTTCATTGCAACCGAAGCCATGATTTTATTGTAGAGAAACTGAGATAGAACCAAGATGGACATACACCATGCTATAAGTAAGTAAAAATCAATAGTGCAAATAAATAACATGGGGTACTTAGTAAACAATGTTTTTGATTATAAAAAAAAGTGTAAAAGCCATCCCACCAACACCAATGTGTACCCTTTCTGGACAGTCCTAATTTTTAGTATTAAAACCTTACCATGTGTCACAAATGACCTCAATGTGAATAATGGCTGATCAGGACCGAGCCCCAACCATGGACGCCCAGGCGTGGGAAGCTATATAAACATAATGCCCAGCTGAAAAAAATGGAGGCCATGCCCTTGTGTGTACTGAGTGCAAAAATTTAGAGCCAAACTGAAAGAAATGAACTGGAGTATAAGTTGGTATACATGCAATGTTTAGGAGCATGTTCACACTGGCCATGAAACAGTCAAAACCAAAGATAACATGATGATCATATACGCTGCACTAAAGAAGTAAAAAGCAATAGTGCATATAAATAACAGTACTTTGTAAACACTGTTTCAGATCAAAAAGGGCATAAAAGCCATCCCACCATCGCCAAGATGTGCTCAGTCGGGTCGGTCCTAACCTCTAGTAGTATTGTAAAGAGAGCCCACAAAAATACCCTAAAGCACAAAAAAGACTAAAGGGAACCTATTAGGTCTGATAAAGCTATTAACCTGCAGATATACAGTTACTCTCCCCACCCACCATACTGAAAGTGCGTCATTCGGGAGAAAACTAACTTTATTTTTCCCGAGAATCGCCAACTTTCAGTGATACAGGCATTCCACAGTGGCTACAGTCTTCACACAAGGGCACTTTGCCTGACTGTCGGCTCTGCATTGCATCAGTATCAAACTACCTGTCAATCATAGTGCCAGGCATGAATACTGCCTCAGATAAGACTGCTAACACTGAAAGGCGGCGGCTCCCAGGAGGAATAAAGTTAATTTTCTCCCAAATACCGCACTTTCAGTACAGTGGCCGGGCTCCTTCATAATGCTATTAGCCTACAGATAAAGCCTATATCTGCAAGTTAATAGTGCTATTCGACCTCACAGGTTCCCTTTAAGTCATTGCTTTGATTAGAAGAATTCAGTCTTTCACAAAGCAAAAGATCTTTGTGTTCAGCTTAGTCTGAAATCAGACCTTAATTGCAGCTAATAATTTTGTAGACTATAGCCCCCCCATACACTTTAGACAGCTTCAAAAGCAAACAGGATTTTAGGGTGTATAAAAAGAAATAAAATCCCGCTATCCCAACGTAAGAGAAAGGTTTTTCGGCCTACATAACTATGTAAATTATCTGATTGAACAACCAGATTATCTTTAGTTATTATTATCTTTGGTTAGGAGATCCTCTAATGTATTAGCATTCATATAAATTGAAATGTCCCTGTGCCCTTAACAAGTTAGACAAAATACATGCATTTTAGAGTTTGGACAACCTGATGAAGGCCAAAGACTTGGAACTGGAACAGATATCTGCTGCTTACAAAAATCTTCAATGGTTAAAACAGGAAACAGAGGAAAAGTACATGTCTTGTCTGAATGAGAGGGAATGCATTATTCATCAGCTGCAGAAGAACCTTCAAGAAAGGAATGAAGAAATTCAGGTGAGAATTTAAAACATGTGCAATGTCATGCAACTACACACTGTGCATCCTTACAGAGGGTACCCAGGGCTTTGAGGGATTTTTATTTTATTGGGCTTAGAATTTACAGACAGGTAGTTGCTAAAAACCTGTCTGTTTTGCCCTGTGACAATCTGTTCTGGCTCACTCCAGACATTGATTTTTCCGGTGACATCACATTGACTGAGCACCTCCTTCTCTTCTGATCTACTCTGCTATGTCGAATGGCCATCACTACTGATGTCAAGCTGATTGACAGCCAGCTCCCGTTGCCTGACCGCGGTAAGCCAGCTCTCACTAAGCATGACATTTGCAGTGATGCCCCATCGACAGGCCAGACCAGAAGAGAAAAAGCTGCTGTGTTCACCTGAGAGCTATGAATCAGGAAAATTGCCGCCTTATCCATTAGAGATCATCACACGGAAAAACAGGCACGTCGTTAGCAACTACTTGCCATTAAGTTCTTAACCCCATAGCTAAAAAAAAAACCCCTAAATTCTGTATATCTATTTGAATATAATACTATATAAAAGCTGTGGGGGAACAAAAAGTGCACAAAAGCATCGGGTGATATACAGTTACAAAGGAAAGTACCGTATTTTTCGGATTATAAGAAAATGGGGGTGCGACTTATAAACTAAACACTGTTCTTACCGAGGAGTCGGTGCTACGGGCCCAGAGCTTGGGGTGTTGTGGTGGTCCTGCGGTGTGCGGTGGTGGTAAGGCTGCGAGTGGTAGGCCTGCTGCAGCATATGGCAGCCGCCATTCTTCCGGGGTCCAGCTTCTGGCTTCTCACTCTGCGCAAGTGCAGATAGAGGAAAGCTGAGATCTCCATCCACGCCTGCGTCTATGCGATGTCTCCAGGAAAATGCGGCGCAGGTGTAGTTAGAGATCTCAGCACCAGGATCTCGGGAGATGAGATCTTCGCGCCAAGATCTCCATCTGCACATGCGCCGCCTCAGCAGCCATTTTCCCGGAGTCCACCGCATAGTAAACAGTGTGGGGGCTGTCACAAAATGTTGACAGAGCCCCTGCCCCACCGAACACCTGCAGCGCCACTCTTGCCTCCTCCAGCTGTTACCCTGGGACCCTGCTCCACTGCGGCCTGTGTAGGGAAGGTGACCGGACGGACTGACTGGTCAGATTTAAAAAGGGAAAACAGCTAGGAAAGTGTAGGTGACGTGCAGTACCTTCAACTGACATTAGAGGGCAGAGAGGAGTGTGAGCATAGGACTTGACATAAGCTTAGGGCTAAGAAACCGTTGGTCATGGGGGCGGAGTTATAGGGAACCGGGAAAGCTATAAATTTGACAGGAGGGTTCCAGAAAGTTCCAGTCCCCAGGAAGAGCTCAAGTGACAAGGAGACTGTGACAGTTGCTGCACTGTGAGGAAAACCCAACCAGGGGGACTGAGGAGAAAGGAAGTCAGGGGGTGGTCCTGACACGAAGTACCGCAGTATAGACGAGGCTCCGGGTGTAGGATACCGTAAATGGAACGACGATTGACCGGTAAAATTACTGTTGGTGCACAGGCCTAAGGCAGCCACAGTGACGGAGCTGTCAGAGCATCACTAAGTGTGAAGAGACGGTGCGTAGATATACGTCGAAGGTGAAAAGTACGGTACGTCGATGTGTTCTGTAACCGGAGAGCCTTGAAGAGGATTGTGGTGTGCTGTGAGGCTGTCGTGTGGACGGCGAGAGAATAAACTTGGACCTGTTGCACCCGAAACTTGCCTCCATCTTGTGTCTGTACGTCACTGCGCGGTATACAGAGGGACCACCCCCCAGACCGGCCCACCAACCCTACACCTGCACCACCGAACACCCGCACCGTCACTCCTGCCTACACAAGCAGCAACTCTGGGACCCCGCTTCAACGCAGCCACCATCCCTGTTAAGCAATAAGACGCCTGGATTGTAAGAAGCACCACCATTTTATTAAAAAAAAAGTTTTTTTTTCAAATTTTTCTCCTCAAAATTTGGGGTGCGTCTTATAATCTGGTGCGTCTTAAAAAAAGCAAAATATGGTAAAAGACAGGTGCTCACCTGAACAGGTTCTCTGCAGGCACAACTCCTATGGACACCCGATGGTATCAGCTGCTGCCTAGTGGCTGGGGATGGTCACCTCCAGGATAGTTGACCAATATGGACTGTGCTGCAGCACTGAAGAATCCTTGGGACCAAATTGAGTTAAACGGTTTTTATTTCCACAATGCGGTTCAACGCGGGACTAACGTCTTTTTCAGGGCTCATCCCCATTTGCAATAAAAAAAAAACGGTCCAATTTCAGGATCGAAAATTCGGACGAGTGCTATGCGAGTGTCATGCGAGTGTAATGCGATCTCTGTGCGATTTTTTCCGTATGACATGCGTGTGCAGTCTGTATTCAATGCGATTTTAACATGAGGTTTTACATAGAGCAGTTCTCTCCATGTAAAAACTCGTGTTAAAATAGCATTCTAAAAAAAACTGTACACATCGTTTTAAAACAAAAGAATCTTCAAAAAAAAAAAAAAATATATATATATGTATATGTACATGGATAGATATATAGATAGATGTAGTGAAAGCCGGCAGATGCCGCACAGTAAAGAATAGAATAGGTCAGAATAGAATAGATATATACACGCAGAATAGGTGTATATACTGTGTGTATATATATATATATATATATATATATATATATACACGTACACGGGGTGGTCCAAAAGTAGGTGGACAGTATGTGTAATAGGGTTATGAAGGGGGAGATTTATCAAACATGGTGTAAAGTGAAACTGACTCAGTTGCCCTTAGCAACAAATTAGATTCCACTATTTATTCTTCGCAGACTCTTTGGAAAATGAAAGGTGGAATCTGATTGCTTGCTAAGGGCAACTGAGTCAGTTTCACAAATCCAGTTTTCACAGATAAATATCCCCCAAATCTGTTTTCTTTTCAGATAATTCAGATAACCCATAATGGGAAATAATTTAAATACAGATCAAAGAAAATGGATTTTAAAAGAGTATTGGAAATCTCAAAATGCTGAAACAGTTAGAGCACATTGGGTTGAAACATTTGGTACTCAAGCCCCAAAGAGACAAACCATTTACCGCATTCATGACAAATTCGATGCCACTGGCTCAATCCTTAATTCTCCAAAAACTGGTTGACCCAAAACAGCCTGTACAGAGAATAATAAACAACTTGTTGCTGAAACATTTGTTCAGAGTCCAAAAAAGTCCACCAGAAGAGTCTCTTTAGAATTGGGAATTTCTCGAGCTTCCGTCATGCGAATCCTGAAAACTATTGGATGGAAAGCTTATCGTCTACGTCTAATTCATGGTTTGTTGGAAGATGATCCAGACAGGCAGCTGCAATTTAGTGAGATTGAAGAAAATCCAGTAATTTTAGATAACATTATGTGGATTTGATGAAGCTTCTTTCAAATTATCTGGCCATATTAAAAGACATAATTTTATTTACTGGTATAATGAGAACATGCATTTAACATTAGAGCAACACCTAAATGAGCCTAGTGTCAATGTTTGGGGTGGTATTTCAAGTTTTGGTGTTTTTGGACCGTTTTTTATGGAACAGTCACAGGAGATAAGTATCTCGAAATTCTAATGAATCAAGTTGTTTCCCAGTTACAGCAACAGCCTAATTCAAATTACCTTTATTTCCAACAAGATGGGGCCCCTCCACATTATTCAAGAGTAGTCCGCGAGTATCTTGATGAAACATTTCCTAATAAATGGATTGGCCGAAGAGGCCCACTTGATTGTCCGGCACGTTCACCAGACTTGACCCCAATGGATGTTTTTATTTTGGGGAGTACTCAAGGACAAAGTTTATAGTCAAAAAACAAAATGTCAGTGATTTGAAAAATTAAATAAGAGATGCATTTCAAGAAATTAATACCCAAAGAGACTTGTGCAAAAATGTTTGTCGAAGCGTAAGAGGCAGACTTCAAAGCTGTGCAAATTGTGATGGAAACCAGTTTGAGCACCTGCTTTGATAAAATTTAAGGGCTTTTGTATTATTGTTCAGAATAAAATGTAATTGTCAATGTTATGCTTGTGTTAGTAAATATAATTTTATATATAAATCAAAATAAATATTATTATTTTCTGTCCACCTACTTTTGGACCACCCTGTGTATAGATCACACACGCACACATATTTGAGAGAGATATAGATAGCTGAATAGCCATTAATTCATTTGTCAGCTTTTGTAAAATAATTGCAAAAGCCAACAGGATATGATACATGGTTTACATGCAATAAACCATTTGTGCTCCCGCATTAAAATCACAACCAGAGAGGGAAAAGCAGTGAGTGAGGGAAGATTTTAAGAGACTTGAGAGGGACCATTGTTTTTGCCCCTCCCGGCTACAAAAATCTGCCCCCAGACACTCCAGAAAAGGCGCATCTATAAGATGCGCCTTTACTGGCACTTATCCTCTCTATTCCCATTGCCCTGTAGTGGTGGCTAATGGGTTAATATTATTGGATTAATGTCACCTTGCTATTGGAAGGTGACATTAAGCCGATTAATAATGGAGAGGTGTCAATAAAACACCGATCCATTATTAGCCCTAGACCAGGGTTCCCCAACTCCAGTTCTCAAGGCCCACCAACCGATCATGTTTTCAGGATTTCCTTAGTATTGCTTAGGTGATAATTGCATCACCTGTGCAATACAAAGGAAATCCTGAAAACATGATCTGTTGGTGGGCCTTGAGGACTGGAGTTGGGGAACCCTGCACTAGACTATTACAGGGTTAAAAAAAAACACAGACATTAATTAAAAATTCTTTTGATGAAATAAAGACACCAAGTTTTAGACCATATTTATTTATCTGCTAATTCATAAATAAACCATAGACCTGTAAAAAAATAAAGCAAAAAATCAACAATATCCTTACCTCTCCGCAGGTCAATCAGGTCCCCTGCTGCAAGCCATCACAAGGGGTTAACTGGTTTACATCTGGACCGGTGCTAATGCGACCAGCCCGATGTAAACCACTGCCAGAATGGATTAGTTTATCTCTGCGCAGCCTCCCTGGCTGACTGGAGATGAACTAATGAACTTAGGAAAGTTTCTACATTCTTTCCCACGCTCATCAGTTCACCTCAGGTCAGCCAGGGGACTCTGCGCAGCCTCAATGACGTCACTGACTGACCTGAGGTGAACTGATGAGCGTGGGAAAAAATACAGAAACTTTCCCACGCTCATTAGTTCATCTCCGGTCAGCCAGGGAGGCTGCGCAGAGATGAGTTAATTCATTCGGCAGTTGTTTACAGCGGGGACGGTCGCATTAGCACCGGTCCCGATGTAAACCAGTTAACCCCTTGTGGATTGCAGCGGGGGACCTGACTGACCAGCAGAGAGGTAAGGATATTATTGTTTTTTTGTTTTATTTTTTTTACAGGTCTATGGTTTATTTATGGATTAGCAGAGGAATAAATATGGTCAAAAACTTGGTGTCTTTATTTCATTTTTATTTCATTAAAAGAATTTTTAATTAATGTCTGTGTGTGTTTTTTTAACCCTTTAATAGTCTAGGGTTAATAATGGATTGGTGTCTTATTGACACCTCTCCATTATTAATCGGCTTAATGTCACCTTCCAATAGCAAGGTGACATTAACCCATTATTATTAACCAATTAGCCACCGCTACAGGGCAATGGGAATAGTGAGGATAAGTGCCAGAAAAGGCTGGGGTGTCTGGGAGCAGATTTTTGTAGCCAGGGGGGCCAAAAACAATGGTCCCTCTCAAGGCTATTAAAATCTGCCACCCTCCCTCACTGGCTTTCCCTCTCTGCTTGTGATTTTACCGCGGGAGCCCACACAATTTTTTCCAATTAATTAACCCCTTAATTTAACATCTTCATGTCCCAAATTTTACACACATACCGTAATCTAATTATTAGTCAAAGACATATAAAAACTAAATGAAATAAAATGGTTTACTGTATGTAAACCATTTGTCATTTTATGTCAGGTTCTGTAATGATTGTTATGAATGAGTCACCGTAGGAGGCAAAAACAGAAATACTAGCTAAGTCCAGAAAACCAGAGAAGTTGGCAGCTATCGGATTGCAGACCCCTGAACCTATCAACAACAACTAGCAGTAGCCGTGGGGGGTTCCTACGGTGCCCTAGACCCCTCGATCACAGCCGGAGAACTAAATAGCCTAAAGACAGAAAGGGAAATCTAAACTGCCCCAGAGCCGACCCCAAAGCAATAGGCAGTCCCCAACATATAATGACGGTGAAGCAAGATGAAAAAACACAGATAGAAAGATAGGCTGAGCAAATGATGGGGCTCAAGCTAACTAAATAGGACAGGATAGAAAAGCTGCTGTCTGCAATCCGCCAAAACCCTATCAAAACAAGAGCCAACAGACTGATAGGGAAAAAAGCCCTGAAGACGCTAGGCTTCAAAAAGACTATATCAGTACTCAGGTATTTTCTGAAGACAGAACAAAAAGGAATTCATGTCACCCCAGCAGGGAATGGCAGGAATCCAGAAAAACAAGGCAAAACAAAACCAAAACACAAATGCAAAAAGCAGAGCAGAAAACTTAGCTTTTGAAGAGCAGGAATCAGACTGATCTCCTAGAATCCCTCTGAGAAATCACCAGCAAGGCAGAAGGGTGTCGGCTTCCTTATATCCAGTCAGCAATTCCAGTCACCCAGTCATCATCATCCTGCTCAGGTGCTTGGTAATCAGCCTCACTACCTTCCTTCACCAGAAGAGGGAGTTCATCAGACCTCAATGGTGAAGGGGAAAATGAACTCACAACAATGATTTTACAAAAGCCGACAAATGAATTAACGGCTTTTGTTCAATCTTACTGTGCAATATATATATAGTACAGACCAAAAGTTTGGACACACCTCATTCAAAGAGTTTTCTTTATTTTCATAACTCTGAAAACTGTAGATTCACTTTGAAGGCATCAAAACTATGAATTTACACATGTGTAATTATATAATTAACAAAAAAGTGTGAAACAATTGAAAATATGTCTTACATCCTAGCCACCTTTTGCTTTGATTACTGCTTTGCACACTCTTGGCATTCTCTTGATGAGCTTCAAGAGGGAGTCACCGGAAATGGTTTTCACTAAGTGGGATTTCTTGCCTTATAAATGGGGTTGGGGCCATCAGTTGTGTTGTGCAGAAGTCTGGTGGATACACAGCTGATAGTAGTGCTGAATAGACTGTTAGAATTTGTATTATGGCAAGTAAAAAGCAGCTAAGTAAGGAAAAACGAGTGACCATCATTACTTTAAGAAATGAAGGTCAGTCAGTTCAAAAAATTGGGAAAACTTTGAAAGTGTCCCCAAGTGCAGTGGCAAAAACCATCAAGCGCTACAACGAAACTGGCTCACATGAGGACCTCCCCAAGAAAGGAAGACCAAGAGGCACCACTGCTGCGGAGGATAAGTTAATCCGAGTCACCAGACTCAGAAATCGCAGGTTAACAGCAGCTCAGATTAGAGACCAGGTCAATGTCACACAGAGTTGTAGCAGCAGACACATCTCTACAACAACTGTTAAGAGGAGACTTTGTGCAGCAGGCCTTCATGGTAAAAGAGCTGCTAGGAAACCACTGCTAAGGACAGGCAACAAGCAGAAGAGACTGGTTTGGGCTAAAAAACACAAGGAATGGACATTAGACCAGTGGAAATCTGTGCTTTGGTCTGATGAGTCCAAATTTGAGATCTTTGATTCCAACCACAGTGTCTTTGTGCGACGCAGAAAAGGTGAACGGATGGACTCTACACGCCTGGTTCCCACCGTGAAGCATGGAGGAGGAGGTGTGATGGTGTAGGGGTGCTTTGCTTGTGACACTGTTGGAGACTTATTCAAAATTGAAGGCATACTGAACCAGCATGGCTACTACAGCATCTTGCAGCCGCATGCTATTCCATCCGGTTTGCGTTTAGTTGGACCATCATATATTTTTCAACAGGACAATGACCCCAAACAAACCTCCACGCTGTGTAAGGGCTATTTGATCAAGAAGGAGAGTGATGGGGTGCTACGCAAGATGACCTGGTCATGAAAATAAAGAAAACTCTTTGAATGAGAAGGTGTGTCCAAACTTTTGGTCTGTACCGTGTGTATATATATATATATACATACTGTGTATGTATATATACAGTATATACTAGCTGAAGAGCCCGGCGCTGCCTGGGCATAGTAACTAACTGTGCTGTGGTTAGTTATAGCACATTATAGTTATCCTCCATCCCATAGTCCCATGCCCATATACCCATCATACATATCCACGATCCCATAGGCCCGTGCCCATATACCCATCATACATATCCTCCATCCCATAATCCCGTGCCCATATACCATCATACATTTTCTCCATCCCATAGTCCAGTGCCCATATACCCATCATACATATCCTCCATCCCATAGTCCCGTGCCCATATACCCATCATACATATCCTCCATCCCATAGTCCCGTGTCCATATACATATCTGCCATCCTATAGTCCCGTGCCCATATACCCATCATACATATCCTCCATCCCATAGTCCCGTGCCCATATACCCATCACACATCCTCCACTCCATAGTCAATCATTATGACATCATAATGAGCGGCAGGGCTTGCAACCTATGATGACATCAGCGTCGCCATGGCAACCATTGTGACATCGTAATGAGGGGCGGGGCTTGATACACACACACTGCTTCCCCAGTATGCAAATAGGGGCATTGTGACATCACAATGAGGGGTGGGGCTTGACGCGCACACACTTTTTCCCCCAGTATGTAGATGGGGGCAATATTGTTTGGTGAATTGGAACGCGCGGGGTTAAAATTTCGCCTCACAACATAGCTTAGGACGCTCTCGGGGTCCAAACGTGTGAGTGTGCCAAATTTTGTGGCTGTAGCTGCGACGGTGCGGATGCCTATCCCGGACATACACACAAACACACACACACATATACATACACACTTTGAGCTTTATATATTATATATATATATATACTAGCTGAAGAGCCCGGCGCTGCCCGGGCATAGTAACTAACTGTGGTTAGTTATAGCAAATTATAATTATCCTCCATCCCATAGTCCCGTGCCCATATACACATCATACATATCCTCCATCCCATAGTCAAGTGCCCATATACCCATCACACATCCTCCATCCCATAGTCCCATACCCATATACCCATCATACATATCCTCCATCCAATAGTCCCGTGCCCATATACCCATCATACATATCCGCCATCCCATAGTTCCATGCCCATATACCTGTCATACATATCCTCCATCCCATAGTCCAGTGCCCATATACATATCCGCCATCCCATAGTCCTGTGCCCATATACCCGTCATACATATCCTCCATCCCATAGTCCAGTGCCCATATACCCATCACACATCCTCCATCCCATAGTCCCGTGCCCATATACATATCCGCCATCCCATAGTCCCGTGCCCATATACCCGTCATACATATCCTCCATCCCATAGTCCAGTGCCCATATACCCATCACACATCCTCCATCCCATAGTCAACCATTATGACATCATAATGAGCGGCGGCAGGGCTTGCAACCTTTGATGACATCAGCGTCGCCATGTCAACCATTGTGACATCATAATGAGGGGCGGGGCTCGATATGCACACACTGCTTCCCCAGTATGCAAATAGGGGCATTATGACATCACAATGAGGGGCGGGGCTTGACGCGCACACTTTCCCTCAGTATGTAGATAGAGGCAAAATTGTTTGGTGAATTGGAACGTGCGGGGTTAAAGTTTCGCCTCACAACATAGCTTAGGACGCTCTCGGGGTCCAGACGTGCAACTGTGCCAAATTTTGTGGCTGTAGCTGCGACGGTACGGATGCCTATCCCGGACATACACACACACACATACACACTTTGAGCTTTATATATTATATATATATATATACTAGCTGATGAGCCCGGCGCTGCCCGGGCATAGTAACTAACTGTGGTTAGTTATAACAAATTATAATTATCCTCCATCCCATAGTCCCGTGCCCATATACCCATCATACATATCCACCATCCCATAGGCCCATGCCCATATACCCATCACACATCCTCCATCCCATAGGCCCGTGCCCATATACCCATCATACATATCCTCCATCCCATAGTCGAGTGCCCATATACCCATCACACATCCTCCATCCCATAGTCCCATGCCCCTATACCCATCATACATATTTGCCATTCCATAGTCGAGTGCCCATATATCCATCACACATCCTTCATCTCATAGTCCCATGCCCATATACCCATCATACATATTCGCCATCCCATAGTCGAGTGCCCATATATCCATCACACATCCTTCATCTCATAGTCCCATGCCCATATACCCATCATACATATCCTCCATCTCATAGTCCCGTACCCATATACCCATCATACATATTCGCCATTCCATAATCCCGTGCCCATATACCCGTCATACATATCCTCCATCCCATAGTCGAGTGCCCATATACCCATCACACATCCATCCCATAGTCCCATGCCCATATACCCATCATACATATCCTCCATCCCATAGTCCCGTGCCCATATACCCGTCATACATATCCTCCATCCCGTAGTCTAGTGCCCATATACCCATCACACATCCTCCATCCCATAGTCCCATGCCCCTATACCCATCATACATATTTGCCATTCCATAGTCGAGTGCCCATATATCCATCACACATCCTTCATCTCATAGTCCCATGCCCATATACCCATCATACATATTCGCCATCCCATAGTCGAGTGCCCATATATCCATCACACATCCTTCATCTCATAGTCCCATGCCCATATACCCATCATACATATCCTCCATCTCATAGTCCCGTACCCATATACCCATCATACATATTCGCCATTCCATAATCCCGTGCCCATATACCCGTCATACATATCCTCCATCCCATAGTCGAGTGCCCATATACCCATCACACATCCATCCCATAGTCCCATGCCCATATACCCATCATACATATCCTCCATCCCATAGTCCCGTGCCCATATACCCGTCATACATATCCTCCATCCCGTAGTCTAGTGCCCATATACCCATGACACATCCTCCATTCCATAGTCAACCATTATGACATCATAATTAGCGGCGGCAGGGCTTGCAACCTATGATGACATCAGCGTCGCCATGGCAACCATTGTGACATCATAATAAGGGCGTGGCTTGATACGCACACACTGTTTCCCCAGTATGCGAATAGGGGCATTGTGACATAATGAGGGGCGGGGCTTCAAGCGCACACACTTTTTCCCCCAGTATGTAGATAGGGGCAAAATTGTTTGGTGAATTGGAACGCGCAGGGTTAAAATTTCGCCTCACAACATAGCTTAGGACGCTCTCGGGGTCCAGATGTGTGACTGTGCCAAATTTTGTGGCTGTAAATGCGACGGTGCGGATGCCTATCCCGGACATACACACATACACACACACACACATACATACACACTTTGAGCTTTATATACTAGATATTTATACAGTGCCTTGTGAAAGTATTCGGCCCCCTTGAATTTTTCAGCCTTTTCCTACATATCATGCTTCAAACATAAAGATACCAAATATTAATTTCTGATGAAGAATCAACAAGTGGGACACAATTGTGAAGTTGAACAAAATGTATTGGTTATTTTAAATTTTTGTGGAAATACAAAAACTGAAAAGAGGGGTATGCAATATTATTCAGCCTCTTTACATTCAGTGCAGCAAACTCACTCCAGAAGTTCATTGTGGATCTCTGAATGATCCAATGTTGTCCTAAATGACTAGTGATCATAAATACTGTAGAATCCACCTGTGTGTAATCAAGTCTCCGTATAAATGCACATGCTCTGTGATAGTCTCAGGGTTCTGTTTGATGCACAGAGAGTGTCATGAACACAACAGGAAGGTCCGTGATACTGTTGTGGTGAAGTTTAAAGCCGGATTTGGATACAAAATGATTTCCAAAACTTTAAACATCCCATGGAGCACTGTGCAAGCGATCATATTGAAATGGAAGGAGTATCATACCACTGCAAATCTACCAAGACCCGGACGTCCCTCTAAACTTTCATCTCAAACAAGGAAAATACTGATCAGAGATGCAGCCAAGAGGCCCATGATCACTCTGGATGAACTGCAGAGATCTACAGCTGAGGTGGAACAGTCTGTCCATAGGCCAACAATCAGTCGTACACTGCACAAATCTGGCCTTTATGGAAGAGTTGCAAGAAGAAAGCCTTTTTTCAAAGATATCCATAAAAAGTGTCATCTAAAGTTTGCAACAAGCCACCTGGGAGACACACCAAACATTTGGAAGAAGGTGCTCTGGTCAGATGAATTCAAAATCGAACTTTTTGGCAACAATGCCAAACGATATGTTTGGCATAAAGGCAACACAACTCATCACCCTGAACACACCATCCCCACTGTCAAACATGGTGGCAGCTTCATGGTTTGGGCCTGCTTTTCTTCAGCAGGGACAGGGAAGATGGTTAAAATTGATCGGAAGATGGATGGAGCCAAATACATGACCATTCTTGAAGAAAACCTGTTGGAGTCTGCAAAAGACCTGAGACTGGGACGGTGATTTGTCTTCCAACAAGACAATGATCCCAATCATAAAGCAAAATCTACAGTGGAATGGTCCACAAATAAACGTATCCAGGTGTTAGAATGGCCAACTCAAAGTCCAGACCTGAATCCAATCGAGAATCTGTGGTAAGAGCTGAAAACTGCTGTTCACAAACGATCTCCATCCAACCTCACTGATCTAGAGCTGTTTGCCAAGGAAGAATGGGCAAGAATTTTAGTCTCTCGATGTACAAAACTGATAGACATACCCCAAGCGACTTTCAGCTGTAATCGCAGCAAAAGGTGGCGCAACAAAGTATTAAGTTAACCCCTTTACCCCCAAGGGTGGTTTACACGTTCATGACCGGGACAATTTTTACAATTCTGACCACTGTCCCTTTATGAGGTAATAACTTTGAAACGCTTCCATGGATCCCGGTGATTCTGACTTTGTTTTCTCATGACATATTGTACTTCATGTTAGTGGTAAAATTTAATTGATATAACTCACGTTTATTTGTGAAAAAAATGAAAAATTGGCGAAAATGTTGAAAATGTCGCAATTTTCCAACTTTGAATTTTTATGCCCTTAAATCAGAGATATGGCACACAAAAAACTTAATAACTAAAATTTCACATATGTTTACTTTACATCAGCACAATTTTGGAACCAAAATTTTTTTTTGTTAGGAAGTTATAAGGGTTTAAAGTTGACCAGCGATTTCTCATTTTTGCAACACCATTTTATTTTTACGGACCACATCACATTTGAAGTCACTTTGAGGAGTCTATATAATAGAAAATACCCAAAAGTGACACCATTCTAAAAACTGCACCCCTCAAGGTGCTCAAAACCACATTCAAGAACTTTATTAACCCTTCAGGTGTTTCACAGGAATTTTTTGAATGTTTTAAAAAAATGAACATTTAACTTTTTTTCACAAAAAAATTACTTCAGATCCAATTTTTTTATTTTACCAAGTGTAACAGGAGAAATTGGACTGCAAAGGTTATTGTGCAGTTTGTCCTGAGTACGTTGATACCTGATATGTGGGAGTAACCACTGTTTGGGTGCATGGCAGAGCTTGGAAGGGAAGGAGCGCCGTTTGACTTTTTCAATGCAGAATTGGCTGGAATTCAGATTGGACGCCATGTCGCGTTTGGAAAGCCCCTGATGTCCCAAAACAGTGGAAACCCCCCACAAATGACACCATTTTGGAAACTAGACCCCCCCAAGGAACTTATCTAGATGTGTGGTGAGAACTTTGAAGCTCTCAGGACTTCACAGAAGTTTATAACAGCCATAAAATAAAAAAATCAAATTTTTTCCACAAAAGATCTTTTCACCCCCAATTTTTTTTTTCCCAAGGGTAATAGGACCCTAAAAGTTATTGTGCAATTTGTCCTGAGTACGCAGTGTGGTGCAGTGACCACTGTGACAGCTAGGGGGCGCTGTATGGTTCATGCACACAGGCATAACCATTGTGGTAATGGATATAGGATGAATGCCAGGATGGTAAATTACCGTTATGTATCCCAGAGGGTGTGGCCCTGGGATGGAGGCTTGCTCATGTGCTAATCAGCAGACGTACTGCTGAGGTTTTGTTACAGTGTCAGGGAGAGCCTCCAGGTGGCTGGTGAGACGGGTGGAACCAGTCACCTACAAATCCACCCAGGGGTGTGTGTCTGAAAACGCACATGGAAAGCCTATGTGTGTGGTCGTGAAGGACCTGCAATGAGGTCATAGCCATGTGATGCTGTGGGCGTGGCTACAGACCATATAAGGTGACCAGGGTAGGTCACATGAGAGAATTCCTGGACCTGATTGGTCCGTATGGAAGGTCTCGGCAGGCCGACTGCTGAAAGATGTGGCTGCCTTCTAGAACAGCACATCTGGAGACTGTGTATAATATCTGCATGTGTCTGACAGTTCCCAGGAGAGGAAATGAACGTCTGAAGTGTGAAGCAGCTAAAAGGTAACCCGGCCACGGGAAGAGTAACTGAGAGACTGTATAGCCTGATGGCTGGATAAAGCACAGCCTGTGTGACCACAGGGCTAAGGGGAGCAGAGCTCCACTATGAAGATTCCTTGTTGTCTGCTGTAAGACTGTTGCATGCGGCTATGGTTTATGCTGTACAATAAACCATACAGACTATGTTTATGTTGAAAAGCCTGTGCCGGACCTGGTTTTTCTGCAGCCAAGTGAGTATCCCCAACCTGAGTAACAAGCACTACCTTACAACTGATACACCACATGTGGGGGTAATCCACTATTTGGGTGCATGGCAGAGCTCAGAAGGGAAGCAGCGCCATTTGACTTTTTGGCTGGAATTGGGATCGGACGCCATGCCGCGTTTGGAAAGCCCCTGATGTGCCTAAACAGTGGAAACCCCCCACAAATGACACCATTTTGGAAACTAGACCCCCCCAAGGAACTTATCTAGATGTGTGGTGAGCCTTTTGGACCCCCAAGGGCTTCACAGAAGTTTATAACGCCCGGGCGTGAAAATAAAAAAAATCATATTTTTTCCACAAACATGATCTCTTAGTCCCCAATTTTTTTTATTTTCCCAAGGGTAACAGGAGAAATTGGACCCCAAAAGTTGTTGTCCGATTTGTCTTGAGTACGTTGATACCCCATATGTGAGAGAAAACTACTGTATAGGCACACGTCGGGGCTCGGAAAGGAAGTAGTGACGTTTTGGAATGCAGACTTTGATGGAAAGCTCTGCGGGTGTCATGTCGCGTTTGGAGAGCCTCTGATATGCCTAAACTGTTGAAACTCCCCACAAATGACCCCATTATGGAAACTAGACCCCCCATGGAACTTATCTAGATGAGCGGTGAGCACTTTGAGCCCCCAAGTGCTTCACAGAAGTTTATAACGCCTGGGCGTGAAAATAAAAAAATCATATTTTTTTTCCACAAAAATGATATTTTTGCCCCCAATTTTTTATTTTCCTAAGGGTAGCAGGAGAAATTGGACCCCAAAAGTTGTTACTGACTGCCGAGCCGTGTATCTAATCCTATCCTGTGTGATGCTGGGCTTCCCATGCAGTCTGTGTCAGAGGGTGGTCTTTGTTGGCACGGTAATAAATTGTGTTATTTCCAGATTAACAGAAGGACGTTAACACCATAGAAATGATAAGAATAATAGGCCTCCGTTACCACAACTGTCTAGAAAGAAAACTGTTGCTGATAGCAACCAATCACAGCTCATTTTTCATCTTTTAAACAGCTCTGGGACAGCGTGGCGAGTTTTGAGTGGCAACTTTTGTGTTTCGACTTTTATGTGGCAAGGTTGGTGTATGTGTGGTGAAATGTGTGCTGAGGGTGGTATTTGTGTTGAAGCACGTGGTAGTGTGTGGCGCATTTTGTGTGTGTGTTCATATCCCCATGTGTGCTGAGTATCCCATGTCAGGGCCCCACCTTAGCAACTGTGCGGTATATACTCTTTGACGCCATCGCTCTCATTCATTAAGACCCCCTTGTTCACATCTGGCAGCTGTCAATTTGCCTCCAACACTTTTCCTTTCACTTTTTCCCCATTATGTAGTTAGGCTCAAAATTGATTGGTGAATTGGAACGCGCGGGGTTAAAATTTCGCCTCTCAACATAGCCTATGACGCTCTCGGGGTCCAGATGTGTGACTGTGCAAAATTTTGTGGCTGTAGCTATGACGGTGCAGATGCCAATACAGTCATATGTAAAAGTTTGGGCACCCCTATTAATGTTAACCTTTTTTCTTTATAACAATTTTGGTTTTTGCAACAGCTATTTCAGTTTCATATATCTAATAACTGATGGACTCAGTTATATTTCTGGATTCAAATGAGGTTTATTGTACTAACAGAAAATGTGCAATCTGCATTTAAACAAAATTTGACCGGTGCAAAAGAATGGGCACCCTTATCATTTTCTTGATTTGAACACTCCTAACTACTTTTTACTGACTTCCTGAAGCACTAAATTGGTTTTGTAACCTAATTGAGCTTTGAACTTCATAGTCAGGTGTATCAAATCATGAGAAAAGGTATTTCAAGTGGCCACTTGCAAGTAGTTCTCCTATTAGATTCTCCTATGAAGAGTGGCATCATGGGCTCCTCAAAACAACTCTCAAATGATCTGAAAACAAAGATTATTCAACATAGCTTTTCAGGGGAAGGATACAAAAAGTTGTCTCAGAGCTTTAACCTGTCAGTTTCCACTGTGAGGAACATAGTAAGGAAATGGAAGAACACAGGTACAGTTCTTGTTAAGCCCAGAAGTGGCAGGCCAAGAAAAATATCAGAAAGACAGAGAATAAGAATGGTGGGAACAGTCAAGGACAATCCACAGACCACCTCCAAAGACCTGCAGCATCATCTTGCTGCAGATGGTGTCACTGTGCATCGGTCAACAATACAGCGCACTTTGCACAAGGAGAAGCTGTATGGGAGAGTGATGCGAAAGAAGCCGTTTCTGCAAGCACGCCACAAACAGAGTCGCCTGTGGTATGCAAAAGCACATTTGGACAAGCCAGTTACATTTTGGAAGAAGGTCCTGTGGACTGATGAAACAAAGATTGAGTCGTTTGGTCATACAAAAAGGCGTTATGCATGCGCTGTATTGTTGACCGATGCACAGTGACACCATCTGCAGCAAGATGATGCTGCAGGTCTTTGGAGGTGGTCTGTGGATTGTCCTTGACTGTTCTCACCATTCTTCTTCTCTGCCTTTCTGATATTTTTCTTGGCCTGCCACTTCTGGGCTTAACAAGAACTGTACCTGTGTTCCTCCATTTCCTTACTATGTTCCTCACAGTGGAAACTGACAGGTTAAATCTCTGAGACAACTTTTTGTATCCTTCCCCTGAAAAGCTATGTTGAATAATCTTTGTTTTCAGATCATTTGAGAGTTGTTTTGAGGAGCCCATGATGCCACTCTTCATAGGAGAATCAAATAGGAGAACTACTTGCAAGTGGCCACTTGAAATACCTTTTCTCATGATTTGATACACCTGGCTATGAAGTTCAAAGCTCAATGAGGTTACAAAACCAATTTAGTGCTTCAGGAAGTCAGTAAAAAATAGTTGGGAGTGTTCAAATCAAGAAAATGATAAGGGTGCCCATACTTTTGCACTGGTCAAATTTTGTTTAAATGCAGATTGCACATTTTCTGTTAGTACAATAAACCTCATTTGAATCCAGAAATATAACTGAGTCCATCAGTTATTAGATATATGAAACTGAAATAGCTGTTGCAAAAACCAAAATTGTTATAAAGAAAAAAGGTTAACATTAATAGGGGTGCCCAAACTTTTACATATGACTGTACATAAATACACTTTTTCCCCATTATGTACCTAGGGGCAAAATTGTTTGGTGAATTGTAACGCGTGGGGTTAAAATTTCGCCTCACAACATAGCTTATGACGCGCTCGGGGTCCAGACGTGTGACTGTGCAAAATTTTGTGGCTGTAGCTGCAACGGTGCAGATGCCAATCCCAGACATACACACATACATACAAACATACACACACACTGAGCGTTATATATTAGATGGGGCGAACTTTTATGTTTTTTTTTATTTTTTTAATATTTTTAAAAACATTTTTCTTTAACTTTTGGCATGCTTCAATAGTTTCCATGGGAGGCCCGAAGCTGCCACAACTCGATCGCCTCTGCTACATAGAGGCGATGCTCAGATCACCTCTATGCAGCAGAATTACAGCATTGCTATGAGCGCCGAACACAGGGTGGTGCTCATATAGCAATCCAGCATCAACAAACATAGAGGTCACAAGGAGGTAATAGATAAGTGTTAGCAAAAGGTAGGAATTTAAAAAATATTTAATAAACTGTTTTAAAAGGTACAAGACACAACAAAACATATATAACTGGAGCCTTAACAAGACCTGCCACACAACTCAACAGACTCAAGTAAGGCATTAATTGTCTGTACTAGACAATCTATGTCAGTACCACTGACATGTAATGACAGAACCTAGTAGGGTGTTACAGACTCAAATTAAAATTGAAATGGTCTCACCCAATTTAGGTTATTCTTAGGACCTCTGGCGAAGCTCATGTGGAGCTGCAGGCATCCAGCCTCTTTGTGGTTGTCCATATCATGGGTTGAAATTATAGATGCCAGCTATGAGTAAACCACGGTTGGGGACGCAGTGAATCAAGCGAAAAGGTTATAGGGATCCCTGTCTAAATGTTATAATCAGCAGCAGACACACATCCAGAGATGGATGCTAGAAGTACTATTTGGTGGTGAGGCTCTCATCCAGAGATGGATGCTAGATGCAATATATGGTGGTCAGGTTCTCATCCAGAGAGGGATGCTAGATGCAATATATGGTGGTCAGGTTCTCATCCAGTGATGGATGCTAGATGCATTATATGGTGGTGAGGTTCTCACCCAGAGATGGATGCTAGATGCACTATATGGTGGTGAGGTTCTCAGCCAGAGATGGATGCTAGATGCAATATATGGTGGTGAGGTTCTCACTCAGAGAGGAATGCTAGATGCACTATATGGTGGTGAGGCTCTCATACAGAGGAGATGGATGCTAGATGCACTATATGGGGGTGAGGTTCTCATCCAGAGATGGATGCTAGATGCAGTATATGGTGGTGAGGTTCTCACCCAAACATGGATGCTAGATGCACTATATGGTGATGAGGTTGTCATCCAGAGATGCATGCTGGATGTACTACATGGTGGTGAGGTTCTCACCCAGAAAAAGATGCTAGATGCACTATATGGTGATGAGGCTCTCATCCAGAGAGGGATTCTAGATGCATTATATGGTGTTGAGGTTTTCATCCAGAGATGGTGGCTAGATCCACAATATAGTGGTGAGGTTCTCATCCAGAGATGCATGCTAGATACACTGTATGGTGATAAGGTTATCATCCAGTGATAGATGCTAAATGCACTGTATGGTGGTGAAGCTCTCATCCAGAGATGGATTGTAGATGCATTATATGGTGTCGAGGTTCTCATCCAAACATGGCGGCTAGATCCACAATATGACGGCGAGGTTCTCATTCAGAGATGGTTGTTAGATGCACTATATCGTGATAAGGTTCTCACCCAGAGATGGATGCTAGATGCACTATATGGTGGTGAGGCTCTCATCCAGAGCTGGATGCTAGATGTGCTATATGGTTGTAAGGTTCTCAACCAGAGATGGATGCTTAATGCACTACATGGTGGTGAGGTACTCATTCAGAGATGGATTCTAGATGCATTATATGGTGGTGAGGTTCTCATCCAGAGATGGCTGCTAGATCCACAGTGTAGTGGTGAGGTTCTCATCCAGAGTTGGCTGCTAGACAGTCATCATCACCTAGTTACTCAGGGCTACACTAACCCTACTTTCCTACACGCTACAGAACATTTGTTTCCTAGTGAGCCTGAGCATCCAGCTCTGTACATAGTTCTCTGCCTTTTAACGTTGCAGGGTTGCACACCAGACATCTGAAGCTCCTCCTTTAGCCATTAAATATGTGCTCCTGGGTGTGTGCATGTTTAAAGGCTCTCTTTGTGTTCAGAAACTCTACACCATGAGATGACTGAATTAATCTGATTTAGACTGCCATCCCTGGGCTGTTGCCAACTCTTCAGCCTAGTTGCACCCATCTGCCAGGACCCTCCAGTGGGATGTGTGCAGGTGTATGCAGAATTGTGCCATTCTAGCTAACTACATTGTGTAAAAATGCAAAGTCATACCTTCTAAAGTGAGCAACACAATAAAACGCCGCTAAAGAACAGCATACATTCAATAACTGTAATAAAATCACCCATCTCTGGGGTATCACATACTCAGATTTGCTTTCCTGCACAGTAACACGTGGATTGTGCATTTCATACCATAGGAGATCAGGACTTGCATTGTTGGGAAGGCTGACATCTGTGCTGTAGATATGATTGAAGAGCTTAAAATGTGTCTTCAGCGGAAAGAGAAGATGCTGCAAGATGCTGTCTTTGCAAGGAACCAACAGGCTGAAGAGCATATGAGAGAAGTCATGGATCTCCTTTCAATGGTAAAATAGCAGTAACATAAAGATATAGGTTGAGTTTAAAGAGCATTTAATTGGCATATAACCAAAAGTTATAAAAGTTTGGAAACCTAAGAACAATGATCACTGCAAACTAACTTGAGACTAACAACAGCAAATAAGTTTTGCTCTACAGAATTGAGCTGTCAAGAATTTGATTTGCAACCATCAAGTCTGTAATGGCAATAATATACTTGTATTTTCTTTTAAGGGAAACCTGTCACCTCCTAGAGAGACTATTTACCTGTAGATGTAGCGTTAATCTGCAGATAAATAGTGTTTAAAGCCTGCTTACTAGCCTCTGGTTACAGGGGAAAAAAATCAAGTTTTACACTCTCTGTAGCCACTCACTTCCAGCCATTGGGGTGGTGCAGGGATCTGATGGTCACCGCTCACGTTGTAGTGTATTTTAACATCTCCAGTAACATCTCCAGAGATGGATGCTAGGTGGTCATCATCACCTCAGTACTTAACGCTGCACTAACGCCTCTTTCCTCCTTGACACTTTGACAGCCTGCTTTGCACCATGTGTGCAGAGTGCGAGTGTAGATCAGGTTGTCAATCTAAGTGCAGGGGAGTGATTGCAGCCTAAAGATTAAATGTTTTTTACTACTTGGACAACCCCTTCTCAATTGCTATATTCTCCTTCTAAAATAAAAATGGCCTATACCTCCCTTTTGTGCCGATGTCATTCCATCAATGACAAAACTGGCACTCCCGGCGATCACGTGACACTTATCAACCAATCAGTGGCCACTTTAGTCTGACATTTGGAGGAATTCAGAGCGTGAGAGATTGCCATATTGTTGAGGAAAATATTAAAGGTGTCCGATCTGATTCTCCATTTTATGACGTGCGACAATTCTGTTTTCTGTGTGAGTTGGTTTTTCTATAAAGTCTACTTGTACACCATTTGGGGCCATCGTGGATTCTAGAAGCGAATAGTGCCATTGCCTCACTTGGGGAATGCTATAACACAGTAGTTTCCTTTTCCTTTTATAATTGTAGATCTCTTCAGAAAAAATGGACCAGACTTCAACCTGCCAATGGCGTTTATTAAAAGAACAAAATGCTGGTGTCAGTAAGACTGTTGAGAATTTGTCTAACTTCGTACATCTGGAAAAACTAGTGCAAGAGAAAGAGAAAATAATTCAGGTATTTTTTGTAGTAGTATTGTGTGATTAATGTAAAAACTTTCAATGTACTGTTCTTGCTTATCGGAACCAAAGAATGATTATATTTTTCTTCTTGTATTACTGCTGTTATAGCAATAATTCATCTCTGAGTTCACCTTGTTCCACATAACATATCATGTAGCACAGTCTGTTGCTATAGGCTTAGATTGACACCAAAAAATTACCAGATTGATCAGGAACATAACAGAAAAGTGGGACAGTCTTGTTCTAATGGAAAAACAGATCCAGAAGGAAGCCTATAAAGCAGAAAGTGGCTATGTGCTTACTGAGTTAATTAGGAGGTTTTGGAGCGGAAACTGAGCAGAAACTCTTCAAATCCCCCTCAAAAACTTTGAGTTTTTACTCTGGAAATGTATAATTATAACTATGACGGAAATCTTATTGAAAATCTATGGATGGATGGGTTAAAAGATTTGTTTGAGAAAAAGATCCAAACTTTCTATCTTTGCCTTGCAACAATAGCTTTAAAAAGGTTTACAAAATTTATAACACAGCAAGAGAACCTGCCTCCTATAAACTTATGGAAGAACATTTAATAAACCTTTGCTAACAACGTCTCTTCACACAGGATCTACAGCTTTAGCCACATGGTACAGAGCAGTGACTGATCACAGAAACATGGCGCCTGGTAATACCTACTGCTACTAGCTTAGTGTACTACAAACAGAAGGCACAGAATGACAAATGTGCAGAAATACCTTGCAGTAAGACAAATGACAGTAGACAGCAAGTGCTGATAAAAAGATGACAACAAATACAGGGTATTTAGTCGATACTTTTTTTGCAAAATATGTATACCAAGCTGCTCCACCTCGTCAAGGTAACCCCTATTGAAGCAGTCCCTATCTAATGTATTTAAAACCTGAACATATAAACAGTGTCTAAATGAACAGGATAAAGACAGGCGCTTTCTAGTATGGGCACGTGGTGTAAGACAGCTCTTTATGTGCATGTCACACAAAAGAGGGGTGGGGTCTCTCAAATCATGCATAAGCACGAAAACAACTGGATTAAAAACACATGTGACATGCACAAATGTGAACAAGTCGGTCGGACACTGTTCACACCACCCACTAGCTGAAACACAAACAGAACGCGCAGAATGACAAATGTGCAGAAATACCTTGCAGTGTTATGATGAGTCACCGAAGGAGGAAAAAACAAAATACTAGCTAAGTCCAGAAAAACCAGAGAGCTTGGCAGCTATCGGATTGCAGACCCCTGAACCTATCCACAACAACTAGCAGTAGCCGTGGGGGGTTCCTACGGTGCCCTAGACCCCTCGATCACAGCCGGAGAAATACATAGCCTAAAGACAGAAAGGGGAAAAAGTAAACTGCCCCGGAGCAGACCCCAAAGCAATAGGCAGCCCCCAACATATAATGACGGTGAAGCAAGATGAAAACACTAACACAGATAGAAAGATAGTGTGAGAATCATGTGGGAATAGTGGATGAGGGCAGGTATATCTCGCCCAGATTCCTTTCCTATGTGGCCTAGTCTGGTCAGTATCGCACCTGCTTGCTAATGAATAATGGGAGGTGGATATAAAAGAATGCAAGGTGGTTGTGTGAGTGTCTCAGCCTGGGAACACAGAGAGCCTGTCTGTGTGAGAGACACACGTGAGTGGAAGCAGTGCCCACTGCAACTGTGGTTTGGCTGGACGGGAGAAGCCCGCCAGTTGGTAGTTAGGTTGTCCATTGTTTAGTTAGTGCCGGACAGGCAAGGATTTGTTTTATGTTTTATTTCTTTATGCATTGCTTTCACCGTTAATAAACCTGACCCAGGGTCAGTTATACACGAATCCCAGCTCTGCGCCTGAGTTTCATGCTGAACGCACGTGACCTTTGACCCCAGCAAAGGCGATCCCAGAGTGTTTTATCACATTGTGGTGGAGAACGCGGGCATCACGTTGCAAGCATGAGCATGGAGGACATGGTGAAAGCGCTGGTACAGTCCACCGCCGTCCAGCAAGAAGCTAATCGGGTGATGATGGCCCAGCTGAAGGAGTTGGTGGACATGACAGTTGCCGATCGTTCGCTTCTCCAGCAGGTGGCGCAGCGCTTGGCAAGCTTACCTGAGCTTAACCTGGAAGCCGAGTCGTGAGTGATTCACGTGAGTCGGTACTGGCAGAAAATGACGACCGAAGATGACGTCGAGGCATACCTGACCACGTTTGAACGGACGGCCGTGCGAGAAAAATGGCCGAAGGCACGATGGGCCGGCCTGATTGCCCCGTTTCTTTCCCGGTGAGGCCCAAAAGGCTTACTATGACTTAGAGCCTGAAGCGGCGCAGGACTTTGACAAATTGAAAGCCGAGATCTTGGCCCGGCTGGGAGTGACGACCGCTGTCCGTGCACAGAGAGTGCATCAATGGACTTATCAGCCGGATAAACCACCGCGGTCACAGATGTTCGACCTGATCCACGTGACGAAGAAGTGGCTACAACCCAAGGTGTTGACAGCGCCAGAGATAATCCAGAGAGTCGTCATGGACAAGTACCTGAGAGCTCTACCGCCAGCCCTGAGGAAGTGGGTAAGCCATGGAAATCCTACGACGGCAGATCAACTGGTGGATCTGGTTGAACGTTACTCCGTGGCAGAAGGACTCCGAGAAGACGCTACCCCACCTCGTTCTTCATCATCTCCACGTGGAACCGGTAAGACTGTTCCAGGGAATAGGGGAGATGGAAAAATCCCTAAGACAGTGGGGGAGGAAAACGGGACTGCCCGCACTGCGAGGCCGAGAGTAACGAACTATGGTCTAAGCAAGGGGCCCGTTAGGTGTTTCCGCTGCCAAGAGATGGGACATATTGCTGCGAACTGTCCGCTCACTACTGAACCCATGCAGTGCGACGTCACAGACTCTAAAAAACGCATGTCTATGGTTGCACGGGTAGTGAGTGTGAATGCTGGTCAAAAGGTGGTGGAAAAACACTTGTGTGATTTAACTGTTGGTGGAAAAAATGTGGTGGCATTGTTAGACTCGGGAAGTGTGGTGACTCTGGTGAAGGCCAGTCTGGTGTCAGCCCCGACTGGACCATCAGACAAATTTTCTGTAACATGTGTGCATGGAGACACCTGTTCGTACCTCACCACGGTCATATGCATTACTACTTCCTATGGGTCTGTGCAACATAAAGTGGGACTCGTCCCGGCGTTATTGCATGATGTTATCCTGGGCCGGTCTTTTCCCCACTTCTGGCAATTGTGGGAGAATCAGTTGATGCCCTCGGGTAATAGTGTACATGATTCTTCTCCCAGGGAGCGTGTGGGTCCCGAACCCCTGGAAGAGGTCTCCCCGGAAGACTCGGGGGAAGAGTCTGCTGGAAATGACCTGCAGTTCCCGTTTTCAGTCATGGCGGGTGATACGGAGGAAGCCGGGGAAGAGGAGGAGGCCGACAGCCGTCCACCTCCCCGTTTGCCGGATTTAGAAGTACAGAAAGATGACTTCCAAAGCGAGCAAATAAAGGATCCTACCCTTTCTCAGGCTAGGGCAAATGTAAAAGTGATAAATGGGGTACCCGTAGAACCTGGATCTAGGCTGGCATATCCTTACATGGTTCTGGAGAATGATTTACTCTATCAGATAGAGAAAAAGGGGGAAGATACGGTGCAACTATTAGTCGTGCCAAAACCCTACCGGCGGCAGGTGCTGGACCTGGCCCACGGACATGTGATGGGAGGTCACCTGGGAGTCCAGAAAACCACCGAAAGGATATTACACTGTTTTGTTTGGCCAGGCATGCATCACGATATCCGTGTATATTGTGAGTCTTGTCCTGACTGCCAAGCCTCTGCACCTAAGCCCCGGTTCTGTAGCCCTTTGGTACCCCTACCTATTATTGAAGTCCCGTTTGAGAGGATTGGGATGGATTTAGTTGGGCCCCTTCCACGGTCTGCACGTGGACACCAACATATCCTGGTCATCTTGGATTATGCCACTCGTTACCCGGAGGCCATCCCTTTGCGTAACACGGCCACCAAGACGATTGCCAAGGAACTGGTGCATGTGTTTAGTCGGGTCGGTATACCAAAACAGATACTCACCGACCAGGGGACCCCCTTTATGTCCAGGGTAATGAAGGAGCTCTGCCGATTGTTACAAATCGAACCGTTACGCACATCCGTGTATCACCCTCAAACAGACGGGTTGGTCGAACGGTTCAATAAAACTCTGAAGCAGATGCTGAGAAAGGTGATAAACAAGGATGGGAAGAACTGGGACTATTTACTTCCGTATTTGCTTTTTGCCATCAGGGAAGTACCCCAGTCTTCCACGGGATTCTCGCCTTTCGAGTTATTGTACGCCCGACGTCCTCGCGGACTGTTAGACGTTGCAAAAGAAACCTGGGAGGGTCAGGTCACTCCGTTTAAAACAGTGATAGATCACGTCACACAAATGCAGGACCGTATTGCGGCTGTTATGCCTATCGTCAAAGAACACATGATACAGGCTCAAGGAGCCCAAAAAAGAATCTATGATAGGGGCGCCAAGATCCGTACGTTTGCACCCGGAGATAGGGTGTTGATCCTGGTCCCCACGGTGGACAGTAAGTTCCTGGCAAAGTGGCAGGGCCCTTTTGAGATCAAGGAAAGAGTTGGTGAAGTAAACTACAAAGTATACCAGGCAGGTAAATGGAAACCTGAACATATTTATCATGTAAATCTGATAAAGCCCTGGAAGGATCGGTCTGCCTTGTCAGCGGAGCTGGCCCGTCCTGTCTGCTCGCATACCGTACCGGAGGTACGGGTTGCAGAGACTCTCTCGGAGCGGCAAAAGACTGAGGTCAGGCAGTTTCTACTTCACAACCAAAAGTTTTTCTCAGAAAAACCCGGGCAGACTACGCTAATAAAACATGACATTGTAACGGAACCTGGTGTCACAGTTCACGTAAAGCCCTACCGAATCCCGGAAGCGCGCCGTGAAGCCGTTTCCCGAGAAGTGAAGGCAATGTTAGAGTTAGGTGTCATTGAGGAATCGCGCAGTGCTTGGTCCAGCCCGATTGTGCTAATTCCTAAACCGGACGGCACCATCCGGTTCTGCAATGACTTCAGGAAACTGAATGCGGTCTCAAAATTTGATGCCTACCCTATGCCCCGGGTCGACGAGTTAATAGATCGGTTAGGAAAAGCCCGGTATATTACGACCCTAGACCTAACAAAGGGGTATTGGCAGATCCCTCTGGCGGAGGCTGCCAGAGAAAAGACGGCATTTGCTACCCCAGAAGGTCTATTTCAGTATGTGTATATGCCGTTTGGACTGCACGGAGCACCGGCGACCTTCCAGAGACTGATGGATCGAGTCCTGAGGCCACATAGGCGGTACGCTTTGGCCTATTTGGACGACATTGTCATTTACAGCTTGGACTGGGAGACTCATCTCCAGAAAGTACAAGCTGTGATTGACGACCTGTGGGAGGCAGGTCTAACCGCGAACCCCAAGAAATATCACATCGGGCTAGAAGAAGCCCGGTATTTGGGGTATGTAATTGGGAGGGGTGTTGTTAAACCCCAGGTTGATAAGATTCAGGCAGTTCAGGACTGGCCGCAACCTGTCAACAAGAAGCAGGTACAAGCCTTCCTGGGGATCGCCGGCTATTATTGCCGGTTCATACCCAATTTTGCAGCCATCGCTACCCCCCTGACGGATCTTACAAAAGGGAAAGACTCCGTCATGATTAAATGGAGTTTAGCGGCTGAAGAAGCCTTCCATAGCCTAAAACGGGCACTTTGCTCTCAACCCGTACTGGTGACTCCGGACTTCCGCAGCGAGTTTGTGGTACAAACGGATGCCTCTGATACCGGTATCGGGGCCGTACTCTCACAAGTGAGGGACGGAGTGGAACACCCAGTCCTCTATCTCAGCAGGAAGCTGAATAAACACGAGCAAAGATATGCAGTCGTAGAAAAAGAGTGCCTCGCCATTAAGTGGGCTCTAGAGGCCCTCAAATATTACCTGGTGGGCCGAAAGTTCAGGCTGATCACTGACCATGCCCCTCTCAAGTGGATGCACTTGAACAAGGAACGGAATAGCCGGGTGACCCGGTGGTTCCTTGCCCTGCAGGCCTACACTTTTACGGTGGAGCACCGCCCAGGGGTACAGATGGGAAATGCAGATGCCCTGTCCCGAGTGCACTGTTTGGCGGGTGTCATTGCTCGACCGGAGTGGTCTGAGCAGAGGGGGGGGATATGTGAGAATCATGTGGGAATAGTGGATGAGGGCAGGTATATCTCGCCCAGATTCCTTTCCTATGTGGCCTAGTCTGGTCAGTATCGCACCTGCTTGCTAATGAATAATGGGAGGTGGATATAAAAGGATGCAAGGTGGTTGTGTGAGTGTCTCAGTCTGGGAACACAGAGAGCCTGTCTGTGTGAGAGACACACGTGAGTGGAAGCAGTGCCCACTGCAACTGTGGTTTGGCTGGACGGGAGAAGCCCGCCAGTTGGTAGTTAGGTTGTCCATTGTTTAGTTAGTGCCGGACAGGCAAGGATTTGTTTTATGTTTTATTTCTTTATGCATTGCTTTCACCGTTAATAAACCTGACCCAGGGTCAGTTATACATGAATCCCAGCTCTGCGCCTGAGTTTCATGCTGAACGCACGTGACCTTTGACCCCAGCAAAGGCGATCCCGGAGTGTTTTATCACATTGGTTGAGCAAATGATGGGGCCCAAGCTAACTAAATAGGACAGGATAGGAAAGCTGCTGTCTGCCATCCGCAAAAACCCTATCCAAAATGAGCCAACCGACTGATAGGAAAAACAGGCCCTGAAGTCGCTAGGCTTCAAAAGACTATATCAGCACTCAGGTATATTCTGAAGACAGCGCAAAAGATCAACAGATCAGAGACAAAAATGGAATTCAGCTCACCCCCGGCTGGGGATGGCAGAACTCCCAAAAAACAAGGCAAAACAAAAACAAAACTGAAGAGTACAAAGCAGAGCAGAAAAACTTAGCTTTGAGACGCAGGAATCAGACTGGTCTCCAAGAATCCAGCAGGATCACCAGCAAGGCAGAAGGGCGTCAGCTGCCTTATATCCAGTCCTCAATTCCAGCCACCCAGTCATCATCTAGCTGCCCAGGTGTTTGGTAATCAGCCTCACTACCTTCCTTCACCAGAGGAGGGAGTTCATCAGACCTCAATGGTGAAGGGAAAAATGAACTCACAACAGTACCTCCCCCTTGAGGAGGGGTCACCGAACCCTCATCCATGCCACCAGGTAGATCCGGGTGAGCCTGATGAAAGGCACGAACCAATCTTTCGGCATGAATATCAGAGGCAGAGACCCAGGAATTATCCTCCTGACCATAACCCTTCGACTTAACCAAATACTGGAGTCTCCGTCTAGCCAGACGGGAATCCAGTATCTTCTCTACCTCATATTCCATGTTACCTTCAACCAATATAAGGTCAGGAGGTGCCACCACAGGAACTACTGGTTCAACAAACCTCTTCAACAAGGACTTATGAAACACATTATGAATTTTAAATGTGACAGGAAGAGCCAACCGAAAAGAGACCGGATTAATAATCTCCAAAATCTTGTAAGGTCCAATAAATCTAGGCTTAAACTTAGGAGAAGCCACCTTCATAGCGATATTTTTTGATGACAACCAAACCATATCACCCACCTTAAACTGGGGACCAACGGTCCTACGCCGGTTGGAAAACCGCTGGGCCATTTCCTGGGAGAGAGACAACTTATCCACTACTTGGTCCCAGATCTGGTGCATTCTCTTCACCACAAAGTCAACACCTGGGCAGGCAGAAGGCTCCACCTGCCCTGAAGAAAATCGAGGGTGAAACCCAAAGTTACAAAAAAAAGGTGACATCAAAGTGGCATAACTAGCTCTATTATTTAAAGCAAATTCGGCCAAGGGCAAAAATGAAACCCAATCATCCTGATCGGCAGAAATAAAACATCTCAAATACGACTCCAAAGTCTGGTTTGTTCTCTCCGTCTGCCTATTGGTCTGAGGGTGAAACGCAGAGGAGAAGGACAACTGAAATCCCAGCTTGGAACAGAAAGTCCTCCAAAATCTAGACACAAACTGAACTCCTCTGTCAGATACAATGTTCTCAGGAATCCCGTGCAAGCGAACCACCTGTTGCAAAAACAAGGGCACCAACTCAGAGGAAGATGGCAACTTAGGGAGTGGTACAAGATGGACCATCTTAGAGAATCTATCACAAATCACCCAAATAACTGTCATTCTCTGAGAGACAGGCATATCAGAGATAAAATCCATTGAAATATGGGTCCATGGCCTCCTGGGCACCGGCAAAGGCATCAACAATCCACTAGAGCGAGAACAAGGTTTAGACCGGGAGCAAGTCCCACAGGACTGCACAAAATTCCTGACATCATGAGACAAGGTGGGCCACCAAAAAGACCGACTCACCAGATCTCTAGTACCAAAAATACCTGGATGACCAGCCAATGCAGAGCAATGAACTTCAGACATCACTCTCTTCCTCCACTGGTCAGGAACATACAACTTTCCACTGGGACAACGCTGAGGTTTGTCCTCCTGAAATTCTTCGAGAGCACGTCTCAAATCGGGCGAGATGGCAGAAAGAACTACCCCCTCGCCTAAGATGGTAGCAGGCTTAGTCACAACAGGAGAATCAGCAAGGAAACTCCTAGAGAGGGCGTCTGCCTTGACATTCTTAGTGCCCGGAAGAAAAGAGACCACAAAATCAAAACGTGTGAAAAACAAGGCCTACCTAGCCTGTCTAGGATTCAAGCGCTTGGCCGACTCCAGGTAAATCAAATTCTTGTGGTTAGTAAGGACCACGTCTTGGTGTTTGGCTCCCTCCAACCAATGTCTCCACTCCTCAAATGCCCATTTCATGGCCAACAGTTCCCGATTCCCCACATCATAGTTACGTTCGGATGGGGAAAACTTTCGGGAAAAGAAAGCACAAGGATTCATTTTAGATGTCACAGGATCTTTTTGGGACAACACCGCTCCTGCACCAATCTCAGAAGCGTCCACCTCCACCTGAAACGGGAGTGAGACATTAGGTTGCCGCAAAACCGGAGCAGAAGTGAATCTTCGCTTCAGCTCCTGAAAGGAAGAAACAGCCTCCGGAGACCAATTCAGCACATCAGCACCCTTCCTAGTCAAATCCGTCAATGGCTTGGCAATACCAGAAAAATTAGCTATAAATTTCCGATAAAAATTAGCAAAACCCAAAAACTTCTGGAGGGCCTTCAAAGAAGTGGGCTGAACCCAATCATAAATGGCCTGTACCTTGGCCGGGTCCATTTCAATAGTTGACGGAGACAAAATAAATCCCAAAAATGAAATCCTCTGTACCCCAAAAAGGCATTTCGGTCCCTTGACATACAGGGAATTCTCCCTCAAAATCCAGAACACAGTCCGAACATGTTCCACATGAGAGTCCCAATTCTTGGAGAAGATCAAAATATCATCCAGATAGATAATCAAAAATTTATCCACCAAGTCTCGGAATATATCGTTCGTGAAGCACTGGAAGACAGAAGGTGCATTAGTGAGCCCAAAAGGCATCACCAGGTACTCAAAATGTCCCTCCGGAGTATTAAACGCTGTCTTCCATTCATCCCCATGCTTAATGCGAATAAGATTATACGCCCCCCTGAGGTCAAGCTTTGAAAACCAGCAAGCACCTTTAACTCTGGAGAATAGATCAGAAATCAGGGGTAACGGATACTGATATGTAACAGTAATTTTGTTGAGGGCACGATAGTCAATACAAGGCCTTAATGAACCATCCTTTTTAGCCACGAAAAAAAACCCAGCACCTAAGGGCCTTCTCCAATGACTCCTTAATATAGGATCGCATAGCCTCGTGCTCGGGTACAGATAAATTGAAAAGCCAACCCTTGGGGAATTTACACCCCGGGTTCAGCTCAATTGCACAGTAATAACTCCTATGAGGAGGCAAAGACGCAGACTCATTCTCACTAAATACATCATAAAAGTCAGCCAAATAGTCAGGAACATCATGCGACTGGGGAGAGGTGGAGAAAACAGGAGCATCACTAAGGGCACACCGACAACCCCAACTCACCACAGACAAAGATTTCCAATCCAGAACTGGATTATGGATTTGCAACCAGGGAAACCCCAGAACAATGGTATCATGCAAATTATGCAACACCAAAAATCTGCAATTTTCTTGATGGTCTGGGGCGACCCGCATTACCACCTGAGTCCAAAACTGAGGTTTATTATTCGCCAAAGGAGTAGCATCAATACCCCTCAAAGGGATAGGCGTCCGCAGAGGTGTCATACAACGTTTAGCAAAATCCAAGTCCATCAGGTTCAGAGCTGCTCCCGAATCCACAAAAGCCTTGGCGGAAAATGTGGACAGGAAACAGATCAGAGTAATTGCCAAAAGAAACTTAGGTTGAACACCACCCACAGAAAACGTGTGCACAACGTTTCTCTTGTTTAGGGCAGACAGAAATAATATGCGAGGCATCTCCACAAAAAAAACACAGCTTATTACGCCTTCTGAACTCCTGACGTTGCTCCCTGGACAAAACTCTATCACATTGCATAGGTTCAGACACTTGTTCAACAGGTGGCAACACCTCTCATGCAGTCCTGCGTTCACGTAAACGCCGATCAACCTGAATGGCTAATGACATAGAATCGTCAAGACCAGAGGGAACAGGAAATCCCACCATAGTATCTTTTACGGCTTCTGACAAACCCTTCCGAAAGAGGGCTGCCAAGGCATTATCATTCCATGTAGTAAGGACCGCCCACTTTCGGAATTTTTGACAGTACAACTCTGCCGAATCCCGACCCTGGCTTAATGCCAACAGGGTCTTTTCAGCCTGATCAATAGCATTAGGTTCATCATACAACAAGCCCAAGGCTTGAAAAAATGCGTTCACATTATTCAGAAAAGGGTCATCAGGTTTCAAAGAAAACGCCCAATCCTGGGGATTGCCGCGCAGCAAAGAGATGACAGTCTTAACCTGCTGCGCGGAGTTCCCCGACGAGTTAGGTTTCAAGGCAAAAAATAATTTACAATTATTCTTGAAATTCAAGAATTTAGACCGATCCCCAAAAAACACATCAGGAGTAGGAATCTTTGGTTCAGCAGCATGTGAATGAGCAAGATAGGCAGAAATTCCCTGCACTTCAGCAACGAGCTGCTCCACACGATCAGACAATTGCTTCATCTCCATTGAGAGAAAAATTCCCCCTTCGGCCTCAGAGATATAGAGGAAAAAATATGCCCCAAAAAAAAAAAAAATTCTGACACACTTTTTTTTTTTTTTTTTTTTTTTACAATTCTCTCCTGCTATTGAGTACCCTAGGATCTGCGGTATGGCTGGTGATTCTGTTATGATGAGTCACCGAAGGAAGAAAAAACAAAATACTAGCTAAGTCCAGAAAAACCAGAGAGGTTGGCAGCTATCGGATTGCAGACCCCTGAACCTATCCACAACAACTAGCAGTAGCCGTAGGGAGTTCCTACGGTGCCCTAGACCCCTCGATCACAGCCGGAGAACTACATAGCCTAAAGACAGAAAGGGGAAAAACTAAACTGCCCCGGAGCAGACCCCAAAGCAATAGGCAGCCCCCAACATATAATGACGTTGAAGCAAGATGAAAACACTAACACAGATAGAAAGATAGGTTGAGCAAATGATGGGGCCCAAGCTAACTAAATAGGACAGGATAGGAAAGCTGCTGTCTGCCACCCGCAAAAACCCTATCCAAAATGAGCCAACCGACTGATAGGAAAAACAGGCCCTGAAGTCGCTAGGCTTCAAAAGACTATATCAGCACTCAGGTATATTCTGAAGACAAAGCAAAAGATCAACAGATCAGAGACAAAAATGGAATTCAGCTCACCCCCGGCTGGGGATGGCAGAACTCCCAAAAAACAAGGCAAAACAAAAACAAAACTGAAGAGTACAAAGCAGAGCAGAAAAACTTAGCTTTGAGACGCAGGAATCAGACTGGTCTCCAAGAATCCAGCAGGATCACCAGCAAGGCAGAAGGGCGTCAGCTGCCTTATATCCAGTCCTCAATTCCAGCCACCCAGTCATCATCTAACTGCCCAGGTGTTTGGTAATCAGCCTCACTACCTTCCTTCACCAGAGGAGGGAGTTCATCAGACCTCAATGGTGAAGGCAAAAATGAACTCACACCATTGCAGTAAGACATATGACAGTAGTCAGCAAGTGCTGATAAAAAGATGACAACAAATACAGGGTATTTAGTCGATACTTTTTTTGCAAAAAAAAATGTATACCAAGCTGCTCCACCTCATCAAGGTAACCCCTATTAAAGCAGTCCCTATCTAATGTATTTAAAACCTGAACATATGAACAGTGTCTAAATGATCAGGATTAAGACGGGCGCTTTCTAGTATGGGCACGTGGTGTAAGACAGCTTAGTGTACTGCAGAGGATGGTTATAGATTTGTGACGCAAAGGCAAAATATTCTTTAATATAAAGCTGAGTGTATGTATGTGTGTATGTATCAAGCCATGCACACTCCACATAGCCCTGCCAACTCCATAGCCAATGGAGAGCGGCGGTGGGTTGGAAGGGGCTGGGACTGACCGAGAGTATTTTGGGTGACAGTTGACAGAGGAATGGAGGATTTGGTGCTCAGGCGGAGGAGGACAATGCGAGAGTCGGGCGCAGGTAATCACCGCACGTGGAGGTCGTGGAGGGGCGGCAGCTCCAAGGGAGGAGGCAGCAGCCGCGGACAGGAGGGGAGGGCAGCACAGACCACTTCTCTACGTCCTCCCCCTCTCACTGAGTTCACTCTCCCGTGTCCTCACTTGACTCCTCTGCCCTCAGCCTGTCACAGCCCTGTCATGGCCAGCGGCAGAGGAGGACAATGCGGTACCCGGGCGCAGGTAATGACCGCACGGGGGGCTGTGGAGGGGGGCGGCTGTTATGAATGGGAAACTGAGGAGGAAAAACAAGACAACAAGCTAAGTCTCAGAATACCAGAGAAGTTGGCAACTATGCAGATTGCAGATCCCTGATCTTAACCGCACAACTAGAAGCAGTCGTGGAGCGTTCCTACGTTGGTCCTAGATGCCTCGTCACAACCGGTGAACTACATAAGCCTAAAGCAGGAAAAGAGGAAAACTAACTGCCCCAGAGCAGACCCCAAAGGAAAGACAGCCCCCCACATGTATTGACGGTGAAGCAAGATGAAAATTCAAACAAAGGCAGGAAAATAGGCTGAGCAAACGATGGGGCCCAGCTAACTAAAAAGGACAGAAAAGGAAAGACACTGTCTGCAATCTGCCAAAAACAACCTACAAAAATATTGTCCAACACTTCTGATAGCAAAATTAACCCTGAAGTCATTAGACTTCTAAACCTATATCAGCACTCTGAAATACTCTGAGACAGAGCAAAAAAGAGGCCAGTCTAATAAGGAACAAAAAGCAGATTGGCAAATACTGATTAATAGGAGTGGAAATTCAGCATAACCCCAGCAGGGGCAAGCTGATTACACAAAAAACTGAATTGACCAACAAGCGCAAGTGTGAACATTAGCAAAAAACAAACTTAACTTGAGAAGACTGGAAGAGAGCTGAAGTCCAGGTCCTGAGAAGCAGACTGAATCACCAGCAGCCGGATAGGGAGTCGGCTGTCTTATATCCAGTCTGATACTCTAGAGATCCAATCGTTATCTTCCTCATCAGGTGGCTGATCACTACCACTTAAACCAGCAGCACTACCTCCTGTCACCACCAGAGGGAGAACAGAAGGGGAACTCTCAACTGGTGGAGCAGAAAATGAGTTCATGACAGGCGGCGGGAGCTCTGAGGGAGGAGGCAGCAGCCGTGGACAGGAGGGGATGGCAGACCACTTCTCCGTGTACCCCCCCTCTCACCGAGTGCACTCCCCCGTGTCCCCACATGACTCCACTGCCTTCAGCCTGTCACAGCCCTGTCATGGCCATTGGCGGAGGAGTACAGTGCAGGAGCCGAAGGCAGGTAATTACCGCACGGGGGCTGTTGAGGGGGGGACGGGAGCTCCGAGGGAGGAGTCAGCAGGAGGGGAGGGGAGTGCAGACCACTTCTCCGCATCCTCCCCTCTCACCAAGCGCACTCCCCCGTGTCCCCACATGACTTCACTGCCCTCAGCCTGTCACAGCCCTGTCATGGCTGGCGCGCAAGCTGGGCTCACACTGCACAAGTGGGGATCACAATACACGGGGGGCTCACAATACACGGGGGGGGTCTCACAATACAGAAGGGGTCTCACACTGCTTGGGAAGGGTGCTCACAATACACAGGGGATCTCACACTGCAAGGGAAGGAGTGTTCACAATACACAGGGGGTTAAACACTGCAAGGGGAGGGGTGTTCACACTGCAAGGGGAGGGGGGCTCACCATACACAGGTAGGTCTCACAATACACAGGGGGTCTCAATACACAGCGGGGTTCTCAAACTGCAAGGGGAGGGGTGCTCACAATACATGGGGTCTCACACTGCACAGGGGGTCTATGTCCGGGCAACACCAGGCTCATCAACTAATAGTCTATAAAACAGTAAATCTTTGAAACAGGCTTTGTGGGGTACTGATCCCAAAGTACCAGTTCTGTGAATCACGCTTTGTGGTGTTACAGATTGCCAAATACCAGTTCTGTGAAACAGGCTTTGTGGGGTACTGATCCCCAAGTACAAGTTCTGTGAATCACTCTTTGTGGGCTACTGATCGCCAAGTACTAGTTCTGTGAATCACGCTTTGTGAGGTACTGATCGCCAAGTACCAGTTCTGTGAATCACAATTTGTGGTGGTACAAATCGCCAAGTACCAGTTCTGTGAAACAGGCTTTGTGGGCTACTGATCGCCAAGTACTAGTTCTGTGAATCACGCTTTGTGAGGTACTTGATCGCCAAGTACCAGTTCTGTGAATCACGCTTTGTGGTGGTACAAATCGCCAAGTACCAGTTCTGTGAAACAGGCATTGTGGGGTACTGATCGCCAAGTACTAGTTCTGTGAATCACGCTTTGTGGTGGTATAGATCGCCAAATACTAGTACTGTGAAATAGGCTTTGTGGGGTACTGATTGCCAAGTACCAGTTCTGATGTGTTAATGGCTTGTTCTCAACTTTAAAGTTATCACTTATTCCCACTATAAGTGATAATTTCCTGATTGATAGGGTTTAACTTCTGAGACCAGCGATTCCAAGATAGACTCTGAAATGCCTCATCACAATGGAGCTGTGTCAGAAAAAACAGATAATGGTACTTAAATTGGTTATCCAGGACTTTAAAAAAATGTGCATAAACACTAGAAGGCAGGCGGTCACAGACATCTGCTTACGTCACATCAACATAGAGGCAGTTTATTTTCCTGTTGACAGTGCAGGACTATTGGTGTCATCCTGATTGACAGCTGGCTCCCGCTGCCTAATTGAGGGAAGACAGCTGTCATTCAGCAAGACGTCAGTAGCCCCATCTTATCAACAGAGAGAGAATCTGCTACTCTGGTAGGGAGCAGCTGAATCTCCGGCAGAAGTGGTCATTGACTGGTGCTGGGTACAACAGTCAGGTAGTTGCATAGAGCAGTCACAGATGTCTGCTGACGTCAGGTCAATATAGAGGCAGTTTCTTTTCCTGTTGACAGGCCGAGACTACTGCCACTATGCTGATTGACAGCTGGCTCCCCACTGTCTAATTGGGGAAGCCAGCTGTCAATCACCATGATATCAGTAGCCCCAGCTTATCAACAGGAAGAGAAACTGCTACTTTGTTGACAGGGAGCAGCTGAATCTCCAGCATTAGCAGTCAATGACCGGCACCAGGTTCAACAGGCAGATAGCTGCCTCTGTTATAAACTATGTGCTTGTTAGTGCTAAGATCTATTTTAACTCACTGATATCCCCTTTAAACTTTATTTTCTGATTATTGATTTTATTTTTTCTGTACACAATTACTACAATTGAAGGCAATAAAATGGCCCTGACTCATTCATTTCGATAGGAAAACTTTTCAGGCATGCTGTGCAGCCTACAGTGGGTACAGAAAGCATTCAGACCCCTTTAAATTTTTCACTCTTTGTTTCATTGCAGCCATTTGGTAAATTCAAAAAAGTTAATTTTTTTCTCATTAATGTACACTCTGCGCCACATCTTAATTGAAGAAAACAGAAATGTAGACATTTTTGCAAATTTATTAAAAAAGAAAAACCGAAATATCAAATGGTCATAAGTATTCAGTCCCTTTGCTCGGACACTCATATTTAAGTCACATGCTGTCCATATCCTTGTGGTCCTCCTTGAGATGGTTCTACTCCTTCATTGGAGTACAGCTGTGCTTAAGCTGAGATGACTTGATTTGGAAAGGCACACACCTGTCTATGTAAGACCTCACAGCTCACAGTGCATGTCAGATCAAATGAGAATCATGAGATCAAAGGAACTAGCCAAGGAGCTCAGAGACAATTGTGGCAAGAGACAGATCTGGCCAAGGTTACAAAAGAATTTCTGCAGTACTCAAGGTTCCTAAGAGCACAGTGGCCTCCATAATTCTTAACACCCCCAAGGGTGGTTTGCATGTTAATGACCAGGCCAATTTTTACAGTTCTGACCACTGTCTCTTTATGAGGTAATAACTCCATGGATCCCTGTGATTCTGACAATGTTTTCTTGTGACATACTGTACTTCATGGGAGTGGTAAAATTTCTTTGATATGACTTGCATTTATTTGTGAAAAAAAATGGAAATTTGGCACAAATTTTCAAAATTTCGCAATTTCCCAACTTTGAATTTTCATGCCCTTAAATCACACAGATATTCCACACAAAATACTTAATAAGTAACGTTTCTCACATGTCTACTTTACATCAGCACAATTTTGGAATCAAATTTTTTTTTATTAGGAAGTTATAATGGTTAAAAGTTAAACAGCGATTTCTCATTTTCACAACACCATTTTTTTTAGGGACCACATCACATTTGAAGTCACTTTGAGAGGTCTATATGATAGAAAATACCTATAAGTGACACCATTCTAAAAACTGCACCCCTCAAGGTGCTCAAAACCACATTCAAGAAGTTTATTAACCCTTCTGGTGCTTCACAGGAATTTTTGGATGTAAAAAAAAAATTTACTTTTTTTCACAAAAAATTTACTTCAGATCCAAATTTTTTTATTTTCTCAAGGGTAACAGGAGAAATTGGACCCCAAAAGTTATTGTGCAATTTGTCCTGAGTACACTGATACCCCATATGAAGGGGGGGCACTGTTTAGGCGCATGGCAGAGCTCGGAAGGGAAGGAGCAACGTTTGACTTTTCAATGCAAAATTGGCTGGAATTGAGATCAGACACTTACCTTGTGACTGTTGGGCTGCAAGATGTCTGCGTTTCTGCTCTGCGTTCTGCAATCATCTCTGCATGTCTGAAACCCCTGATCATGTTGGAGAGCCCCTGATGTGCCTAAATAGTGGAAATCTCCCCACAAATGACATCATTTTGGAAACTAGACCCCCGAGACCTTATCTAGATGTGTGGTGAGAATTTTGAACTCCCAAGTGGTTCACTAAAGTTTATAATGCCCGGCCGTGAAAAAAATTTTTTTTTTCACAAAAATGATTTTTTTTAGCCTCCAATTTTTTATTTTCCCAAGGGTAACAGGAGAAATTGGACCCCAAAAGTTGTTGTCCCATTTGTCCTGAGTACGCTGGTACTCCATATGTGGGAGAAAACTATTGCTTGGACGCATGGCAGAGCTCGGAAGGGAAGGGAAGTAGTGACGTTTTGGAATGTAGATTTTGATGGAATGGTCTGCGGGCATCATGTCGCATTTGGAGAGCCCATGTGTGAAGAAACGAGTTCAGTGGGTTCTCTTGTCCGCTGGTTAGGCTGCATTTAGCAACACTGCATGGACCGGGGCTCATACCACTGAACACTCGCTTTATCTTCCGGTGGGCAATACACTTAACAGATAACACATAGTGAGTGTAAAACGGTTGTCATGCTCGCCATGACTGTCATGTCCGCCACGTCTGTTTTGCCTCAAGAACCCCTGGAGCGATGTGCACGCGCATATCATGTCTGCTATCCTGCGTGATCCCTGGTGCAGTGTGCACACTTACCTTGTGACTGTTGGGCTGCAAGATGCCTGCGTTTCTGCTCTGCCTTCTGCAATCATCTCTGCATGTCTGAAACCCCTGATCATGTGACCGTTCCTGTGTTCCAGTACTGTCCGGTTCTGCAATCATCTCTGCATGTCTGAAACCTCTGATCATGTGACCCTTCCTAGGCTCCAGCACTGTCTGGTTCTGCAATCCTCTCTGCATGCCTGGAATCCTGATGATGTGACTGCTCTCTGTTATCCTGAGGATCTGAACCGGAAGTTCTCCCCTGGTCCTGACCCAGAAGTGGAGGTGCTAATGCCCTATATCAGACCGCCCCTCCCTATGGTCAGGGCCTGAGTAATGTGTTGCTTCCCTGCATGGCTGCTCGGTCTGCTGGGTCGCTCCCTCTATTCTGTGCCCTTGCACTCTGCCCTGTCGTGCGTCTCTGCACACGCTCCGTGCTTGTATTCCATCTCTTGTCTCATGCCTTGTCTCGTGTTGTCCTTTGTGCTTTGTTGTCCTCGCTATGCTTCCTTGCTTTGTCTGTAGCCTGTTCCTGTCGTGTCTCTACACGTGCAGGCTTCCGCTTTGTACCCTGTCCCTGGCGTGTCTCTCTACACGTGCAGGCCTCGCTTTGAACCTGTCCCTGGCGTGCCCTCGGCACACGCAGGTCTCGCCTTGTACTTTGCCCCTGGCATGCCCTCTGCATGCGCAGGACTCTGCCTCGTACTCTATGCCTTGTCTCTGATTTTTCATGCGCTCTTGCACCTCTCCTACTAGGCTTTGCCATGCTGTCTCGCATGCGTCTCTGTCCTGTACCTTTGCCTAGCCCTGCCTTGTGGCTCCGTGCCCTCTTGCACGCGCCTGGTCGCCCTGTGCCCGCCTGTTGCGCCTCAGCTGTGCCGCCTCTAGTCGTGCCCGCCTGTGTGCCTCAGCCATGCCCGCCGTCCAGTGCTATAGTGGTTACCACCTGTGTGTGCCTCAGCCGTGCCACCTCTAGTCGTGCCCGCCTGCCTGTGCCACCCGCCGGTACCGCCTGCCAGTGCCCCAGCCGTGGTTTCCGTGCTCCCTTTCACCCACGCTGGTTCTCGCACTGTGCGTATTCATGCTACTCTTGCTCAAGTCTTTTGCCTTCTTTGCTCTTTAAACCTGTCTTGCTTCCCGAATTCCGTAACCTGCCGAACTCTGCCAGAGGTCCGGACTTAGATGACTGCGGCCTGATGTCCGAAGCTGACTTTCCGCAGCCTGATTCCTTGATCCTGTCGGTCGATGCCAGCACTCCGGATCCTGATGCCACCGCACCCTTTCTTGCCATCAGAGCTACAGAACCTGATGTCCCGGTTGATCGTTGCTTGCCGTGCAGAGTCCGACGTCATCGTGCCTCTGCCTGTCATCGTGCCTCTGCCTACCATCTGGCACGTACCATGCCTTGACCTTGGCGTGCTCTTGCACGCACTTTGCTGTGTGTTCCCTGTGTGTTTACATTTGGCACCTGTTATTACCCTGAAGTGTTCCTTAATGAAGTTACTTTGAATTAACGTCTTGTCTTGCCTTCTCTTGTTTCCCTGAGCCGGCCGTCTGGTCCAGCTGCCGTGGTGGCTCACCCCCTTGGTCTTACACCTGACACTCCCTGTATAGGGGGTGACTCCTCACTAGGTCAGCTCGCCCTAGGTGGGTGGGTGCCACGGCCCAGAGGGTCCACTCATTCAAGAAAAACGACTCAGCGTTAGCTGACGCTCATCACAACGGTGTGGCAAAACTTTTTTGGACCACAACACCCAACAGCAAACAGAACAGTCCCAGCAATTACCCGAAGTTGGACATTTTTGTCTTTAAGGATATCCAGCCATTGGATCCCTCCAATTCTCTTTCTGAATCCCTTAAAATCTGCCTTTCTGAAATCTAACCTTGACGTCTGAGTCTTCACAGGTCTTCCTCCTCTTGTTATCCAAAATTCTAAAATAGCATGGTCGCTACCTCCTAGGGTCCCAGCCACTTTTACCTCCTCAACCATTTCCTCCCTGTTTATAAGGATTAGATCCAAGATAGCAGTTCCCCTTGTTTTCTCCCCTACCTTTTGGAAGATAAAGTTGTCAGCAAGAGAGGATAAGAATTTCCTTGACCTGTTAGTTTTGCCTGAGAGAGATTCCCAACAAATGTCTGGATAGTTGAAATCTCCCATGACAACTATGTCATATTTTTTTGGAGAACTTGGCCATTTGATGCATAAAGGGTTCATCTATATCTTCAGCTTGCACAGGCGGCCTGTAGTAAATGCCTACAATGGTGTCCTTTCCATTGTTCTGTCCTTGTATTCTTACCCAAACAGTTTCCACAGAACTCCCAGTCTCTGAAGCTTCAATCTCTGTGCAGATATACGCGTTTCTAACATACAATGCGACACCTCCTCCTCGTTTATCAAGTCTGTTTCTTGCAAATAAGTTGTATCCTTCTAGCCTTGTATTCCAATCATGTGTATCGTCCCACCAAGTTTCAGTGATTCCAATGACATCATATTTCTTTTCCTGTGTTAGTAGTTCCAATTCTCCTTGTTTGTTGCCCATGCTTTGTGCATTAGTGTAGAAACATTTTAGTTTGTGATTGGTTTCTCTTTCTCCAATATTTTTATTAATTAGACTCTTTTGTCTTTGTTCTTCCTTTCCACTTCTAATAGCAGAGTTCTCAATAGCATTTGTCAGGTGTATGGCTTTTTCTGGTCTTTTGCTTCCCTTCCCACGCTGTTCTAGTTTAAAGCTCTCCTTACAAGTGTAGCAAGGCGACTTCCAAATACATGTTTTCCAGTCTTCGTAAGGTGCACCCCATCTCTAGCAAGTAGTCCATCGTAAAAGTAATTCACTCCGTGATCCATAAATCCAAATCGTTGCTGACAGCACCATCGACGTAGCCAGTTGTTCACCTGCAGAATCTTATTCCACCTCCTTGTTCCATGGCCATCCACTGGGAGGATGGAAGAGAAGACCACCTGCGCTCCCAATTCTTTCACTTTCTTGCCTAAGTCTTCAAAGTCTCTGCAGATGGTTTCCAGGTCATTTCTTGCGGTGTCATTTGTCCCCACATGTAGTAGCAGGAATGGGTAGTCATCTGTAGGTCTGAAGAGTCCTGATATCCTGTCAGACACATCTTTAATTTTTGCACCTGGAAGACAGAAGGAAGTCTCCAAGTTCAAAGGTCACCTTGCATCGTGGCAAGGTCTGAATAAGTCCCTCAGAGAAAAGGTAGGAGTACTAACAGAATCTGTAAAAGGTCTTCTGCGGGAGAAGTGGGTCGAAGACTTACAGCGGCCAGGCTCTAGTGATGAACAGAGTGAAGACAAGAAGGAACTGGAGAGTATGGAAGCAGAGATGATCCATATGCAGGAGGAGCTTGCTGCTGCAGAGCGTGCTAAAAGGCAAGCACAGCAGGAAAGAGTTGAACTGGCTGATGTAATTGCCAACAACAGTGGTAGAGATGCTCTGGCTTTGGAAGAAAAGAGGCGTTTAGAGTCTCACATTGCACAGCTTGAAGAAGAATTGGAGGAAGAACAAGGCAACGTTGAATTAGCCAATGACAGGCTGAGAAAGGCCACACTTCAGGTTGACCAAAACGCTGAATTTCAGGAAAGCAAAGTTTGATCAGCTTAGAGAGGACCTTCGCCGAATTGATTGGGACAATGTCCTCAAAAATAGGAGCACAGAAAATAAATGGGAAATATTTAAATCAGTTTTACACACCCACTGCAAGCTAGCCATTCCGTACAGAAATAAAAGGGCTAGGAACAGGAGAACACCAATGTGGCTAAATAAGGATGTAAAAAGGGCAATAAATAACAAGAACAAGGCATTTAGGAAGCTAAAACAAGAAGGCAATGAAGAAGCATTAAAAAGTTATAGAGACAAAAATAAAATGTGTAAAAAACATATACATTTAGCAAAAGTGGAAACTGAGAGACTCATTGCTAAGGAAAGTAAAACAAACCCCAAACTATTCTTTAATTATATCAACAGTAAAAAGATTAAAATTGATGGTGTCGGCCCTTTAAAGAACAATGAGGGTGAAATCATAGAGAGCGATGTGGGAAAAGCAAATGTTTTAAATTCTTTTTTCTCAACAGTGTTCATACAGGAAAAGGATTTGCCAGGGGAAATGCAGAGTGATAATGTAAACTCCCCATTAAGTATTACCTGCCTAACCCAGGAAGAAGTGCAGAACCGCCTTAGTAGGATTAAAATTGACAAATCACCAGGCCCTGATGGCATTCACCCTCGGGTATTAAGGGAGTTAAGTAATGTGATAGACAAGCCTCTATTCCTTATATTTAAAGACTCTATAGAAACAGGG